>NC_058130.1:592996341-593060388 GCF_016433145.1 Gracilinanus agilis
TCTCTGTCTCTCTCTCTCTCTCTCTCTCTCTCTCTCTCTCTCTCTCTCTCTCTCTCTCTCTCTCTTTCTCTCTTGTTCCCAGGCCAGAAAGGAGGCTAAAACTTTGGCTCTTGGGAATTCCTTGAACTGGAGTAACAGTTGCAAAAAGAAGAGAAAGTTGGAAGTTTTGGGAAGAGCTGTGAAAGGAAGATCATCAGTTAGAAGAAGAAAATCTGGTTTTTGTTTCTCTGTGGTTACAGAGTAGAGCAGACTGGGCTCAGACTTCCAGGTCAGAAGCTGCCAGGCCCAAAAACCCTGCCTGATTGGAAGTTGGGTAATTGAACAGAACAACTACAAGGAGGCAGTAACTGTATGATATATAACAATAATACTTATTAGAGATAGGTTTAGATAGTTAGAAACTGTGTAAGATAATGATAAGGAGAGAGAACAGGTCTGGTTCTTACCAGACAGAAGTGGGCCCCATGAGAGGCCTTGAGTTGGATGTGGTTGAGTTACTATCCCATTAGTATTTAGGGATCTTTCCTGCTAAGCTTTCACCTTTCCTTTAAACCTTTTAAATCTTTACAAACCTTAATAAAATAGAGGTTTTGTATTTATCTACTGCCTCTACAATTGTGTCAGTCCCCATCCCTTGAGAAGGCCTTACTCTTATAAAAGCCTCACTGTTCTTCCCGCCCCATAACAACTTCGTTACAAAGTTTGACCAACTGGCCCTTCTTACCAACAAACAGATACAGTTTCAAAATATCCACAACAATTCACATCCTTTAGTATAAAAAAGTACATATTTTTATTAATTAAATTAACTGGGCCCTCCATTTAATATAAAACTGTCACACATAGGATCCTTGGATCCTAGAACTATTACTAGAAGGGACATCAGAGGCCGGCTAGTCCAACTCCCTCATTCCATTAATGTAAAAATGTTTTACATAATCACTATAATGAACTAAGAAATAATGTTCTCTATCGCTTATTCTCACTCTAGAAATTCTTTTTTTTTTCAAAATCCAAGCAAATCCCTGAGCCTACAGTATAAACCCACTTGCTCTTATTCTATATTCACAGAAAATGGAGGTTAACTGGCCACCATCTCTTGTATAATAACTCTTCATAAAGTTGAAAATCATTATTAACTCATATCTCCACCTCCTCTTCCCCAGGCTAAATGATCTCAGCTCATTTAACCTTTCTAAATAATTCTTGTTTTCCAACTCTTTAATCATTTTTGTGACTCGTCTCTGAACTCTCTTCATTTGAAATCTGGCTCTTAATTGGATGCCTTAAACCGAATGTGGTAAAGGGTCTTCTGACCCATGCTTAGCTTAATAGGAGTATTAGCTAAGAGCTGCTACAGAAAACGGGAGAGGAGAAAGAAGAGCTCCATTTGTACTCCCCTGAATTGTATTGTTTTTTTTTTTAAACCCAGTACCACTGAACTGATAATATACTTAGCTGTCATATGCTACATGCTTTAAAAATTAGGTCTTTCTGTCATATATACACATATATATACATATATATAAATATAAACATATGCATACACATAAACAGGCATACATATATGCAAATATGGGTAGATTTTTTTGTCAAATATTTATCTTTATATATTTTTGTGTGTATGTATATATAGAGAGACCTTTCTGTCACATACCATATATTTTATGTATATGTAATATATATTTAGAGACCTTTCTGTCATATAATTACCTATCTATGTGAATATACATAAAATATGTGTATATATAAATACACATTCTATAGTATGTTTATATATTTATGTATATAGAGAGTGATTTCTGTCATGACAAAAAGAGATCTGTGTATGTGTATGTGGCATATGTACATTGATACAACACAAAAAGAATTGTGCAAATATATATATGTATATATATATATTTGCACATGTGTATGTAGACATAGGCAGGCATATGTAAATCAGTCTTTTCTTATCTTGTCCCTTCCACAGTTCCTCTCCTGAAGGCTGTATCTATATGCATAATGGGACAGAGAATGAAGTCAATTATCCTGATAATTTTGGCAAGACAATAATCCATTTTTTCTCTATTATTCAGAGAGATAGGACAAAGGTATTTAAGATTTTAATCACAGTAATTCATTCTTATTTCATTTTGCCTATTTAGTCACAGTGTGACTATACAATGTTTCTATAGCACCATCCAACCAGTTAGGTTCAGTGGGGCTATTTTGGATATGGTAATCACGAGATCTATAGTCAGAAACCCTAATCAATGCATTACACTATTGATAAACCTATCAGAGACACATAAGTCTAAAAGCAAAAAAACCATTTGATTAAGGCATGAAACAGTATAAATAACAAGGAAAGAAACTAGATAGTAAAAATTCCCTGCACCTGTACACAAAGGCTGCAAATCTCCAGTTTTATGAGAATTACAGTGTAAAAGTCATTCAATTCTCCTAAAATCTTTAGCATAGTGGAATTAGGTTGCCATTCATGGCTGAAGCAGTAGAAGCTTAGAGTGTGGTGCCATCCCCCATTTAGCCTTTCCTGGGAGTCTCTTAAGTTATGGTAGGAAAGAACTGAAAATCTCACTTCAGCTCATCATTATCATGATGGACATTGAGATGCAGTCAGCCACTAACACCATCCTTCGTTGTTGTCTCATCCATATCATCTAACCACAGTGAGTCGTCTTATTGTTCATATTTGTTCAATACTTTTGTCTGTTATAGACCCATATTTCTTCCTTCCCTTTTCAAGTTCTGATCTCACTGTTTTGCTCCAGCTCTATCCATTCTCTCTTTCCATATAGTTACCACAGAATCTTCCCCTATCAAGTTCGCACTGTACAATCCTCTCATTTAATACAACCTTCCCACCTTCCTACACTGTCGGCTTGGAGGATTCCATTACTAGATCTTTCTTCAAAAAGGAAAAAAAAATTAGTAATTTGACAACCTCACCCCTGTGAGCAGTTGAAGTCACACTAGAAACCATCAATATATCTGGTAGAGACCAGATGTGGCAAATGGTATGGCAAACAGTTACATGTAGCTCACTACACTTCCAAGTATGCCCCAAATTATATTAAAATGCAATTGGGAACTATTTAATAAAATAGAATAAAACAGAAACAACATAAAATTTTAACTAAGTCAGTATAAGATGTCTAAGGATAAAAGTATTATAAATTAATGGCCCCTATTTCTATTTGAATTTGACCCCACTGGCATAACAGTCACTGCCCAAGTTATATCTTTCAATATGTTTTTTTCTGTGCTCTTCATTTCCTGACTGCTCAGAAACTTTACAAATATCGGTAAATCAAATGGGTTGACTCATACATACAGCAAAGTATCATAAATGCTTCTGACACCATGACTCCACATAGCCTTGTTTACCTAAACACATATCTTATCTCCTTTCAAAAAATGATATTTATTTAGAAATACATTTCCAATATCTTTCCCAAATATTCTTACTTTATTCATTGTTTTTCCTAAATATATATTGATAATAATAGTGTATCATTTATGGGGCTTTAGGATTTAGAGAACACTTTTTTTCAACCCCTCTAAAAAGTAAACAGCCATCTTTTGCAGATAAGAAAACTTCAGCTCAGAGAGGATTAGGGTCTTCCTTAGGGTCATGGAGGCAACATGTGATAAAATCAAGATTTGAACTCAGATCTCCTCCATGCCCAGTATTCTTTCCAGAATGTCACATCTACTATATTGGTGTAAATGACTATCTAGAAAAAGAATCTGGTAGTGCACTGTAATAATAATAAAGTCCATTGATCAGCTGTAAATGATTTAACTACTTTCAGCAATGCAAGGATCCAGAACAATCCAAGGAACTCATAACTAAAAAGGCTATTGAGAAGCAACTTATGGAGTCTGAATATAGACTGAAGAATGTCATTCTGCACTCTATTTCTACCATGAGTTTTTTTTCTATATTTAAAGTGATATGTGTCTTCTTTCACAACATGCAAACATGAAAGTATGTATTTTATGAAAATAGATGTACAACCTATAACATATTACCTGCTATCTTGGGGAAGGAAGTAGTAGTGACAGGGAGAGAGAATATGGGACAAAATGTCAGAAAATGATAATTAAAAATTAATGTACAATCTGGAAAAAATATAAATTATAAAAGAAAAAAATCTGTATTCTCTGCATAAAAAGATAATATGACTAGAGCCTTTGGGCTTATTTGCGCACATATGGCTACTTTTTGCTATCCACAAATACTGGTTTACTTATTAAATAAAGTACTTTCTTTCACTTAGTATTTATATTCCCATAACTTAGCACAGTGCCTGGCACAAAGTAAGCACTTTCAAAAAATATAAAACATATTAGGGATATAATGTCATTCAGTAGACAGAGCATTGGCTCTGGGTTCAATTCATATCTGGACTGATAGTTACTTGTATGACACTGAGGAAGTTTTCTAAACTTCCCTAGGCTTCATTTAACTCATTTTTAAAATTAATGCATTGATGACCCCTCATCTTCCTTAAAGCCCTGGTTCTACAAATGATATTATTTTACCACTAATTAATAATTCTAGCAAAGGTTGATCAGAATTAATCAGCAAATATATGTATAATATACTTTTTGTTATTGACAGGCCATGCTATTCTGGGGGGTGGGGGGAGAAAATAAAGTTAAAAAAAGACCTCAAGAAAAAGCATCAATGTGAAACTATCTTTGTATCAGCCTTGAAAATTAAGTTTATGGATAAGATAGATTTGAACACAGTGATCACTTTTCACTTTTTTGTGTTTTCTTATTCAAATTACTCTACCTCCAAGTTTCTGTTTTCCATGTAAAGTAGGCTTAGCAAGTATGTCCTCTTTTTCAAATCACTTTGAGATCCTCAGATGAAAGAAGAGAGCTATGGCCTATCAAAAAGCCAAATCAGAAATAGCTGCTGAATCAATTTTCTATGTTCCTGTGACCAAACTGCTTTTTATTAGTTCCACTGACATTAGTGCTAAATATATAAAAGCAGTTGTTTTTGTTTAACCCTGAGCTCACTCCAGAGAGGCGAACACATGATGCAATAAAGAAAGAAATCTAAAAAAAAAAAATTAAGCTTTCTCATTCTTTTCCCATAATAACCTCACCCTCTTCCCCAAGTTATTTCATTTTCCAAAGTCAGCAAATCTCTTTCCCTTTTCAAACATTTACCTCCACAGTTCCCTAAAATATTGCCTGCTATTTAAATCACGCAATAATGGATGGCTCCCTTCTTAAAAAGCCAGACATGCATCAAGATTTAATGCCATCACCACTGTATTTCCTTCCATGGTTCAAGGCCTGCAAGCTCTTCCATTTTCAGCTCTGGCCTCTGCTAAACAGGATGTCTGATTTTTGTCCCTGCAGAGGGCAACAGAGAGCCATGCTGTTGGTCAAAAGTGCTGATTTGCACCCTAATGGAACAGACTCTCTTTTCTGGCTTTCAGACCTTTGTGAGTGAGGCCTTAACAACTAGTCAGAATCATGTGAGTAAGGCTGAGTTAAATGATCTTTTCTCCTGATGTAACAAACAGGGTGCTGAACTGCTGGGTTATGGCACTGACTTTCTTGGCTTTCTTCTCTTATGGCAATATGCCTGATTGTTAGTATATTTTGGTCAAGTAAAAACATTGTATGTGTGTGTGTGTGTGTGTGTGTGTGTGTGTGTGTGTACTCAAATAGAAATTTATAAGCTCTCCAAAATTAATATTCTAATTTTCTCTTCTACACACTTTAATTTCTCTTCTTACTCTCTTTCAAGATGCTGTCATTAGCAGTTAACACCTCAAAGTCCAAGTCAACACATGAATATTTTATATCAGGGATTCTTAACCTGGGGTTCTTGATTTATTTTTGTTTTGTTTTTGATAACTATATTTCAATTTAATTGGTTTTCTTTGAAATTTGATGTATTTTATAGTATGAATTAAAATATATATATGTATATTCCAAGAAGGGTTTCACCAGATTGCCAGAGGGGTCCATTCATGACACCAAAGAAGTTATTAATCCCTGCTATAGACAGAAGTAAATGTAACTTGGGAAAAGTTCAAAAAAATTATCATTACATTTTTAGATTCTGTTTCTTAGAGGAAAAAAAAAAGTAGTAAATTTTTTTCACTCATACATATGCTCAAACTCATATAATATGTGAATGTAAGTATAAAAATCTTGGAATGGATATCTTAAGTCAATATGTACTAAATATCTACAGAATCACAGTGTCACACTATAATCAGTGGTATTTCTTTGGAATGTTGTGTTAGGGTTCAGTGCAATGTGATTTCCTTATAAATGATACCACTTTCTAATCAGTCAGAGGCTCATAGATATGGAATTTTTAGAGATATTGGAGACCATCTCTTCTAACCCTGCTAATTTTTCTAAAAAGGAAACTAAGACCAAGGGAGGTTAAAGCCAGAAATCCTTCCCTTGGGAGGTATCTAGGTGGCACAATGGATAGACTGCTAGACTTGTAGTCTGGATAAATTGAGTTTAAACCTGCCTTTAGCTGCATTATCCCAAACAAGTCATTTAACCAGTCTTGATCTCATCTACAAAAATAGCAAAAAGATGACACACTTGCATGACATGTGCAACATGGAAAATGGCAGAGTGGAATTCCTGCAAGATACAGGGTAAAGCCTCACCCAGAATTCCAGGGGACCCCCCCCCCCCGGAGAACTCTGGGTGAGGGAACAGTTTGAAAGCAGTTAAACAGTTGATTCCTGGGGGCTGAAGTGAACAGGTCACTCTGCTTGCTGTTTCCTGTTTTGGGATTGCTTAGGAGGCCATCTGGGGCAAGAACCATCTTGGTTCTACTCAGTGGTTTGCTTGTTTAGCTGAACTTGACCTTTCTAGCAACAGCACAATTGTTATTTAGTTATTTTAGATATTAGAAGTGATAATTACAGGCTTAAGGGCAAGCTAGCTAAAAGTCTGTCACTCCCTCCCTGTGGGGGGGTCTGTGGGGGGGGAGGAGCAGTTTCTACCTAACAGTTTAGGGCTTCCCAGATCTTATTCAAATCTTTGATACCCCTTCCCTGCCTTCCTTTCCTCTTTTATCAGTAAAAAACTTCATCTTTTGGGAGCAGTGTCTATTTATTATTCTGGGGATACTTACATCCAACTTTTGCTAAGTTTCCTTCAGCTGTCTGGCCCATTCAAGTTAGATTCCTCTGTCCCTGATAACGACAAGACATCAAGCTTCTCCTATTGTCCCTCAGTCAAACCTGTGGGGAATATAAATTGAGAAAGTGAACATCATTAGAGATTTGTCTTGCTGAGCCTTGCCAGAAGACATCAGTCCTGCCTCCATTTCCAACTGATTTCCAACTGCTTGGTGGGAGGGGTGAGAGTAAGGAGTACCTACCCCTCCCTACTCATTCTAGCCTGTGTGTATGGGAGGAGTGAGTCCTGCAGGTTTCTAGTTTCAGGTCATCTCTTCAGCTTCCCAAACATCTCTGTTAAGATCAACATAATAGTGTTGGCCATCCAGCCTAGGATTTTTATTTCAGAACCTGAGTGGGAAGTGATCAATATGGCCAGCTTCATCAACAGGGCCATTGTCACACTGGGGTGCTCTGGGGTGCTAACATATGGGATTTGGAAGGCTTGTGCTACCTTTTGGCTGATAACGGTTCCCCAATTTTTCAAACAAATGATAAAAATATATGATACTTACATGTGGTTAACTATATCAGTGGGTGATGCTTTGGCATATGTGCCATCAGGGATAGCCATGGCTGCAACTTTTTATGGGGCCCTGATGATATTGAGGAAAGTTCTGGCATTTACCTTTGGAAGAACAGAAATAACAAACCCGGTTTTGGAGCAATTAGTAGAGCACATGAAGACCCTAATTGAGATAAACAAGCAGATCAGGGAAGGAAAGGATCTAGATGCAAAGACAATCATGCAGCTAGAGATTATTGAAAATGCAGTCACACCAAAAAAGGGGGGTGATATTAAACAACAAGCTAAGGATAAGAACACTGAAGAACAACAGGTTGCAGGGGCTGAAGCAACTCCTGTAACTATCCTTCCCATTACTGATAGGACAGTGGTACAACCTGACTTGGGCATTATACACGTTAAAGGCTACAAACTTTTCTCAGGGGATGATCTGGAAATCTTAAAACAGAGGTGTCCTCAGTTCTATACAAATCCCCATAAGTTTATAAAAGAATATAAACGGGTCATAAGATTTTACAACCCAACATTTGAAGACGTGGAATTGCTCCTATCAGAATTATACACCCCTAGTGAGAAGGCAAAGTTTATAGCTAAGACAAGAAGCAACCCCAATCTTGCCTCATGGCCAGAACAACACCAGGACTTAGAACTCTCCTCACATGCAAACATGGCTTATCTCAAGAGGTGTAGAGAGGATTTAGCAGAAGCAATGAGGCTTCATGCAAGACGATTAAATGCATGGGGAGCCTTTGAGAAATTAAGACAAGGGGAGGAAGAACACCCAAGTCTTTACCTGTGGACAGGCTCTTAGAGGCAGGTGAAAATATCCTAGGTTTCAGGGACATGACAGCTGAGGATAACATCCAGCATGTCAGGAGGCAATTTGTAAAGGGCAAAAAGATCACACACTTGCATGACATGTTTGTTGTGAGGAGGAAATGAAATAATATATGATATTGCATTTACCATGTTATTTAATTCAATTTTGCAAACTATTTTTAAAGGGATATACTAGTGATATGATGATGATATAACTTGAACAAGGTCATACAGATGGTAGGTCTCAAAAATAGAATATGAAGCTATGCTTCCTAAATACCTGCCCCCAAGTCATCTCCTGCACAACTTTGCCACTCACACCAAACATCATGTCCTTGAGATTTTGATCCTTCCATCTCTGATTGTCCTGGATTGCCCAAATTCTCCTATTTGGTGACTGGGTCTCCTCTATTTTAGGTAAGCACCATCTATTTTTTACTTCACTTTCTATTCTTTATCATCTCCTCCCCAACTTAGCCAGCCCTCTTTCTTCCCAAACCAGAAACTATGTTTTGGGCTTTGTACCCTACATCTCTGAAACATTCTCTCTGTTGCCTGACTGATGACTGACTTTTATAGAAATATTTCAGGAAAGAGCAAGCCATGCATGCTCTGCTTCAATCCCTGCTCACCATTCCCATCCGATAATGAGCACCTCCAGAGTATCTCCAGTTGCCTTGTTACTACAAATACCATTTCTTCTTCTCCATCCCTCATCACTAATTTTAGATCATGAACTGGAACTAGATCATTTTTTTTCTTTCCTGGATGGATCTCGCAGTTTCCTGTCCTATGATCCCATTCATCATTCCTATAATTTTCTAACCAAAGTGCCAGCTTGCACCATACCCTTCTATGTATTTTTTTTCCACTATTAGAATGTAATTCCTGTAATTCCTTAAGGGCATCACTGTCTTTGAATTTATATTTGTAACCTTAGCTCTTAGCCTAGTGTTTGACACAGAGTAATGTGTTTTCATGCATCTATCATTCATTTATTCAAGCGTCAATGATCATCCCACTATGCCCACTGCTTCCAAGAAAGTAATCACCTTCAAATCACCAATAATTTATTAAACATCTATCATGTGCCAAGCATTGTGCTAGGCTCTGGAGATATGAAAACAAAAATGAAACAATAGCAACTTTCTTTAATTATCTTCAATAAAGGTATGTCTTAGACCATATTCCACAATAGAATGAATCATGTTCTAGCTAGGGTCAATTATATTCATTTTCCTATCTGAATTTTTTTAGGGCACCATCTCTATGACCATTTATAGCCCAGATTCTTGCCTAGAGGCTCACATTTTCTAGCACCATATCTCTTCATTAATGTGAATTCATGATAATGGTAGTAATGCTCACATAGCAGGAAGACTTGTATGGGGTCACCTCTCAGTTGCATGAATCAGGGATGTCAAACTTTCATTAAAAGATTACAATGACAAGTTCTAGAGACAAGTAAAAAGATAACACATGAGCATCTAAGGAAATAAAACAGCAAACCTTCAGACATGTGATATATCTCCATTTTTCTGTCTTTTCTTGCTCCCACTAGTTACCAGTTGGCCAACAATTTTAACATTTTTCTTGGTAGTCTTTCTAACTGTCCTTAGGAAAAAATCTCTTCCTGAAGATATGCATGGATTCCATTACAGCCCTAGATACTGTAGCCTGTGAGAAAATCGTACTCTCCCTGATAAACCTGTCTACTACTAGGCTCTGATGGAAACTCAGAAATGTATTTGAACATAGAAGTTCACAGACAAGGATGAAGCCAGCTCTTATCATTACTCATACCCATGGCAATTTAACCAATTCAGGACCAACCTAGTCTGAATTCTTCCAGGGTGACAGATAAATACAAACAAACTGATCTTAAAAGGAGCTCTACTTTTTATAGATCATACTCTGAAAGACTTTTTCCTTTGGAACCCAGCCAAAAATAGTGACCAAAAGTAAACTCATAGTCTCAAAATATAGTTACCAGGTACCACGAGCTCTATCAACAAAGTTCAATGGTAGAATACATGCAAACACAAACAGCCATCCCCTAGTACTTTATTCTTCAGAGACATGCCCAGAAACCTGCCACCTCTGATTTGCTTTCAGATTCAATGCAAATGGAAATTTTTGTTTTTGTTGTTGCTTTTTAGAACCAGAGTAAATTTCAGGAAATGGTATATTATAGTATAATCCGTAATCTCTGACTTGGATTCAAAAGATTCTATTCTCAAATCTAAAGGTAACATTGCAGGTATCCTTGGATAAGGCACATAATATCTCTGTGCCTCAATTTCCTCATGTGAAAGTAAAGGGAGATGGTATAGTTCAGTAATGGTAAACCTGTGGCATGGGTGCCAAAGATGGCACTCAGAGAGCTCTCTGTGGGCACATAGCCACCCTTCCCCCAGCAAGCCTAGTTTATTACTAGAAAGGCAGAGGGACTCAGGCAGAGTTGCTCCTCTCCCCATCTCCACTATTCCTGATGACATTTTTTCACATCCCCCACCCCTCTGCCGAGCAGCCAATGGGAGTGCACAGGGGGTAAGGTGGGTGGCTCACCGCCAGCAGAGCTGGAGGGGAGCAGAGTGTTTGTGCCACTCCTTTCTCCCTCTCTAAACTCACTGTGGACAATCCTCACTTCACCCACACCTCTGCCCAGCAGCCCAATGGGAGCACTTCCTCCCTCCCTTGTGTGGGGTAAAGGGGCGAAGGGAATGCTCAGCACTCAGTGGGCAGGGGAGGGGCTCGAGCACTCCATCTCTGGGTTTGGGCCAGGACAGCACTCACTCTGAGGTGGAGGTACAGAGCAGGGGAGAGGCCCAGCACTCCATCTCTAAAAGGTTTGCTGTCACTGATATAGTTTATCTTAAAGATGCTCTCTATCTCTAACCTTCTCTGTTTCTATGAATCTTAGCAGAACTTTCCACCTTACTTCCCTATTCTTATGTGTACATGCATGTGCAATTGTATATGCACACACATGCAGGCAAATTATCTTTGAAAGCAAATACACAAATATCTAATACCTAAATACAAAAATTACCTAAAGCCTTATCTTTGGCAGTGGCAATAAACTTATTTCACCCTGTAAATTGACATCATGTCAGTAAATGAAAATTGATCATGCAAAACAAGAACAAGGGGAAAATAAATAAATTGGTTGAAATATCTGGAATAACATATATTTGTTAATTGCTTTGCATTGTATCCTCCATCCTCTTTTTCCTTCCCTCTTACCTTTTTTTCCCCCTTAGCTGGACACATAAAAGCCAGTCAAATACTGGAAAATATATCTACTTCCAGAGACACTTTCCAAAGCTCTTCTGATATACATCTGGAACCTCAGAATTCTGTCCTCATCTATAGGGAGAAAGGAGATGGAAATGTCCTGACTATTGGGTAATATCCTGGTGAAGTTATCTCATTGTTGGTCACCAACTCCTAAGCTACAATGAAAAGTACATACAGTTAGCCTTGACTCAAATTTCTGGATGAGTGACATGATAAGGCCTCTCCTACCATTGTTTTTTTTCTAGTTCTCCTGCTGGGACAACATTCCCCTCCTCCCAACTTCTGGCTTAAATAGTATCTTGAGGGATGTGAAGGCATAAAAGAAATAACTCCAATTAGAAATGCCACTTTTTACCTTAGTCTAGGAGAGTCCAAAGACAAATAGGATGGTAGGTTAAAGACTAAGAAAACCTAGCTAAAGTGGCATCTCATTTAGCCTTGGCATCACACCCTATATACTTACTGACTTACACATTTAATTGTTGAGGGTACAGGAACAACCTCAGCCAAATGAAAGGCATGGGGTTTGGACAACTCGTGACCTAGGCTAGGCAATTGCTTTGGGAAGCCACACTTAAGTAACACACAGTGACATCCTGACCAACCTATCCACATATCTTAGAATAGCCCCTCACATATCCAGAATAACACCCTAGAAATACCCATAGCCCAGAGCCTGTGCAAGAATTCTTTTGGAAGCCTGGATTAGACTGTTAGCAATATTTCTCCTGACCTCTAACCATTGGTCTCCCCAACTCTCAGAGCATTTTCCTCTGACCCCTCACACTCTCCCTAGTTCTTTTCCAAAATGATATTGCACTTTTGACAAAGTGCTGTGTTATACCATCCTCCCCAAGGCAGGTAGCATTACTGCTCCAAAGCAATGTTGAAGTCTCTTAGACACTATAGTTCAGATTTATTGACTACTTTTCAACTCAACAAAGTTCCACTAAAGGGCAAAATAAACAAGCTTTGGGAAAATATATCAAGCATTGCTGCTTTCAGAGGAGCTGGCAGCTAGCCCTCTGTGTGACCACTGTATAGTTATGATTGTTGAGCACAGGATGTCATATTTCATGACCTTCTAGGAGAGCAGCATACATTTAAGTTCACTATTAAATGGGACTTCACAAGTTCATCTGCTCCCACTCTTTCATTTTAATGATGAACTGTTTGAGGCCTAGAAGAATTAAATATGAAGCAACTGAGTGGTATAGTGATTAAAATGATGGACTTGAATAAAATTCTTAAAACTTTAGTTCATATCTGGCCTAAGAGAATTACTGTGTATGATCTTGGATTAGTCACTTAACCTCTGCCTCAGGTTTTTCCCTTGTAAAAATGGGGTTAAATATATAGCATGTACTTTCTAGAGTTGTGAGGATCAAATGAGACTATTTGTAAAGAGCTTTAAAAACCTAAAAAGCATTATTTAAATCTATTATTATTATTATTACAAAACTATGACTTTCCCAAGGTTAGGTAGATAGTACTTGATAGAGGATTTAAAACCAGATACTCTAACTTCAAATCCAGTCCTTTCTACTGGTATCTATTGATTTAGATCTCATAATTTATCAGAAAAAAAGTAAAAGTGGACATTCCCTTTGATCTCCTTCTTCACTGTTCCTCATCTTAGAATCTATTACATCGTCCCTGACATTGCTTCTTTATTCCAGTCTCTGATTAAGAGATAGTTCTTTCCCTAAACAGCCATAAGTTCTCTGAATATATTCTTCATCCAATCTCTTCTTCTTTCCTCTTGCAGATCATCCCCAATCTTTTCTCCCTTTCTAATCTTCAGATTTGTTCCCTTAACCTATAGATTTGCCTACATCTTCCAAATTCAAAAAAATTCTTTATCATTTTATTTCCTTTTCTCCTCTAACATCTTAAAAGAGTCATCTTTACTCTGTTCACACTTCATTGGTTACATCATTTTATCTACATGATTGCAGTAAGATCCTAGTGGGTCTCTCTATACTTGTCAAAAAATACTCCAGAAAGGCACTATGATGATCTTCTGGTCATGTAAATTCTCTACTCAATAAACTTCTGTGGTTCCCTTTAAGAGACTATACTATGTCTTCTGACAGGGCACATCATGCAAAGTAGGCATTTAAGGCATTTTTATAGATCTGAATGACCTCAAATATAGTAAAGGTACTATATTTGAGGTGTTTACTATATGATCCTTTTAATTATCAAACAGTTGAAAATAATTAATGATTAAATTTGACCCTAAAGAAATATGAGAACTCCCTTCCCTTCTTTGCAGAGGAACACTATAGGTATGAAACATATACTATTGCATACTGCTAATGTGTTTAGTTTTACTAAACTGATTTTCTCTTTTTTGTATTCTCTAGAATAAAGTGTAGCTCTAAATGGAGCAGGGGAAGGGATATTTTGGGAAAAGAGGGCAGGATAAAAACCAAAATTTGCATTATTAATGTTAGACAAAGGTAAGAATAATAGTGATAAAGAGATGGAAATTCAGTCTAATTTGTTGGTAGCATGTAGGAAGACAAGACATAGCCATAAGAAAATGAATTGGTTCCAAATACCAATTTCTATTACTTTTGACCTTTATGACTATGACCAAACTTCTTAACTTCTGAGGCATCAAATTCTTTCTCTTAAAAATGAGAAAAGGGGGCAGCTGGGTAGCTCAGTGGATTGAGAGCCAGGCCTAGAGATGGAAGGTCCTAGGTTCAAATCTGACCTCAGACCCTTCCTAGCTGTGTGACTCTGGGCAAGTCACTTAACCTCCATTGCCTAGCCCTTACCGCTCTTCTGCCTTGGAGTCAATACAGGCAGATACAATACAAGGCAGAAGGTAAGGGTTTAAAAAATGAGAAGATTAGGATAGATGATTAAATATCCCTTCTAGGTCTAGAATCTATGATTTTGCAGCTTTCTTGAAAATTCCTTGATATCCACCGTGTATTTTTATTCATTTGACTAATTGTACGTGTTCCTTGGCCTCTTCTTTTCCCTTTTAGTTCTAACACTGGCTACTTCCAAACTCTGAACATAAGCTCAGTACTTAAATATCTCTTTTAAAAAATAGTTGACATTCAGTGGCACTCTATGGATACATTGTCAGAGAGCAAATGTAGAAAAGAGTTTGTTTTCCCCATTGGATAAACAAATAAGTATATTCTATTCTTAAACCTAAGACTAAGGAGAGTTGAATCTAATTTTAACAAAAGTCAGTGATTTGCTTCTACTGAGGCATTACATAAGCACAGAATAAGAGTACTTTTCAAGCATTATCACAGCAATATGCACTTAATACAACCAGGCTTTCCATTTTAAATATTTTCTTCTGACTGAAATAAATAACATTATTTGCCTTCACTCCAATTAACATTTTTCACTTATAAACGATTCCCTATTAGGATTTCGATTAATTTTAGATTCTTTAAAAGTGGTCAATATAGTAACATATACCTTATACACACATTAATTAACTAGCCTATATCTATTTTGATATCTAGAGGGTGCCATAATTCACTTCCTTTGCTAAGTATTCAACCAGGATTTTTCCAGTATTGACCACAATTTATGGATAATGTTTATTTTAACTCAGTTAGGTGCAACTATTTCATGTTTTTGCTAAAAGAATATATTCAGTACTTATGAGTGAAAAATAAAACCAAATTAGAAAAAGAGCATAATCTCCTTCTTGACAAAAAGTTAACACTGAAGGAAGAGGAAAAGATAAATAAGGCAGAAAAAAATTGGGAGTAAAGTAGAAAGAAGGCTAGAGGTTTTCCTGATTTTTATAGCAAGGGTGTCTTGGTCTTGAACATTAACTCAGCATGGGCTTTCCCTGCTGAAAGGGACATGCTGTTATTCTTTACAACAAGCATTAGATATCCAGGGGAAAGTGGAACTATTGCAGCTCAACTTCAGAAAAATGACTCATTCAGTAAAGATAAAACAAACCAAAGCTACTTAAAATTATGATGTTTTAAAAAATACTTTAAAATATCATCTGAGGATCTTGGTAAACCACAATCATGATCCTCCAAACACACTGGGATAGTTTTTTGAGAGGTATTTCCCCCCATCAGACTCCTAGAATATTGGTGTTGAGAGGGATCTCAGAAGAAATCTAATCCATTTCATGAAAGAATCCTCAGAGAGCTTTCACTAGGATGTGTTACCTGGAGCTTTGCTTGCAGGCATCACATTTAGAAGGTACCCACTGCATTTATAGTTTTTCAGCCATGTAGAAGCAGTAAGATTTATCAATGGAAACAATACAGTTATTCTCAGTTAGTGGGGATAATTCACTACAGTAGGAGATTCTCATATTACCTGCTGATATTAGCTTCTTCCTCACACTCTCTCCCCCTCCACAAATACCACCTTCTCAGTAGCCTTTAACTGGGTCTCCCAGGGTCTCTGTCTCCTTAATGAGGAGCCCACAGCTGAAGATGCTTCAGGATACTTAACCCAAGTACAGCTTATGGATTGACTTGCAATCACCTAAGTACAAAAATTGCTAGTTTCTGACCCTGTTTATACCCATTTTACAGATGAAATATAAATATACAAATCTATATCTGAACAGGAATCCTTTCCAGGAATCCAACATTCTCAAAAGGTGTCTATATCAATTCCATCATAGACTTTCAGGTCAGGGGAGATCATCACCATATAGGGTAATCCATTCTGCTTAGGGGAAACTCCAATATTTAGAAAATGTGAACTATTTTCACTAAATTTAGCCTAACTATGCTTTTCTTCAATTTAACCATTATTTCTAATTCTATTCTCCATAGCACAGAGCCAATCTAATTCTTCTTTCATATGACGAATTTTCAAATAGCTGAGACCAATAATCATGTCTCTCTAAGCCTTATCTCATCCACCCTAAAATATCTCACATGCCTTCTAAACACTGAAGGATAGCATAGACTTTTCTCCATCTTGGTTACCTTTCTTTGAACACTTACAAGTTTATCGATGTGATACTCAGACCACACACAATATTCTTGATGTAGTCTGCCTTGGGAAGAGGCTAGATTATTAATTCCCTTATACTTTCTAATCAATTCCCCTTCTTTCACTGTGCTTTTCAAGTTAATACAAGCCCAATGCCCAGTAGCATTAACACTAACCATTGATGGCTGTAGGATCAACAGTTGCCATGAAACAGAAGAAGCAAATAAATGTTCATTGGGTTTCAAAGTTGTTGGGATTTTTTTTTTTTTTGGTTTTGTTTTGTCTACTATTCTGTGCTCTCAGAACCCATTAGGCTACTTAGACCTTCAGGCTGAATGAACCATGATCTCTGACCTCACTCCATTTCCCAAACAGCTCTGCCTCATTTGATAGAAGTCCAGAGTAGCCTCTGGGCTTAGGGTCTAAGCTCTCCATTGTACTTCTCACTTGGTGCCTACTACCATTTATGTGCAAGTTACATAAGCCAGAACAATCTCAGGCACACATCAAGGGCATTGCTCCAATTTAAGAGTAGATGGCTGGAGAAGGTGCTATTTGTACCTCTTGTCAAGCTGTGATTGTTCACATCTGGCTAAAAGCTGAATGGGGCTTTAGATTCAGGGAAAGAGAGGAAAAAGCTGGCGCTAGGAGGGAGAAATAAGGTGGCACAAACTGATATTATGTGTTTCAGACTTGAAATGAAGTTGCCTCATTGATGAAGAGAAATCCAGCTAGAAACCTGTGATTTAGTTAGACAACACCGTGTGCATGCTTGTGCACATGAACCAGTCTCCACATCCAAAAGATTAGCCCAATTAAAATGAATATGTTAGAATTCACTGCCTCAAAGTAGCACACAGTTCCTTGCTAAAAGCTGATTCTAACCAGCACAAAGAGCTTGAGCTATATTTTCTTTTTTTACCTTGATTTTAAATGTGGTTGTGATTTCACATCTAATCTCTACCCACCGGGCATGGAATCATTTTTGAATCTCACTTTGAGACCTCTCTCTTCCCTTCTTCCTTGGTTATTATGTATGATACGAACAAAGCTAGGAGGTCTATGACTACTATTTGGAAACCTGAGGATTATTATCAATCTGCAAATATGGACTGTGTGAATACTGATATGAGAACTCTAAAGCATTCCTGTTACTTCCTTTTCTTGAAAGAAATCTCCCAGGGTGAATAGCACACACACCATCAGTTACTTTTCAAATATTTCATCTTGTGAGTTGCTGTGGAGCAACATTATTTTTTTTTTAATATTTCACATTGTATATAGGCTATTCATTTCAGAATAAGATGTGGACCTGAGTAATGATGAAAGTAGGCTCGAAGTATCAAATTGGCCTCAAAACAAAAGATGTTGGGAATGTCAGGAATGTGCTTGGGAATTAAAAATGAATTGCTTAGAACCTGATTTATACCTTACATTTTTGTTTTACTAGAAGTAGAACTTGTTACCTCTCCAAGGGTGATATCTTAGGTCTGGAATAGCTAGGGAAAGGACCAAAAACAAAAAGGAATTTCCCTAAAGTTCCTTTTTTATTTTGTTTTCAGTATCTGTGCTCTATCATGGTATAAATTAAATAGATATTGTCATGGTCATGAATGAAATTTTGTTTTAAACCTTTTATGATTAAAGATGTCAGAGTGAAATAAAGGACTTTTTTATTTGAGTATTTTTCCATGGTTATGTGATTCGTGTTCTTTCCCTCTCCTTTTCCCTTCCCCTGTCCCAGAACTGACAAGCAATTCCATGGGTTATACATGTATTATCACTCAATACCTATTTCTATATTATTCATTTTTGTAACAATCCAAAGGATATTTTAAAAGGGTTATCCTGGAGTTTATCTTTTAGTGTTTACTTGTGATTCTTGGATGGTATAAAATAAAAGATCAAAAGATTTCAATGGAGTGTCCTGGTTCATCTGGTCATTTGGACTTATTATAAAAGCTAATGTAAAGCTTGTGCTTCTCAATTCTAAGCATCAGATTATAAAATAAACTTCAAAGAAATTATAACTATAACCACAACTCTAACTATAACCTTAGAGGCCTGATTCAGTTTTCCATGGTATAGAGAGTGGTGGAATTTGAATAATATCTGAGTTCAAATCCCAACTCTGACAGTAAGTAGTGACTTTTGGGCAAGATACTTCCTGGTCTGTATTATAATTAATGGTAATGAACATATAAAAACCTAAGATGACATATAGGTGTTAAAATATTTATAGAACGTCTCCATGTGGTAGCAAAAACTGGAAATTTTGAGGGGATGCCCATCAATTGGGAATGACTGAATAAATGTAACTATGATTAAATACTATTATTGGTAAGAAAGGATGAGTAGGTTCCTTTTAGAAAAACCTGGAAAGACTTGCTTTAAAGCAAGAGTATGTTGTATTCAGTAGTAACAGTATTATTAGAAGATTGACTATGAATGACTAAACAAATCTAAGTAAAACAGTCATTCATACCAGCTATAAAAGATTTACAAAGGAAATTGTTGTCCATCTCCAGAGAAAGAACTGATATATGGAAGTGTATATTGTATAGTTCTATAAGTATACATATTCATCAAATGTTGGCCCTCTCTAATTTGGGGTTTGGAGGGAGATAATTCAGACTTTAAAATGTAACTAAAATAAAAATAAATTTAAAATGATGATGATGAAGGTGATAATTTTAAAATAATAATAGCATTTATATAGCTCTTGAAGCTTTGCAAAGCACCTTGAAAAATTTTCATCTAATTTTTCCTCCATTACAACTCTTCTTAGAGTTAGGTAGTTGCTCTTTTTATACTCATTTTACAAATGAGGAAACTGAAGCATACAGAAGTTAAGTGACTTAAGGATCATTGAACCAGTAACTATCTGAGTCAGGGTTTGACCTCAGGTCTTGATGATTCTACTTCTAAAGTATCACTTTATCTGAAGAACTGGAAAAGTTATACCTATAAGGCATTTAAAGTCCAAATTAGACAATTCAATATACATGAACACACACACACACACACACAAACTTTAAGATAAACATTATTAATTCTGAGGAATCCTTTCCTCATTCTTTTTCTTTTCTATGTCTTACTTATTTTAAGCAATATCTACTGCTTCGAGATTTTTTTTTCTTAACTCCTACTGTCCTGGTTTTTGTTCCCACCACTTATTCAAAATCATACTTAAATAGTCCCTAAGAACCTCTGAATTGTTCAATACAGTAGTCTTTGTTCAATTAGTATTTTCTTTGTCCCTCCTGCAACCACTGACCATCCCTTTCCACTAGATTTGCTCCCTTCCCTTGGTTCCATAACATTGCTATCACTGTTTTTTTCTCAGTCTCTTTTGTTGATTCATTTTCCTCTTCCCCTTCTCAAACTATGAATATCCTCCAATTCTCTGTTGGAGGCTCTCCTTTTTATGTAGATGAGTAACATATCTAGCCCTTGGTTCTCCTCTGACCTGCTGGATATCTCCACATGGATAGTGCACCAACACTTCAAATTTAGCATGTCCAAAATTGTACCTGTTACCTTCATTCTCCATAAATGCAATCCTTTTCAACATTTTTGTTTATATTTATGGTTCATTCACCCAGTTACTCAGATATGAAAACTAAGAATTAGCTTTTATTCTTCTGTATTCTCCTATGTCCAGACTGTTTCCAAGACCTGTTTATTCTGCTTTCACAAAATATTTCTCTATTCTCTCTCCTTCTCTATATTGAGAACCCAATCACTCAGGATAGTAATAGCCAATATTTACGTATCACCTTAAGATTTACTCAGTTTTATTTCTTTCCTCTCATGATCCTCTCAACCCTGTTAGGTAGTTGCTAGAGTTAGGACAGGATTGGTGATTTAATTTGTATGTGAATTATAAGTGAATTTTAGGTTTACTGAGGTTAAGTAATTTGTCCACAATTGCATAGATTTAAATGCAAGTCTTCTGTATTTCAAGTATGCTATTAAATCATATATGGTTTTATTCACTATGCCATGGAAAGAATACTGGGACAACAGTTGATGGGTTCAAATTCTAGATTTGTCACTATTTACCTTTGTGATTATAGGAAAATCCCAGCCTCACCAGGCCTCAGTTTTTTCACCTTTGAAATGAGAGAATTGATCAAAATGACTTTTAAGGTCTCCCACAATAGTTATTCTGTATTCCAGAAATAGAAGTACTCTTCAACATAATTACAGTTCACTCTTTTCAGAAAAAAATTGATTCCCATGCAAAAAATTAGCATTACTTAGCTTCTGTGATCATCTACTTATTTTCCTATAATGAAAATTTATATCATGTGCCTTTATGATGACTAAGAACTAGTTGGAGAATTGAGGGGAAATCAAATGCTACAGTTGATGTGGTCATCACTTAGACATATTCCTTCTTTCAAAGCAGGATACACTGTAAAAGCTATTCTCTTGCCTTACTGAGGGAACATTTTTATTTTTTAAAAGATATTTTATTTTTCCCATATATATGTATATATATATATATATATAACAATTTTCACAAACATTTTCTGAAGTTATGAGATGCAAATTGTCTCTCCCATATCAGAAATGGTAAGTGATTTGTCTGGGTTATGTATTATCATGTGAAACATACTCCCATGTTGGTTATTGTTGTACAAGAATAGTCATATAAAACAGAAAAACCCCAAATAAAACCATAAATAAACTAATGTGAAAGATAGTATCCTTTAATCTATATCCAACTCCAACAGTTCTTTCTCTGGAGGTGGATAGCATTCTTTGTCATAAGTCCTTTAGAACTGCCCTAAATCATTGTATTTCTGAGAGTAGCTAAGACTCAGAATTAATTATATTACAACATTGCTATTACTTTGTAAACTATTCTACTGGTTCTGCTTATTTTGCTCTGCATCAGTTCATGTAGGTCCTTCCAGTTTTTTCTGAAATCATACTCTTCATTAAGGGAACCATTTTAGCCAAATCATTGTTTTAATATGTGTGAGGACAATACATGGTCTGTCTGCTGGAGCACTAGCTGTTGTCTCTATTTATGCCTTAGGGACTTCATAACAGATAGAGGGAATCCTGACTGAGAACTGACCATTTCACTGGAGATTGGGATGGCAAAGTAAATCTGTAGCCTTAAAACTCCAGGAGGAAGGAAAACAACTCTCAGCCAGCTGGGATCTTTTGAAAGAACTACTTGTGTGTCCCACAAGTTTGGAATGCTCACAGAATTTAAGTAGCTCCTGATTCTGCTTTCTGATCACCAACTAAACGCTGTCTTTTTTATTGTTTTTAGTCCATTTTTTGACTTCAAGAAAGAAACATCAGAGTGATCTGGAATGGATGTCAGAAGAAAGGTTCTAATTTCAGCTCTGTGATTTCCTATTTGTGTGTCTTTGAATAAGTCCCTTAACCTCACCAGGAAACTCCATTTCCTCCATGTAAAAGAAGATGGATGGAGCAAATATGAGTCCCTTTCAACTTGCAAATTCTCTAATTTTGCAGTATTGAGCCTGGAAAAAAATGCCAAAAATGAGAAAGGGATAAGGAGAGACATTCACTCTGGGGATGAAATGGGGCCAAGGGGGAGAACAAAAACAAAAAATATCACCATAAATTAAGAAAGGCTTTCTATACATCAGTTTGTTACTTATAGTCTTAAGATAAAAATTACAACTAATGTTTATTTTCACTTTTCTTCTGATTTAATATTTAAGCTAATTGTTTTAAGCAGGAAATAATCTACTTTACTCTGAGCATTTGTATGTGTCTTTAAGCCCCTTTAGAATCTCTTTCTTCCTGTGTACCTCTAATAGTCATCATTCTAGAATCTCCTCATTTTATAGTCAAGGAAAATGAGCCTTAGGGAGCTTAAGTGACTTACCAAAGATAACATAGATAGTTAAGTAGCAAAGCCAAGATCTGAAGCCAGGTCATCTGACTCCTGAAAGAGAGCGCTCTTTCCATTAGCCATTGTTGCTAAGAATGAAGAAAGTGCTTTTAAATGGCTGTTGAATGAAGGAAGGAATGGAACTCATTTAAATAGGATGAAGACTGTGTCTTATGAAGCAACTTGTCTCCTGCTAAAATGAATAGTTTCTAGTCAAATAGAACTAATTTTTTTATTGCCTAAAGAAATTTCAGATTTTTCTGGAGCTCTTTTCAGTAGTAAAGAGTGGCATCCAACAAGGCAGGATATGCTATCAGATGGGAGGACTGATGAAAGTCTAAGAAGAAACAACTTAGCCCAATAATAGCAATGTTGGCAGTCATACTATGAGATGTGGTCATCTAGGCAGATATGATGGCATCATGGCTCATAAACCAAAAATTCAGAGGGAGTTGGTATTAATGAATCTGTCAGTCCTCACAATGCCATTTACAAAGGCCACTTGGTTACTCTCTCAATCCATAGTGTACCATGTGTTGATTGATAAAAACAAGACAAAGACAAAGGTCTCCTTTAAGGGGGGGCATTTTAGCAAAGGATGTGTGATAGAAAACTATCATTTTGGTAATTAATAATCAGAAGATGGATAAGATATTTTTATCTAAATACCATATTTTACAGATGAGGAAATTCCCCATTTATAAGTCCTTTTAAATCATTTCTGGCTTATGTTGCTTGAGAAGAAACTGTGTATTGTGCCCTGAATACCTAGACAGGTAAGCCTCCCCTGCCATTACTCTGAAAAAAAAGTATTGGTATCAAATCAAATTGGTATCAAATACATTATTTTGGTTATAGTTATGATTAAAAGTTAAAGTGAGTGGATGGTTCTATCATCTTTGTAAATTTCAAACAAAATATACCAGTAATGTCCTCTGAAAACCATAAAATATAAGTCTCATGTGGTCTGATATTATTTGAAGGGCAAGAAGGCATTGTAATCAGCATTTTATTTAATCCGATTCCATGATTCTCCTATCTTAACATTATTATAACTATCTTAAAATTGAGGTGTACAGGGTGTTAAGAGAATTCTAATATCTCTGGTGTAGGAGTTTACCAAATCATTTTCAGGGCTGCTTTTCTCCCTTGATGTCTTCCTGCCATGTAGCCCTATTTGTGGCTCCAAGAATGTGCAGCATGCAGAGTAGCCACATCCTGTTAAACCATCTTGGCAGATGAGTTAAACCAGGTGGAGAATAACTGGCAGGCCTCAAATGTGTTGGCAAGTTGTGGGTAGTGTCTACTACAGGTGTGTGAAGACTTCTCTCAAAAAGGAGTGGATGAAAACAATTTGTTCCAGTGGTTATGAAGGCAGTGGAAGCATGCAGTATAAAGCACTTAGGACTTGATTAGACACAAAAGAAGCCAAGGTCATCCACTGCAACTGGTGAGTCATTACCAATTGTCATGACTTTTGTCTTGCCATTGAACTTTAATGACTCTAGAATCCCAGTGGTTTAAACATGGAAAAATCAATCTATATACCTAATCCTGTTTCCATCCCTGACCTTGGAAAAATCACTTAATCTATTTTTTTGCCGCAGTTTTTCTATCATTTACTTCATTCAAAATTAGTTTTTTGAAAGTTATGACATATAAATGACGATTGTGCAACTCTGCTTTGCTTAAATCTAATTTATATACACATCAAAAGACATTACCCAGTGACATCATTTTGGTCCTCTTTGAATATTGTGAAGAGTGAATCAAACTCTCTTTGTCTATCAATCAGCAACTTTTAAATTAATCAATTAAAAACTTAAGTACCCCTACTTAGTACCTTGCCAATCACTAAGTATGAGAGTTCACAAGTTATTGGCCAGAGTGGGTGACAACTCCAGAGGCCCCTGCCTGCCCTTTGGGCAGTGCTAGGCAAATTGAAAGACTGTGATTGGTTCCTACAAAGTGGAGGAGCAACAGGAAGTGACATGGAAAAAACTGTTTTAAAAAGGCCAGCTTGAGGATTCAGTGATTCTCTCTGAGTAAGTGAGCTGGACTAAAAGAGGAGACTCTTTCCCTGGATCCTACATAGGCTTGCTGGGCAAGTAGCTGACCTTCCTTTCCTGGCTTTTGGAGAGATTGATTCCGAAGATTCCTGCCTTGGCTTTAGAGGAGGCTGTGTTGGTGGAACTTTGGCTGAAGACAGTGCCTGGACTTCTGGCTAAGGATTACTGGGAAAATCTATGTGGAGACAGAGTCTTGGGGAAGCCCTGCTGGGGCTGAGCCTGACTTCTTAGGAAAAGGCCCAGTAGGCTTATTAGGACCCATCTCATTATGTACATTTTTCCACTTTTACTCTTTCAACCTCTATGTAAATAAAACTGCTAAAAGTCATTTTGACTTTAGCTGCAATATTTTTAAATTGGTGACCATGATATTATTTTAAAACTTTCATATTATCATAAAAACTTAAATTTAAATTCTTACAATATGAAGGGCAAAAAATAATCTTTAACATTATTTCCCTTTTCAATTGATTTGTCTAAAATTTGAACACGTGAGTAACTAGACTTTGGAGTGTTGTCCTGTACACAGTTAGATTGTAAACTCCCTTTAAGATGAGGGATAACACATTAAATAACTCTAGATTATTTAAAGCATAGTATGAATTAGAATCAAGGAGTTATAAAATACCTTAGCAGTCATCTAGTTCAGCCCTCTGTTTGATAGAGGAATATTATTTTTCATATCTTTTTCAATGTAAAAGCCAAATGAGAACAGTGGAATTTCTACTTAATAATTTTGCTTACAGTGGTCCATGACAATTGATACTCACCATGCTCTGAGATACTAGATAGCCATAAAAATAAGAAGTTGTCTACAAGCCCAGAAATGAGAAGCAATAAGAGGGACAAATAAAACCAGAGTTTTCAATATATGTGTGCATATATACACATGAACTCTTTTTTACTTTCCTTTTTTAAATTATTTGATCCTTAATGGTAGTGTCTCCTATAAGAGGCACTGAATATATTTTATATAATTATACAATATTGAGCTGCAAGGGACATTAGAGCTCATCTGGTTGTATTTTTTCATTTTGCAGATACATAATAATAGTTGTCATTTAGATGTTATCATACAATTTGTTTGAAAAGTGCTTTATATACTAATTATCTAATTTAATCCTCACAATGAACATGGAAGGTGTTATTATTATTCTATTTTTATGGATGACTCTATGGAAACTCATAAAGGACTTGGTCATGGTTACACAGTATGGTTACAAAGAGTTGGGTTGTGAACCTATCACCTGGTTCCCATACACAGTATTCTTTGTATTTTATCACTATTTAAAGCTGGCCCTAATGAAGAAACTGAGGCCATCAGAGATTAAGTGACTAATTTAGGATCAGAAGACCTTACAATTGGAAGGGAATTTCAGGATCATCTAATCCAACTCTCCTTTATGAAGAACCTAGAGCTAAAGATGGAAAAATGACTTAGTCAGTGTCACACTGCAATTGTAATAATGCTTAGAGTTAAATCTAGGTCTTTTAAAAATTTAATTTATTTTTTCAATTACATATAAAACAGTTTTTAACATTCATTTCTTAAAATTTTGAGTTTCAAATTCTCCTTACTTCTCTTACCCCCCTTTATGATAAGGCAAACAATTTGCTATACACTGTCCAGTCATGCAAAACAAAATTCCATATTAGTCATATTGTAAAAGAAAATAGGCCAAAAAACAAGAAAAATAAAGTTAAAAAACTATGATTTCGGGGCAGCTGGGTAGCTCAGTGGAGTGCAGTCAGGCCTAGAGACGGGAGGTCCTAGGTTCAAATCTGGCCTCAGCCACTTCCCAGCTGTGTGACCCTGGGCAAGTCACTTGACCCCCATTGCCCACCCTTACTAATCTTCCACCTATGGGACAATACACCGAAGTACAAGGGTTTTAAAAAAACAAACAAACTATGATTTGATATGCATTCAGAATCCATAAATTCTTTTTCTAGAGATGGATAACATTTTTATTCCAAGCCATTTGGAACTGTCTCAAATCACTGTATTGCTGAAAATAGCTAAGTGATTCACAGTTGATCATCAAATAATATTGCTGCTACTGTATATAGTGTTCTTTTGGCTCTACTCATTTCACTTTGCAGTAATTCAAATTAGTCTCCCCAGGTTTTTCTGAAAGCATCTTGCTCATTATTTCTCATAACACTATAGGATCCCATTCATATATCACAACTTGTTAGTCATTCTCCAATTGATGGGCATCCCTCAATTTCTAATTCTTTTCTCCCACAGAGTTACTATAAGTATTTTGGTACATATAAATCCTTTCTTTTTTCTTTTATTTAAAATCACTTTGGGTTATAGACCTTGTAGTAGTATTTCTGGGTCAGAGAGTACACAGTTTTATAGCCCTTTTGACAGTTCCAAATTGCTCTCCAAATGGTTGGATCATTTCACAACTGCAACTGTATTAATGACAGCAAAACAAATGATCCAGAATAATTCTGAGGGACTTAAGAAAAAAGAATGCTATTCACCTCCAGAGAAAGAACACTTGGAGTAGGAATGTCGCTGAAAGCATTAGATTTTTTACTTGTTTATTTGGGTATATGTTTTGAGGTTTTGGTTTTATAAGATTATTCACTTGCAATTGAACAATATAGAAATATGTTTTTCATGAAGATATATGTATAACCCAGAATAAATTGCTTGCCAGCTCTAGGACAGGGGAGGGAAGAAGAGAGGGAGACAATTTGGATCATAACTTTGGAAAACTTACGTGGAAATTTACTAAAAATAATAATAATAATAATAACAATTTTTCAAAATGATAGCAATGTCCCAATTTTTCCACATTCCTTCCAACTTTTGTCATTTTCCTTTTCTGTAGTATTAGCTAATTGAATAGGTAAGGGGTATAACTACAGGTCTTCTAATCCCTTGGCCAACATACATTATATATATACATATATATATGTTGTAAAATAGAATTCTTAATTCCTTTCTCTAATTTAATGGGGACCTGGAGGTCCTTTTACCATAGAGATGTGTAAAGATATACTAGCTCACAGTGAAAGAAAGTAGAAACCAGAGAGACAGGAATTGAGGTAAGAAGGGGTTATAAAAGGCCAGCCATGAGGACTGAGAAGGGCTTTTGGCTTTTGGACCTTTTTTGAGTTTGGAGTTGGTTGTTGGGGGTTGGTTGCTGGTGGTGTGGGTTGGTGATTATTTGGTATTTGGTTGTTAGTTGTTAGTTGGTGGTTGGGAGAGATAGAGAGATAGATAGATAGACAGACAGACAGACAGACAGACAGACAGACAGACAGACAGACGGACAGATAGATAGATAGATAGATAGATAGATAGATAGATAGATAGATAGATAGATAGATAGATAGATAGATAGATTCTGCCTGGTGAGCTGAGCTGAAGGGTGATCAGCTGGACTTTCTCTAATGGCAGTTATAGGCAGTTATAGGGTAGCTAGTTAGGTATTAGGCAATTTATTTCTCTATCTCTTTCCTATATTTCTCTCCTTTACTATATTCATTTTACTATATTCTTTTACTATCTCTATTTTAATAAAACTAAATTGTTAATTGTTAAAAGCTGATGGAAATTTTCTTTTCTCTGGCTTAAAGGGATAATATTAATTTACAATGCTACTATATTCTCATTAAAACTTGAGTTATTAAAAACTGCTCTCTTATTTTGTCAAAACTCCTAACAAACCTTAGTGTATAAATAATATGTATATGTATATATGTATACATTTATATAAAATACAATTTGGTTATTTTCTGTTTTCTCAGTAATCTGAACAAATAGAGAAAGATGACTCAAGGATGAGAAAGGTGCAGTAAAATTGACAAATATGAGCATTTATACATCATGACTTTTGAAAAACACATTTTGAATGAAGTAAGTGATAGAAAAACTGAGGCAAAAAGCAGGTTAAATGATTTGTTCAAGGTCAGGAATTGAGACAGGATTAGGTGTATAGATTGATTTCTCCATGTTTAATCCACTGAGATTAACTTCCTCTGTAATTTCAGACTACAATATACTCAGAAGGATTTAAATGTTTGCAAAATTAACCTCTCAGAATATTGCAGCTGGAAATGGCTTATTGAACTCCATTAATTGATTGAAGTCAACATGCCATTAGGGGGACATTGGTTTGCCTGCCAATAGCAATGAATTATGGAAGGTGGTATATGTGAAATAAGCATTGAAAAAAAAGAGAGAAATAAGGTAGACTTTGCAGTTTGGGCTTGAGAAATTGCAGTGTCAGTTCATGTGGATGGGCTCTGGGATCTTCTGCCTCTAGTAAAGTGGTAAGTTGGAATAACTTTAGCTAACCACTGTGGGTCTGGACACTAACCATACCAACCCATGCCATTAGTGAACTTTTGACCGGAGGTAAGTTATTGTATTACTCAAGTCATTGGAACCCACTCCTTTAACAAATGCTACATAGCCTTCTTCGAAGTACTAAATACAGAGCAGATATGAGATTTAATGAAAACAAACAAAAAGCACTACTGACCAAATGTAAAAGAAAGGAGTAAATACCAAAGAGTTCTCATGAGGCCTTAAGTTTCAGTCTTAGGTCATAGAAACAGTTTGAGGGAATTTAAGAGGTGGTTTTAGAGAGTAAATAATCTAGACAGTAAATGCTTAAAGCAGGAGGCCCTTATTAGGGGTGTTTTAGCTCAAACAAAATGTTTGAAGTGTTAGATAGAAAGGGTAGAAAAGAATCCACAAGGGGAAGGATATGACCAGGGTAATAACACCTGACTAAAACATAGACAAAGAAAGGATACATCCTGTGTACTTCCTGAACTAGAATAAACTCCAAGCAAAAGAGATAAAGTTTTATGGAAAAGCTGTCCTTGAATTTGACTCTTCCAGGTCTCTAGCATTTCTTCTACTATATAGGTATACTGTCTGTCTTTTTTTTTAAACCCTCACCTTCTATTTTAGAATCAGTACTGTTTATTGGCTCTAAGTCAGAAGAATGGTAAGGGCTAGGCAATAGGAGTTAAATGACTAGCCCAGGGTCATGCAACTAGGAAGTGTCTGAGGCCAAATTTGAACCCAGCACCTCCCATCTCTGGGTCTAGTTCTCAATCCACTGAGCCACCCAGATGCCCCCTGACTGTGTCTTTTACAACTACTATATTAAGGCAGCTCAACCATGTAGGCAAAGACATATGAATAGTATGAGAGTAGATGGGGAAGAAAGAAGGTGTGACTGATTCATTTTCCAATTCTGACAGAACAGACAGATAGATGCCATGGATTGGCAATGGAAATCTTTGCTCTACAATTATAGGGCTGGAAATTTTTCAAGGGTCTAGAAGTGGGGAGAGTAGAAGTATTAAGAAAGAATTAATGGGAATTTAGAGGTGGCAGCCTATCACAAGAAATGCCAGGCCCACTAAAGTAGTTAGGATTTGATGATTATCTACTTTTTCCAAGTGGGAAGGAATTGTTGAGGTTCATGATTTTCTTCAACCATTCCTAGTCAGCAAATTTTTTTTCCCTTATCTTTTGTGCCAAGAACTATGGTTGATCCTGACGATACAAAGACAAAGAATTAAATAATCACCACTTCCCTAGAATTTAACTAAATCACGGGAGAAAACAAACACAAACGAGTCTATATACAGAATAAACATGAAGAGAATACAAATGAACACATAGCAGTTAAATAATGTGTTAGTTTTGGAACAAGTTACGGCACATAAACAATCAGGATGAGCAATAAATACCCTTAACCTATCTTGGTACCATTCTTCCTGGCTCAAGTTCTGTATCCCTTCAAATTGACAGGAAAATTTCTGTCAGATATATTTTCCTTGAGCATCATTTTCATCACTATCTACTTCAAAAGTCTTGAGTAGCCTACCATTGCACATAGAATAAAATATAAACTCCACAATTTGGCCTCAACACATTTGTTTCCATTGTCATCTACAAGTCCTCTTTTCCATAAAGGTTAGCCTATGCACTACCCCCTGAAGACACTTTTCTAACTCTTACTTCTATGCCTATTTTAATATTATTCCCTTGCTCAAAAAGACCTCTCAGAAATTCTAGTCATTCTTCAAGGTTCAATTCAAGACATCTTTATAACTTTATTTTGAGTACACCAATCCCTATTTCTCTCTCTCCTCTGAATCATTTACTATTTACTCTGTCTACATTACCTGATTGCTGATTACTCTGTTCTTTGAATTCTTCATGTGCATATGACTTGTTTCGCATTTTGACTATAAATAAGAGATCTAAGCCCACAGTGTTTGGAAAAGTATTAGGTTCCTATGAAGACATCAATAAATATTTTTGCTGATTGATTAATTGAAACCATAAGCATATAGCAAAGTTATATATTTGAAATACTTATCTTTTCTGGAAAAGGGTAGAACAGTTGTTTTTTCTGCCCCATCTAAGTCAACAAGTCCAACTAAGATACTTTTTTATTCTTCCTTCGTGCAATGATCATTACAATATTATATCCCTCTTTCTAGAAACTAGTAGTAATTTGATATCAGCACTTAAAGGAAGGGACCATATTTTCAGTGCAAGAGAGTTCAGATAAAAAAGCAGTAAAATCACAGGGAGATAATGGAGAAACCTTCATTACTATACACAAGCATAGGAGAATAGATGCCAATAGTGAATAACCAATTAATTAACATTTACTAAATGACCACTATGTACAAAGCACTGTGCTCAACTTACGGACCTCTTTGGTCAAGGGCAACCCACATTTTGGTGACTTCTACACATAGAATTGTGCAATGGCTTTTGCCCAGAATTCCTGAACATTTAAATTTAGATATTGTTTTAGAAAAAGAACCAGCATGTTATCAATAGGAGACTATCCTGTAGTTTGAAGAGGAAAATAGTAGTATGATTAGGACCCAAAATGAATATTTTCTTAATGCCTAATAAGAAGTGAAGAATAAAGAGCTAGGTTGTAGAGAAATTATTTCTAAGTTTGCAAATCAATCAAGAGTTTGGGGCATAGGGAGATTAATGCCCAATCTCTGAGTTTGTTAGCCTTAAAATGTGTATACCCTGGGGACCTGGGTCTGTGTCAGACAAACTGGTTTTCTCTGGTTCAAAATATTTTAGTGATTTACCTTCTTCCCCTCCCAGGGTCTTTTTGGAGAAATAAAAGAATGTCCTGAAATATCCATAATTTCCTATTCTACTAAAATGCAACTGTCTCCAGGAATAAAATTGGATAGGGAATGAAGGGCTATAATAGACACTGGTGGCTGTTAATGCCACCATTAACTATCATGATGCCAGAGTAGGAATCACCTCCAGGAAAATACAGTTGATATCCTCTAAATTTTTACCCTGAGACAAAGCACTGACTTTCTCCTCAGTATGATTCTGGATGGGAGAAAAGAAGGAATCCAAATAAAATAGCCTAGAAAAATCTGAGAGAGGGAAAACACTTTTAACTCAACTAATCAGAGAAGCCTTCAAATAAGAGATGGCATTTTAATTGAGCCTTGAAGAAGAAAATGTTTAAAAAGCACAGTTGAGGAGGTAATGAATTTCAGCAATGGAGAATATGTTGTGGTCCTCTTAGAAGGAGATTGCATGTAAAATTCAGAAAACACCAAAAGTCTGAACTGGTTGGAATGTGAGTGACTAAAGGAAACCTTACAATGAAAGAAAATTAGGAACTAATTTTGAGAGAGACTGCTAAGTATTTAAATGTCATACTAAAGAGGATGATTTTATCCTGGAGGCAAAGAGGAGACACTGAACAGTTTTGAACAGACGAAAGACATGAACAGGTGGGAATATTTTTGTGGCTGTGTTTAAAAGGTGCATTAGAAATAGGAATGCTCCCATCATGGAGACCAAGTTAGAGGCTCTTATGAGAGCTCAGGTGAAATATGGTGTCTGAACTATATCATTGCTCATATGTTTAGAGAGAGGGGGGTGGGGATGAAAGAGATCATATAAATACAGAATAAACAAAACTTATCAACAGATTAGATGTTGGTAAAGGGAGAATGGAAGTTAAATCAGAGGTTTCAAACCCAGGACTGAGAAAATAGTTGCATTGTAAGTGGAAACAGGAAAGTTGGGAGCTAAAGGTGTTTAGAGGAAAAGCTTATTCAGTTCAAAACATGTCGAATTTGAGCTACTAGTGGGATTTTTCAGGAGTATCTTATAAGCAGTTAGAGATGTGGAACTAGAGTTCAATGGAGAGCTAAGAACTAGATGTAGAGTTCTGGGGAGCATCTGTAAAATGTGATAACTGAACCCATGGGAATGAATGAAATTACCACAGCAAAAAATGGAATATAAGAAGAAGATAAATGTAAGAAGAAATAGGCAAGAAGAAGAGGACTCAGCAAAGAAAAATAATGAGTAACCAGAATAATAGAACTGAAGAGGGCAGTGCCATGAAATTGAAGGAAGGAAAGAGTATAACAAGACATGATGAATAGTGCCAAATAACTCTTGATTTCACTTTGCTGTTTTGCCCAAAAAAGAATATAGTTCAAGGAATAGCTCAAGAAAGAAGGGAGTGGAGTTAGGATAAAGGAAACCTAGGAATGAAGTTTTTGAGGAAATAAAGATGAGATCTTGGGGAGAAGCAAGGGGATAGAACAAGAAGTGGGAGGAGGGAAAGACAAGTAAATGTATCAGCACAAAAAGTAAAAAAAAGTTAGAATGGGAAAACAGGAAAAGGAGATGTAAAAGTAGATCAGATTTTGGCTAGTATATAAACAACAAATGAAGGTAGAAGACAAAGCAGCGATAATGGGGCAACATAATGAAGGAGTGAAAAGAGGAGAAAACTCACTCTTGAATGCTCTCCTCTCTTTAATCAGTAATACTGAGTACCCATCAGCTTCCATTCACAACTGAAACCCATTGGAGTCTTAATTCCATTTGCTATGGCAGTCCATATCTACAATATCTGTGACCTGGGCATTCAGAGCAAAGATTGTTTCCATTTTTTCCCATTTCATGCATCGTTTTAGAGTTGTGTAGTCACTATGTAGTAACTGCCGATGCCAATTTAGACAAACCAGAAAAACATGTATCAAGAAAAAAGTACTGAGTGTATCTGTCCTGCTAATTTACAAATCAGAGGATAGGTCTGGTTTAGGAGGTAATGAGAACAACTAAATTTACTAACAGTGGATCCTGTGTCTACATACAATATCCTCTTTTTTCACTGAGAAACAACTGTGTAATCCCTTCAGAAAAATCTGACTGCTGGTTGGCAGGCTGATATAAGATGAAACACCTGCATGTTGGTTATGCACAGTGCTACTGTTATAAGATGCCCATGATAGGCATTCCATACCACATGCCAGTCATTTGACTTAACATTGCTGGCAGTTTGTTGGGTCACTTGGCTAGCAAAAATAACTACAGCTCTGTTGTAACCCACTCTGCTTTCCCTGTCTCTCTCTGTGTATTTGACTATGTTCTTTCACGCTTTGGCTTCATGGATGCCTTGAGCTATTCATATTTTGGTGGAAATGCTGAGGGTTGAATTTTTCACCCAAGAAAAACATCTTTTTGGAAGATGTTGTCATGCATATGAAGAAATAGACCATGGTATCTTTATTCAGATGAGCCCAAAAGTTTTTCTAAATGATTATATTAGCACTTTCTGAAAGTCATTATCTGAAGAATAAGATGTTATGGAAGTATTTAATTGAACTATTATTTTGGTTCTGTTTAAGGTTTCATTTCTAACCCTGGAATAGGAGTTCTTAACCTAGCATCTATTTGCTTGCTTGTTTTTTATATTATATTTGAAGATGATATTTCTATATATTTAAGCTCTTTTTTTTGTCTGATATATTTTATTTTGTGATTCTTAACAGTTCATTCTGAATTCTGGTCAGTATAAGACAAATGACAAGTTAAGAAAGAAAGAAGATGAAATGAGCTTTCACCCCTGCTAGAGAGAGAAAAAGAGATTTGGCATTATGAGTATTAGAATTTGATTGCTTGACCACATATTCAAGATGAGGAATTTTTAAAAATTTGTCTAATTTCTTTTTGTTCAAAGGAGGAATATTAGAAGGGATGATAGTGATGTTGATGATGATAATCATAATAATAATTATTGTTTTATAATTATTGTTCTGATTCAGGGTCCATAGGTTCACTAAACTTCCAGAGAGATCTGTGATACAAAAAAAGTTTGAATTCCTACCTTAGTAGTCTATTTGAAGACAAGACCAACTAGAAAAAAAGGATTGGACGTTTGAAACAGTAAAATATGAATTAGATCTTCTTAATGGCTTTAATAATGATTCACTGAATGATATTGAGGGACGAAAAGGAAACAAACAAACTCGTCCCTGTTTTAGTATTCTTCCTCTAGAGCTGCTACTGCTGTATTTTATCTTTATTTTATAGAAAGTCAGAAGATTTTGGTCATGAGCCTGATAATGAAATTGTTTGTTTATCTTTTTAAAATTTCCTTAAACCATTGAACTTTAAGATTTCCCTTGTCCAAATGGTCAGATGAGAACAATTCATTCCAATGTCCATGAAGGTGCCTGAAGCAGATAATGTGGAGCACTTAGTGCTTGGTCAGACATAAAAGACACAATGTCATCCACTGTATCCCGGGACATTTCTAGTCATCCTAATTTTTGTCTTGCCATTGGATTTTGGTGACTGGAAGAAAGTAAGCCTGACCCCTTTGGGCAATCCTTACTCACTTAAATCCAAATCACCCTCAAGCCAAGATATCACCCCAGGGATATCATTGGTCCTTTTCAAAATGAAGGACAAAGAAAAAAATTAATCATCCATTCAAATGGAATTTGGATTTGCTCTCCAGAATTATTTATAGATAATAAAGGCAGAATCACCTCCCAGTCAGGGCATAGCATTGTCAACAGTTCTGGCTCCACACAATAGAGATATAAGAGACTTAGAGCAGATACATAAGGTCACAAGTAGTCAGCAAAAGCTACAGTTACCACTTTACTAGAAAAAATGAAAGAGATGTCAACAGAGGTAGAAGATCTCTAGAAACAAGGAGAGATAGTAATCATTTAGTATGACTGTTTTCACTCTATTCTAGTAGGTTTGGGTTCTAGGAGACTTGATCTATTCACATTTCCAAAAGAGTTTAGTAGGAAGTAAATAAACTTTAATGATCTTAGCTAACATTATATCTATCTTATAATATTATTTTGATTGCAGTGAAAGATAAAGATATAGATAGATTTAGGGAGGAGATATAGAGACTGGGGATGAAGGAGAACAGGAAAACAATTGGAAAAAGGATGTGTCATTTTGTGTCTATGGTCTGAAGAAACTGAGTCTTGTATAAGTAGGCTGACTTGTGGAATTCCTTCAATTTTTACTCTGCATAATGTCTTTAAGAAACTAAAGAATGACCCAGCAAGATCATGATTTTAGCTATATTACCTGTTAAACCAACTTAATAAACATTTATTAAGTGCCTTCTATGTGACAGGCACTGTTCTAAGCAATGGAAATACAAATTTAAAGAAATAATCCTTGTCCTAAAGAAGCTTAAAGTTGAAAGGAGAAAAATACACGAAAGGAAGAAGAAAAGATTGGGGGGTAAGTATCTTGTACCATGGAGTTATAACCAGGGAAGGTAGAAGGTGTAAAGTGGAATAGTAGATTGCTTCCTCCTTTTTTCATACCTGTTCTGAGGCTGAGCCTCTCTATCTCCAATGTGATGGATGACTTCATTGACTATAATTATGAGGTAGGAGTGACTCTAACCAAGGGTATGAGATTTGTTTGCCTCCTGCCAAGAATCTATATTCTGAATTCCCAATGTGTTCTTTTCTTTCACTGACATTTGATCTAAAATTCATTAAAATTCTGAGAAAAGACTAAAGTAGAAGAGGTTATGTAATGTCCCTCATTTCAATTCAATTTAATAAGCCTTTACTGAGCACCTATTAATTTCTAGACTCTACAGTAGGTACTAGGGACATAAAGACAAAAACAAATTGGAGGAGCTTATATTTATTCAGGAGAAAACGATATGTATACATATAAGTAGCTGTAAAGCAATTTCATTTGTAAGGATAGAAAGAACACTAAAACCTGGATTGTGGCAGATCAAGTTTCCTATATAAGGAGGCATGTATGCTTTGAAGGGAGGTAGAGATTCCAGGAGGTAAATAGCAAGGTAATAGTAAAAGTATTCTTGGCAGGAGTAACAACTTTCAAACATGGAGGAAGTATATGTTTTAAATTATAAGGTTCGAAGAGACACAGAAACTTTCTGAGCATAGCAGTGTGATATAGTCAGACTTGTTCATTAGGAATTTCAGTATGGGAGCTAATAGATGATAGATTAGAGAGAGATGAGACAGGAGCTTGGGACAAATAGAAAGTTATTGTAATAGTTCCAATGATAGGTGATAAAGCCATTAGAGTGGTGACTATGTGAATGAAGAGAAGAGGATATATGTAAGAGATATTTTAGAGGTAGAATCAACAAGGTCATCTCCCAAATCCTGAATTTTGATTATTACGGAGAGCCTTATATAATCCAATGATCCTTGATCACTAACTAATCAACATTTTTTAAATGCTTACTTTTTTTCTAGGCACTTGCTCTGGATATAAAAAGGTGTTTTTTCTTTCTTTTTTTTTTAATGTTCCTTCCCTCAAATTTTATTCTCTTGAAGGAGATAATGTATATAGTTTTATACTAAATTCTCCCCTAACAAACAAGTCTTAGAGAAGAGCTAGACATTTAAAAAGCACAATTCCAAGGAAATTAATATGGCTTCAGTCAGTATCTCCTGACTCAAATATGATAGATATATTTGTAGACAATCAGTTATGTCTTCACTGCATATCTCAAGTCAAAGTATCTATATTTTTGGAATTACTGTCTGTTATCCAATGTCAGAAACAAGATTTGAAGCTATTCTCACATTCTTAAATATTTTGCTTATATCCATCTATCCATTTAGGATAATATATGTTGATGATGAACTCATGAAATCCATTGATTAAGAGTATAGTCCATTCTTTTGATAAAAAAAAAAGAGTAATGGTATTTCATAGTAGTTTATTGATGAATTACTTTCTTAAAAGAAGCTTTTAAAATCCATTTTCCAACAAACAGTTCTGCACCAAATCAGAATACATGGCTAGGCATCATTCATTGTGTTGATTCATAAATATGTAAACTATGCCACAGCCATAAGATCTAAAAATTATGTATGGGTATGAATATTGAGTATAGAATGCTGGATTTACAAATTTTAAAATAATTTAAGAATATGTAATACCAATTGGCAGAAAATTGTATGATTCATATATATTATTACTTTCCTTGAATGAGCCCATTTTTCTTTGTGGTATCTATTTTCTCTTATATTTCACTTGCTATCTCATAAATCCTTTTATTTATCTGTCTTCATTCTGTATTCCTACATCAAAGGCTCCAGGGAATAACTTAAAATGTAGAATTTCTTTGTAACTGCAAGAGTCTCTGGGAAAGTTGGGCCAATTTTCCACTCTAAGAGACAACCATTCTATGAGTCACAGTAGCAACTGGCTTTGTGAACTCAACAAAGAATGACTTTAGAAAGTTATTATGTCAAAGATTTATGAAATAAAACTTCACCTCCAGGACAAGGTCTAAAGATATAAAGAGCTCTATATAAAATAACATAAAAATATAAATAGCATACCTAAAAGGAGCCTGGATGAATGTAATTATTTCCTTTAAGCAGCTATTAAATAGCGTCTATTAAGCGCATACTATAAGGCAATCACATCCTGAGAACATGAAAAGAAAAATGAAATAGTTGGCATAAAGGATGACAGTTATATTATGGTATACCTTGTAAAGGTGAAAATTAATGGTTGGACAATGATTTTATGAAATTATATGGTCTCCAATATTTACTATATCTTTAGTCAGAAATTTATTTACAAAATAGAGAGGATACAATAAAGTAGAGAAATGTGAAGGGGATAGAAAAGTTATTTTTCCTATCTTAATCCAGGCAGAGATTAATTAGCTCTCAACCAAGAAGGCTGGTAGTGAGTAATCACAGTACCATTAAGTGACCTCCTCCAAGATAGAAGCTACTCTCTCCAGAAACTAGCAAAGAAGTCAGCCTTTTATGCAACTGCAAAGTAGTCCAAGAGTCAGAGTCCAAGTTGAAGGCTAGTTCCAAGTCCACAATCTAAACCTGTCTCCAGCTAACCTCCCTCTTTCCAGTCAGGAGACTATCTCCATAAGACTCCCTCAAGCTGCAGGATTCATGGCTTTTCGTGGTGATTTCTTGTTCCTGCCCCTCTTTGAAACTGCCAATCACAGTTTCAAAATTGTTTAGCAATGCCCAGGGGGGCCAGTGTTTGTGGGAACCAGTTCTCACCTTCTGGAGAGGTGACAACTCATCAAAAAGGTTCAGAGATTCCTGGCAGATTGAGTTTCTGAGGGTGTGAACTCTGATCATAGCATTCACAAGTTTGGGTCTGAGTTAAAAGGGTAGAGCTCCCTAGTACCTTGATAGCTTTTCACCTACTACTAAGTAGGGTGTTCAATCTTTTGTTGATTCAATTCAAAAGTAGACAAAGGAAAGTTAATCCTGTCTTCACAATCTAAGTAGGGGTACTTAAGTTAGTGTTAACTCAAAATAGACAAAGGGAATAAAGGATTCCCTTTCACAAGTGTAAACTCACAGAGAACAAAGAATTCCCTTTTACAACCTCCATTACTGACTTTATTTTATAGTCACAGTATGATATAGTGACATAATGAATAACAAGAAAACTTCCCAGTAGAAAAGATCAGAACTTCTTCTCTGACATATATTGTGAGATCCTGGGCAAGTCCCTTAACCTCTCAGTACTACCTTCCCCCAGACTATACATTTCAAATCATGGTTGAATTTTCCTCAGTAGACAGAATTTAACTCACTGGAAATTCCTTTTTCCAATGTAATCATAGTTTCAAGCCGAAACAAACAACATTAACAATACAAACAAAATAAGTCATGAATTTAAGCCTTGAATTATACTTTTCTGCTCAATTTCCTGTTTCCTAGTATATTAGGTATTCTCTTGACACATTAAACACCTTCCCCTAGAAATTATTCCTCATATCACATTCAGTAATGCTTTTATTTAGTTATTTTAACATACTTTTAAAAGTTTTTGAATCCCAAATTTTCTCCTCTCAGCCACAGAGAAGGTAAACAATAGAATATTAATTTTCTATATATGAAATTTTATGTTTCCATATTAATCGTTATTAAAAAAGGCGAGAAATTGAAAAAAAAAAGTTTGTTTCTGCCTGCATTTGGGGATTGTCAGTTCTCTTTCTGGAGGTAAATAACACTTTTTTAACCCTTACTTTCAGTCTTGGACTGAATTCTAAGTATTAGTTCAAAGGCAGAAGAGCAGTAAAGACTAGTCTATGGATATTAAGTGACTTGGCCAGGGTCATACATTAGGAAGTATCTGAGTCTAGATTTGAATCCAGGACCTCATCTTTGGGGTTGACTCTCAATTCACTGAGCTCCTTAACTGCTTGAGATAACATTTTTTATGAAGGAGTTTTGGAATTGCCTTGGATCATTCTCTTAATCAGAGTAACTAGGTCTTTCATAGATGATCATTGTCACGATATTGCTGCACAGTGCAAACAATTCTCTTGGTTCTGCTCACTTTTCTTTGCATCAGTTCATATAACGTCACAAATTTTCTGAAACCGACATGCTCATAATTTCACAACCATATACTGCAATTTGTTCAGCCATTCCTCAACTGGTGGACATCCTCTCAATTTCCAATTCTTTGCCACCAAAAGAGAACTGTTATTATTTTTGTATATATATGTCTTTTTATCTCTTCTTTGATCTCTTTGGGATACAGAACTACTAGTGGCATTTCTGTGTCAAAGGGCATGCACAGTATTATAGTCCTTTGGGCAAAATGGTTAGATTAATTAATGATTCTACTAATGATACATTAGTGACCCTATTTTTTTTTATATCCCCTCCAGGATTAATCATTTTTCCTTTCTATCATATTAACCAATCTGATAGTTGTGAAGTGGTACTTCAGAGTTATTTTCTTTCACATTTTTCTTATAAATAATAATTTGGACAATTTTATATGATTATTGATTCCTTTGATTTCATCTTATTTCATCTTCTGAAAACACCTGTTCATATCTTTTGATAATTTATCCTTGGATGCTGGATCTTATTTTTACAAATTTGTCTTCGTTCCCTATATTTTTGAGAAATGAAGAGAAACTTGCTGTAAAAAATTTTTCTCAAGTTCCTGCTTTCCTTCTTATTTTTTTGCTTTTGTTTTGTTTGTACAAAAGATTTTTTTTCTAATTTCACATAAACAAAATTATCCATTTTATTTCCCATGATCCTCTCTGTCTTTTGTACAGTCATAAATTCTTCCTTTATTCATAGATCTGACATGTAAATTTTAAATGCTCTCATAATTTCATTATATCAGAAAATTTACAATTTTGACTTTATTTTAGTATATGATATGTGATATTGATCTATGCCTAGTTTCTACCAAACTGCTTCCCAGTTTTCCCAGCAATTTTTGTCAAATGATGAGTCCTCTATCACTTTGAGGTGATTTGTGTAAGACCACACTGATATATATCATGAAGACACTGTCAATATATTTCTTTCCAGCACTCTTTTAGGGTATGACACCCTCCCACTTTCCCCAGAAGACTTAAAACTCTAAGTACTTTAATCATTTTTTTCCGCCCTTTCTAGTCATGTCCAACTCTGTGATTTCATCTGGGGTTTTCTTGGCAAAGATACTGAAGTGATTTACTATTTCCTCCTGATGCAAACAGGCTCAAGTGATTTGCTCAGAATCATGCAGCTAGTAAATTACTGAGGCCAGATTTGATCTCAGCTCTTCCTGACTCTAGGACCAACATTTTTCCACTGCATCACCTAGCTGCCTGTAAGTGCTTAGGTTTTCCTGGTTGTTCCTATCCATTCCTGGTTGCTTATTGATGGCTCTTGTCATGTTTCCAAGTTGTAAAGAATATGGGTGTTTAAATGACATTTGTCTACTCAAATTGCTGATTCAGGGCACACTTTGACTATATGTAGTAGCCCAAGGAGTATCTAATTAACACGTCTGCCTATATATCCTTCCAAATTCCTCACTTTGTAGTCCTCTCAATTAAGTCAACTCCTCTATAATCTGAAACCAGCTCTGATGTACTTGTCCATCAAGATAAGATAACTGGCTTTGGGACTTCTTACCTGTCAACTCAGTATTTTTTTAAAAATGAGCAATAATTTGTCACAAACCCATGCAAAGGAAACTGATGGAATTTTCACCCCTATATTGCCAATTTCTGTACAAAATTCAATATATAGTAGCTAAAATACATTCTTTTTTAGGAAACCAGAGCAACAGTGGTAGAGTGAGCTAGAACTGGTGAGCAGTATTCTGATATGATAAATAAACATAGCCAAACTTAAAGTCTTTGATGTACAAGGCGTTCTGTATTCTGGATAACAATTTTGTAAACCTGGCATCTGGAATACTAATCAGAATATTTGCTACACATGAAAAGAGTAAGTCAGCCATGGAAATGCTTGTCCTATTAACTGTGAAAACTGAGGACTCAGAGGGAAAATATAATCTGTTTTAAATATACCCTAGCATGCAGAAGAGTGGAATGCATTTGGAAGGCCATAGCTGGCATATTCCCATATTGTTTCCTAGAATGTTTTGTCCATATATGATATGAACATTGCACTGAGATGGAACTTTTGGAAAAACTCAAGTGACCTACTCTTCTATTCAAGAGACGGTGGTTAGGAGAGGGGCTTCTGAATACTACATTTGAAATGCCATGCTATATAAGGCCCTCTTTAGTAAACAGCAGATTTTCTCCAAAATGTTATCCAAAAATATTGTAATTAAAGTTCCTTGTTAAAGAAGTGTGTAAAATTTTCCACCCTTGAAGCTACAGCAAATGTATTTCCTAAAAAAAAAGAAAAGAAAAAAAAGAAAGAAAGCCAACCACAAACACATGTGCAAGCACTAAGAAAATGTTCTTGCCTGCTTCAGAAGAATGAATGGTTGCATTTGTTTACCTCTGAATCCTTGTTTGTATATAAGAGGGCAAATCTTGATCACTTTTCTGCTAAGGGCCAGAAGTAGGAGGGAAAAAAGGAGGTAGTTTGAATGGGGTCTCAACTATCCATTTCAACTCCTGATTTTGTGTTTATCTTTAATTACTTTAATTCATTTTTCTCTGCCATTGAGGCCTAAAACAAAACAAAACAAAACCCCTTTCCCTCACTTGCCTGCTATTGGTATGCTTTCAATGAGAGTTATCCATCACACTCTGTTAAACCAAAATTAAAATGAATATTTTTTCACATTTTTTTCTAATAGCTCAGAGATGGAAATTAAGAAAACCATTATATGTTGTACCATTTTAAAGAATCAGCTTTTGGACACTATTAATATCCCTTGTTTGACAGAATAGATGCATTCTAGCCAAACTGGTTTGATGATTTTTAACTTAATTTTGTTCAGCTAACAATGAACAATGAATTAAACATTTAACAATGAAAAATAGTATTCAATTAACAAATTAAAAGGATATAGTGTACATACTATACCACTAGGCACTGGGGTTATCAAGATACAGGAATAAAGGTGAGTTCTCTCCACAACAATAAACAAACAAACAAACAAACAAATAAACAAATAAAAACAAAAAGCGAAGTAAATTTAAAATATTTGTGTTTTCATTTTGCAAATCTGACACATCTGAGGGTCAGAGAAGTCACTATTTGTTTGTAGCCATATTGTCTAATAAAGGCAGGACGAGGACTCAGACTTAGTTTTTTTGACTCAAAATCAAAATATTTTCATTCTACAAGAAATATTTAATTATATTAGTGGATCAATGGTCTCATAAATTCAAGAACTCCTTGAAGTGATATAGATTATAGTCCATTCAGGCCCGCCTGTCCTTTGAGATTACAAATGTCCTCCTATAAATTTGCCCGTCCACCAACAAAAGCCACTAAATCCTGCACACTAGAGAATATTCTTGCTTTTCCCTTACATCATAAAGGTATCAGAAGAATAATCTGGCTATCCACATAACATCCTTTGCTTTCTCCATGAGTCTAGTCCATTTTCTCTTCCTAGAAGTAATTTTCTTCATGACTCTAATATCCCTGGAGTTCTTCATAATTCCTCATTATACACTGCAGCCTGATCACACACATATGCGCTTGTCCATTGCTTTTGTGTGTTATTTACTTTTATTGCTTCAGAGACTTACATTCCATATCTCATTGCCAGGGGAAGCAAATCTTGAGCCAAAGGGACTCTTTTGTAACACCACCACCTATCAACTCTCACTGATAGGCACCTAAAGCCAAGAGCCTCAGAACCATTAGCATTTCCTCCCTCCAAATTGTTAGTTTCTAGTTTAGCTCCAGCAGTCCCAGCTCAGGGGGACAACCTTTGTTCATCCTTTTGGTCCTTTCTTGCTGCCTGTGCTGTACCTTCAAACTGATTTTGAATTCAAGATGCTATCTGTGGCCTTCTGACAAGAAAGCATTCAACTCCTCTTGTATGGTGCCAAACCACTTCTTATTTAACTCTTGAAACACATATCTCCTCCCCACCTCCCACTGCTAGTTTTTGCTTTTGATAGTCATCAAATCAACATTGGAAAGATTAAGTCAATTACTTGTCCTGGGACCTGAATGATCATTCTATTTCTCTTCCTTGTCCAAAAACACTGACCATTACTTCCATTTATTTATGGTCTTCCCCTATTACAATAATTAAGCATCTGCTTAAATGCAGGAATTATCATATTGTATTGTTTGTATCTACAGCACAAAGGGAATCAAATGATACATGGCATTAGTTTAATTAATGCCTTTTTCTTTCCTTCCAGTTCCAAAGTTTTATGCAACCACCACGATGCATTTATTATTCAGAAGAAGGTACATGTAGAACCCAAATAGAAAAACCCATTATGACTTTAGCACTATGTTGGAAATTCTCCTTCACAGTCACAAGCACTTTTGATGAGAAATCATCTCTGTTTTATGCCTTTCTTAATGATCAGTTTATGAACAGAGAACAGGGCCATTTTTCTTGCTATATCTTTCCCATAATTTTGAATGATTCCAGTATATGGAAAGGAGATGTATGACTTAAAAAAAAGAGTTTTAAGGAAGCATTTTGTCTATTCCAGCCAAATACTTTTTTTTAATAATGAAGAAACAATAAGCCGAGAAGAGTCCTATATTTTCTGCATCTTTCAGTTAATTATTGTGACTTGCCATAACCTGATTATTCTCTCCCAGTATGCTCTTCAAGGAAGTCTTAGATTCATGTATAAACAACTGAAGTAAAGAATTTGAATATATGAAAGAACAGATATACAAGTTTGTAGTTCAAAAGAAAGAAAAAATAGACATTTATTAAGCATGTACTATAGGGTTGTCACTGTGCTGAGAGCTTTATTTCATTTCAGACTCAAAACAATCCTGAAGCTGCTATTTTGATTCCTAGTTTATAGCTGAAGAATCCAAGGTAAGCAGAAGTCTTTGAGTGACTTGCTCAAGATCACTGAGCTGGTAAGTGTCTGAAACACAATTTGAATTCTCATGTTCCTGACTACAGGTGAGTAATTTATAGATTGTGCCATCTAGCTGTCCAGATTTTGATATTTTATTCTACCTCCTTTGGACCTGGCATAAATGGAAGGTGAGATTAATAGGATCTGAGTTTTTTTTTTCTGGAACTCTGAAATCTTTTTCTCCTTCACATATCTTGTATATTGATTTTTCAGTCTCCTCCATGTCATGCTATAATTGTGTAGCCACTAACATGATCATCCTTTATATATATTTGGTCAAATACAGCTGTTTCCCATTTGGGACTATTATGTTAGGGTCCAAGTGTTCCATCATCGTTGGTAGTAAAGATAGTTTGTTATAATAATATTTGCAAATCTTTTTCATTTTTCTTTAATTTCTTGACTTCCTTTCATTTTTGTCCTTTAATTGCTCCTTGCTTAGTGGAATGATTTTGCTTAGTTAGATCTCTTGCCAAGCTTGTATTACTCTTCACTCATTCTTTTTACTAAGTAAGACATCACACACTGTAATCATACATCATTTCTTGAAAAACTTTAGCGATATTTATTGTCTAAACCAGCACTGCCTTTGCTCAGTATTCCTCTTGACTTGACAAGTAAATCAAATGTTTGCTATCTAAAGTATTGTCTAGTTTCTCTTTGGTCTTTTAAACATGACAATAGATTTATAGCAGTAATAATTCTATGTAAGTTATTGCTATCATAGCCAATTTAATTTCTTTTTAAATACTTTTTACACATTACAAGGAAAAACAAATTTCAATATTGACATTCAAATTTTAGAGTTCCAAATTTTCTCCCCATTTGCTCTCTGTTCTTATTGAGAAGGTAAGCAATTTGATAAGGGTTATACTTGTGCATTCATCCAAAACATATTTCCAAATTAGTCATGGTGTGAAATAAAAACAGACAAAAACACAATAAAATTAGGTCTATTTTAAAAGTGTTCTTTCTGCATTCAGACTTCATTAGTTCTTTCCCTAGAAGTAGATAGCATTTTTCATCATAAGTCCTTAAGAATTGTCTTGAATCATTATATTGCTGTTTATAGCTAAGTCATATTTGGCTGATCATCACATAATATTGCTCTTAGTGTATGTAGTCTTCTGGTTCCACTCACTTAATTTTCCCTTAGTTCATATAAGTCTTCCTAGATTTTTCTGAAATCATTCTGCTTGTCATTTCGTAGAGCACTGTAAGTTTCATAACTCATGCACCCATTCCCCATTTGATGGAGAATGCAAGTACATACAACTTGTGCAAGCATTCCCCAATTGGGGTAAGCGAGCTCAGCAAGAGAGTCTATGATAAACCCAAAGATTCCAGCTTCTAGGACAAAACCCCACTATTTGACAAAAACTGCTGGGAAAATTGGAAAACAGTATGGGAGAGATTGGGTCTAGATCAACATCTCACACCCTATACCAAGATAAATTCAGAATGGGTGAATGACTTGAATATAAAGAAGGAAACTATAAGTATATTAGATGAGCACAGAATAGTATACTTGTCAGATCTCTGAGAAAGGAAAGATATTAAAACCAAGCAAGAGTTAGAAAAAATTACAAAATGTAAAATTTGCTTTTCTTTTATAAAGAGTGATTTAGGCCAATGTCAGTTTTAAGTTCTCATTACCAGTTTCTTATTTGAATAGTCCAGAATTGAAATGTTCAATTTTATGCCATATATTTTTCTCATTGGTCTTTATTTTTGCATTTTAATTATTCTTTTTTTTTTTTTGCCCTGGCAAACCAGTAGTGATTTTCCTAAAACCCTCAATTAACCCTAGTGGTTTCCAGTCACTTTTGGATTAAATACAAAATTTCCAGTTTGGTATTCAGAAGGCTTTCATAATCTAGGTCCTTCTCTTCCATCTTTACATCTTCTTATCTTTCACCCTCCTCTTCAATATACTCTGTGATACAGTAACACTTGCCTCTTTGCCTATGCTATTTCTAGAAAACATTCCATTTCCCAGATTGAGACTATCCTCCAATGCATGCAATGCTTTTCCTCCTCATCTCTACCTCCTGTATTCCCTGGTTTTCTTCAAGTTTCATCTAAAGTCCTATATCCTGCAGAAAGCTTTTCCTAATCCTTCGTATGTCATGTCCTCCTTTTATTACTTATCCTATTTATAGCTTGTTTACACATATTATTTACATGTTGTTTATCCCATTAGATTGTGAGCTCCTCCAGAGCAAGGACTATCTTTTGCCTTTCTTTGATTCCCTAGATAATAGCAGAATGTTTCCTATATAATAGACATTTAATAAATGTTTATCAATGGACTGAACAACTATATACTGTCAGATGATTCAGGGATCACTCCCATATCAATAAACAGTTCTTTCACATTTATTAATATAGCTTCTATTTCAGTTCTGTGATTCTTTTTGGTCCTCTTCATATTCAACAATTACAAATTCTTTTCTTAGAGGAAGAATTCATGAAATATGTGAGCTTAATATATATCATCACAAAAACATAATATAGTTTATCTCTTACCTGGGAGGTACATCTTATTTATTAAAGAGCCCTCTTATTTTTCTATCTTCTTCTTAGCAGAGGCCCTCAGTGAAATTGTAAAGTAGGGAAACTTTATGTTTGGTTTCTAAACTTGTTGAATTGAAGAAAAAAAATCTTTAAAACCCAAATCTCCAAGTGAGTTCTATTTTTAGTTTGACTTTCATTATAAAATCTAATATATCACCATGAAGAAACTCTTCCAATAACCAGAGTTGAAAATTTCTATGAAATAAGGGGATTTAAATGATGGACAGCCCAATAGTATTCTGGGTTGTGTAATATAGTCAAATTAAAGAAATCTTAGGGTAGTACTCTGCTTTACCTATTCTGATGTTCAAATTTCTGTAAATTCTTTAAAAAAAAGACCTACCTTTTTCCCTTATATTTCAATAATGAAATCAAATGTAGTAGTTAATTTTATCTTTTAGAAATGTTGTTCTTTTAATCTGCAAATTAAAACCTTGTATTATAAAGTAATTAAGACATTTCAAAAGATGACTTCCTATACTAAGATCTATAAGGACAAACAAAAGCCATCTGTCCAAAATTTGAATTAGTGAGCTATGGATGAAATTGGAGAACATGGAAATGCAATCTACAAGATAACAAAAACATTGTACAAATGCTTTAATGACCAGAGTTCACATGAATATAGCCTTTTAAGGTTTGAAAATACTTTGTATGTATTAAATCAGTAGAGCATCTCAAAAAACCTGTCAATAAGATCTATTATTTTAAAGATTTTATGGATGAGGAAATTTAGCCTAAGTGTATGATTTACTCAAGATCACAAAGCCAGTGATTATCTGAGGGAGGATTAAAACCCAAGTCATCGTTACTCCCAATTCTCACACCATTATCATTTGGCACTTGATATAAACATCTAGAATTAATGTCCAACCAATAGATAAAATGATGCCTTTCAATTTTTCATTCATTCATTCATTTATTTACTTATTAATACAAATATTTATCGAATGCCACATAGGCACAAAATTCTGTTATATGCTCTGAAGGAAACAAAGATAAATATATACAGCCGGCAAATAGTCTAGGTACTAAAAGAGATAACAAGTTCAGATATAATATCCCTCATAGCCTTACAGAGGTTAGAGTCTAATGAGGACATACTATCTAAATACAAATAACACTAATAATAGCGAGCATTTTTAGAGCATTTTTTGGTCAAATTGTGCATTTCATATTGTCTCATTTGAGCCTCATAACAACTCTGTGGTACAGATGGTATGATTAATCCCATTTTATAGATAAGGAAACTGAGGCTATCAGACTATATGACTTGCCCAGGGTTGTATATCTAGTGAATAGATGAGACAGGACATTAATACAGCCACTTCTGACTCCCCAAACTGAAACTCTATCCATTACTACACCTTGCTGATAAATGCAAGAAAATTCCCAAATCAAGAAAACCAAAAAAAGCAATAGATTGAATTTTCATCTCCTTTCCATGCACTTATCTTAGAGGAACCAGTAAATGCTTACATCATCATTGATAGTGATATTCAGAAATTTATATATGGTATTATCTACCTGAGAAAATATTCTCCCCTAAAACAAATCCAGCCTACTTCTTAAAATTATAATGCTTATGAGTTCACAATAATTCAGGAGATTTTATTGATCTCTGTTGAAAGTAGAGGGAAGAGACTATTTTATGAGTTGAAAATCATGCACTGTTATATTTAGACCTCCTGAGAAAATAGAGAACAATTAATATGAAATGAACTATGTTAAAATATCTAAATACCAAAAAATGTCCCAAAGATGTTGAATGATTGAAAATTTTCACATATGCATTAAACTAGGATCAAATTTAATAGTGAGGAACACTCAGAATCAACCTTGAACAGAGAAAAGGAGAAAACAAAGGGGGGAAGTATTATCTTGGCTTTTGAGATCAAGCATTATAGCTTTAACTACAAAAACTTTAGGCTTTAATTCCACCACAACAAGGAATGCTGAGAAAGAATTCCTTATTAACCAAGAAGGGAGCACTATTCTTTAAACAGTTTTGAAAAAATTAAAACAAGTGTTTCAAATTAAAACAGCATTTTCAGGAAATTATAGAGAGCTTATAAGATGACAGATAAACTATGGGATGCATGGCATTCACTAATACTAGTCAGGAAGGGCTTTGAATTCAAATCTATTGGCTTTTCAAAAGTTATCCATCAATCCCTGAGGCCTCATGACCCAAAGTGAAAGAATAAAAGTCAGGAGTCAAAAATTCTAAGTATAATAGAAATGTAAGGAGCTAATTTTATAGACTCCTATCTTAGAGCTGGAAATCCTTACAGGCCATTGAGTCCTACCATTTCATTTTACTGAGGTGGACACTGAGACTCAGAGTGACCAGGTTACTTGCCAGAGCCTTACCTACATCTTGGAGAGTTTGGGTTTTCTCCCTTTACCTTGAGTCATTTAACTTTTTGACAGTCAGCCCTAAATAAAAGGAAGAAAACACTTCATATACAAAGTACTTGTAAGTCATATAGCTCCTGATATTTCCAAAAGCCTGTCCCTAACTCAGTGACTCTGGTCAGTCACAGCTAAGGCCCATTAGTCCCAAAGGGAGCAGAACACTGAGTCAGCCCACCAATCACTGTGGCAACATATTTGAAAAACTCCACTGATGTGCAATTTGGACATGAGAGCAGGAAAATTGTAATTCTCATGGAAAATAACTCAGTCAACATTCCATCGCGTTTCACAGCAAAGAAGTTCCACCCACCCACCAGAAACCCTGTCTGTTGTCCTTTGGTACTCCTACCCTTCAGACCAAAAAATAAAATAATAAACATGAAATGTATCTATATTTAAAATTCTTCTTGTGGCATGCAACATCTCTTTTCTCCAGAGGTTCAAAAAAGGACACAAACAGGGAATGTTTAGTGGAAAATCAGTTACTCTCTTTGCTGGAAAAGTCAAAAGTGCATATGCCAGGCTCTGCTTTGAAAGCATAAGAAAATATTCCAGGTGGTTGCTGGACTTTGGGATTTTTGGGTTCTCTCCAGCTGCTATTTCACAGGAGGAGCCAAATAAGATCTCAGACATGCCATTTGTCCAGGGGCCACACAAGTTCTATGTATTTTGAGGAATTATGTTGCTTTTCTCCTTAAGTAGTAATTTCTCTGAATCTAAATGCTGAACGTAGCATCTTTCTCCAAAGGACTGGCAGCATTTTACAGTAGATACTGAACTCTCCTCCACAGAAACTTACAGGCTTATTCTATTGTCACCATTCCACAAAGGAGAATACATCAGGTTTAGAAAGTGAGGTTAAGTGGTTTGCTTGAGGTCACACCATTAGTCAAGGAGACATCAAAAAGTGAAATCAGGAGCCTTGACCCTTTGCCCCAAACCCTTCACCTTTGACCTTCCTCTACCCAGTGAATCCTTTTGTGCAATGGACCATAGACAGACAGAAAGATAAACGGATTGACAGACATACAGAAAGATGAAGAGAGGCAGGGAAACATATATATGCACATGGATTTTCCCCACACATTAAACCTAGGCAAATAGTTCCAGGACCAATCATATCAGAATATCAGGTATATTTAAAACTATTCACTTTATTCTATTCAGGAACCATAATATTAGCCATAATGAGGAATCCTACTTGGAAAAAAAACACCAAAATATGACCTCTATGTGCTTATTATATTTCTTCATTCCCCTGCAATACCCCTTTAAACTCAACAAAATAGAAAACCATACCTAGCCAGCCATGTAGGTGCCAGTCTTAACCGCTGCTACCATGGAAACTAAGTCTGGTGCATCACTTGAATACAGGAGTTTTGAGCTGCAGTGGGCTAAGCTAATGAGGATCCCCATTAAGCTTGATATTTATATGCTGGGATTCCAGAAATATAGATTGACTTGGCCAAAAGGAAGGGCCGACCAACCCAGGACAGAAAATGGAGTAGATCCAAGCTCCCTTGTGAATAAGGATGAGAATTGGCATATGAGTTACCACTGATGTTACATCACTTCCACTCTGAGAGAAATTGGATGACTCAGTCTTAAAAAAATCAACAAATAAAAATATATACAGTTAGAGAAAGAGGAATCATTTCCCAAAAATCATCTTTCCTTTTTTCACTTGGATTTTTATGTTAATAACACATTTCCACAAATAAGTTTTCCAAAGTTATAGGATCTATATTGTCTCCCTCCCTTCTTCTGTCCCCTCTCTTGGAGCAAACCAATCAGGATTATACATGTATTACTGTGAAAAACACACGAAAATCATGTTTTTGTTGCAAACATGAACAATGGGTTATTTTATCTGTAAAGGGTTCTATCTGCACTGATACAGCCCTCAAAATCCCTTTAATTTAATAGATCACTTTTAGGGGATTTCACGAGGGACATAGTTAAGTGACTAGTCTAGGGTCACACAGACAGAAAGTATTCAGAGGTGGTCTTTGTGTTCCCCAGCTCATTCTGCAGTATCCAACAAACCACACTTTCTCTTCTCTTAGGTGGATCATTTTAAATATAGGAATTTTTTTTCGAAGTTTTAATTGTGACTAAGTAGAGGGCTCTATTGATAGAGCCTGCTTGAATCACCATTCATGAGCTTTCACATTGCTCCATTAATCTTGCTGAGGATAAAAAAGAAATCCCCACATCTCCCTGAAGGACTGAGGCAGTATTGTGCTCCAGCCCTTGGACCTCTCAAATGTACTCATGATGGTGAATACCTCGTTTTTCCTGCATGCAACTTTGGTAACAAACAGCACAGCCAAGTCTTTTCTTGCACTGTTATTCTGTTTTAAAAAACACTGACATTTTCTTAAACAGACATAATTTACAATTTTAAGGAGCACAACAGTGCCTTGGTGTGTGAGGGCCAGAGAGCAAACAAAACTCCTTTCAGGGCCATTCTGAAAAATGCAGTCTCGTGCTCAGTGAGTTCACTGGAGCTAAAGGCCGAAGGGAGAGCAGAGGCGGTGCAGGGGACCGTGGCACTGGGAGCTGGCAGCCACCCACAGGTCATGTCCCATCAAGAGCCTGTCAGAGAGCCTCACAGAAGAAAATGACAGGCAAAAAGGGAGGTAATGAGCAGTAGCACAAATGTTTGTGAGGCACAGTGCTAACATGATCTTCTTTCTCGCCTTTGTGCAGAAAATACCAGCAAACCTCTCTGCTTCATTGTCCTACCTAGCCTGGGCCAGCAGCAACACTGCATTCGAAAGCTTTTCTGACCTGACTGTGCTGTGACCACACATAAAAGGAGCTTGTCAGTGTTCCTGCTCCCTGATCAATTCCTGTAGCAATATCTTTCTTCGATTTCCAGTTGGGTCAGCTCAGTCCCAGAAGATAAATGGAGTTCCATGTCACAGGCAGCATGTAGGTCTTTTCTGATGACAGCTAAGAAAGTGAGGCTGGACAAAAGGATTTTGCTCCTACGGTGTATTTTCCAGAACCAACATGTTGTCCTACCATCCTTTGTCTTCTTTATTAGATGGCTGCATTTCACGAGTCAATAAAGTTATTCAGCGTGTGTGCGTCTGTGTGTGTGTATTTGTGCATGTATGCCTAAGGAGGGAGGGATGCTGGATTTTATAGTCACAGAAACTGAATTCAGATGCTGACTCTGTTTTCACTTTCTCTCAGACCTTGAGCCTAGCACTTATCCTAGTTGGACCTCAATTTCCTCATCTATAAAATGAAGTGGTTTAATTAGATGACTCCAAAAGTCCCATCAAATTTTAAATTCATGAACCTATCTGTCTCACAAACCTATAGGAAAGTATGTATGTCTTTGGGAAAATAATCATGGCTTGAAGAGCACTGTCAGACATGAGACTGCCTACAGGAATAGAAAGCACAGTCTAAATCTTAAATTAGGCTACACTTAACTTTGGTCCTAGAGTCTTCCAATGGCCTCTTCTAGTAATTCCTCTTAGGTGGAATGAGTTCAGCTGTTAAAAAATTAATAACCATGGCCCTGTAGTTTCTGATGTTTGACAAAATGCAGAAGTAGAAGAATAACATGATTTTTATTTATGCTTTTCAACTTCTCACCTGAGAAAGTTAAATTTTCCAACCCAAGAAAGGGCCCCACAGTTATTTGCAAATCTCAGGAAAAGCTATGATTTTTTTTTTCACATGTCAAACTTTCTCCAATGTTGTTGGTTTAAATAAAAACATCATAGTGGAAAGAGAAGCAGAGTCAGAAGACCTTAGTATGAGTTTTGGCTCCACCATTTATTAGGTGTATACACAAGTCACTTCTCCTCTCTGAGGCTGGATAAAAAGGGGTGAAGGAGTTGAATTAATAAAAACAACTGACATTTATAAGAGTACTTTATATGTATTATTTCATTTACTACTACAAGTCTGCGAGATAAATGCCTCTTTTTTCCCCTTTTTAACCAAACCTACAATTTCCTTGGTTTGGGTGATTCCCCATAGTGAAACTCCCTTATCCATTCAGATTGGCAGCTGCTTTGAAAAGCACATAGTCTTAAAGAAGTATCAGACAATTTAAGGGTCTTCCTCAAGGTAAAACAGGTATTATAAGGCAGAGAAAGAACTTGGCCCAAGGTCTTCCTCTAAGACAGGCTCTGTAGTCAGTATGCCAAGATGTTTCTCAGGATTAATAATTTACATAAGAGCCAGCATTTATATAATACTTCAGTTTTGCAAACTCATTGAATCCTCACAGAATTCCTGTGAGATAAGTACTATTAACCTCATTTTATAGGTCATTTATAGAAAATGGAGGCTGAGATAACTTAAATGAATTGACTAAGGTCACAAAGCAAATAAATATCTTAGTTAAGACTTGAACTCGGGTCTTCCTGCACTGTATTCACTCTAAGTGTCTAATCCTATAGGTGTCCATATCCCCATTTGCTAGAGGAGGGAACTGAGGTCCGATGATATTATATTACTCATTCAAGGGCACACAACTAATGCAGGAGGTGAGATTCAAATTCAGGCTTCTCCTGAATTCAAGTTCAATCTTCATTCTACTACTATTTCAAGCAACATCAGAGAAAAATCACTAATGTTCACTCCGTATCTGAGTTCATAAATTGGATAATCTTCAGTGAGACTTAATAATTCTCATGGGCACCCTAGGATTATCTATTAAAAAAAAAACCAAACAAGTAACAATTCTTTCTGCCTATCCAATATAACCTACAAGTACATGTTCCCCATCTTTTTCATTTGACCAACTATATAGGCCAGATTATAATAAAATGGGAAATTCTCCAAGACAAGTCTGTTATTCTGAGATTTCTAACTAATTTTGGCAGATTGGGGGAGGGGAGCTTATTCAGGCTTTAATAAACATGTAACAGGTTTATCCCAACCATGCCTCTTCTCTAAAGCTCCGAACCAGGCTGCATAATGTATTTTGATATTTTCTTCTGGGATTTACATTCTTTTCCAGCTTCCTACTATCTCTACTGCCTCCTGGATGGGCTACGTTTGATCTGAGGGATGTATTGGTACATGAGAGGCATCTCTCTTTCCCTTTCTTGCTCTCTGTCTCTCTAGCATGTTAAGATTATGTGGAATTTGAATTTAAATGAGAATTAGAAAAGTGGCTGAAGCCAGTCAGAACTGGAGGTTTTCATAGGGACGTCAGCACTGAATAAGTTTCCCGGATCAAAGCCACAGTCTCTGCTCCATAGAAGCTTTTGAAGACTATTTAGAATAAAACAAGTGGAAGAAAAATCCTCCTTGTGCCAGGCTGCAGCTTGCTTCTTAAACACACACACACACACACATACTCACAGTCACAGTCACATGCACACACAGTCACAGTCACACACACAGTCACACATCAAGGCAAAGCCATAAAGCTGCCAACTAGCTTAGATACCTTGCCAAGAGCCACAACCTTTATTTTTTTTCCCCTTTTCTCCCCCACAGAAATGAGCTCTCCATCCAGAAGTTACACCTTATCCTCTCTAACCTACCTTTGAAGATCTGTGGCAAGAATGTTTATGTGGGCCCAGCCTGTTTGTTTGGTTACACTGGCCACTGGGGTTAGTATTTCCTGTGTCTGCTGGTACTGTCTGGCAGGGGCATAACTGAGGGCAAGCTGAGTTGTGTCTGAGGAGAGGGAGGGAGCAGGCTGCAGAGTGACCACTCCTTCATGTGGTTGGGGTCACCTGGAGATAGAGGTCATGAGAATCAAGAAGCTTAAGCAGAATGTAGATGCCAGCTTGTTCAAAAGGAGCAGGAATTAGGGGTAAATAAGAAGATGATGAGCTACACAGGACCTTATTGGAGAGAAGAGAAACTAATCTTCAGGCTGAGATCTGACAAGCAAATGATGAATAAAAAGAGCTAGTTACTGAGAGGAAAATATGTGGCAAGGACATCAAGGAATTTGCCACTTCTTTCTCTTCAATCTACATATCAGAATTTTTTAAAATAATAATTTTGATAACTTTAATCATTTTAAAGTAATAACATAATTTTTAAATATAGAGAAATCTAAATTACATGTTGATTCCTAAGGAGATATCAAGATTTTAGGGAGTGTAAGAAGACAAAAGGAATGCGAAAGGAAGAGAATTGGAATGAAGTGGAATTTGTTAACTGAAGGTTCCATAGAGTTCACTAAAAAGAGTGGTCAGAAGAAGAAAGGAACTAGGGCAGACTGAAGCTAAGCATACTATTATTGGGCATGGGAAGGGAGCACTACTCATTGTGATCTTCCCTTCCTGATTATTTAACTAACATATCCTTCATAGCTTGACAGGTTAGTGCTTCTGAAGAACTCTACCAGTGGAAAGGGGAATCCTGGGAAATGGGTATGATAGCTAAATTGACAATTTATAAAATTGGGGAAGGTACTTCCAGGTCTTTGGGTATTCATCAGGCAAGACCACTAGGCAGTGGGATCCAAGACTGTAAAAACACTTTAATAGCCAAGGAGTATGTGGAGACTAAACAAAGGCATAGGAAGCTCAGATAAGATCCAGAAGGAAGAAAGTGTGGGGATAGGAGACAGGATGAAGAAAGGCAGGCGGAAATGGGCAAGAAAATGGGGAGAGGGAAAAGTAGATATGATCACTGATGTAACCATGGTTTACAGTTCGGAATACTAGGCAGCAAAGGCCCAGTGGATATGGAAGAGGACCCTGGCAGGGGTTGGAAGGGAGCAAGTCTCATTTTATAGGAGTTTTCAGAAAAACAGACCAATTCTTGCCCATTATACTTTGGAGTTAATTCATTTACACATCCAAATCATTTCAGAGTTGTTAGTAAAACTCTAAAGCTAACTTGTCCATGTCATTCTCAAAATTATTAGCACTTTTTGGTGTTCTGGAGATGTCTAGAACTTCTCTGAGATTTATATATCATAGGATAAAAATCCTTGACAATAGAGTCTAGATCCCTTTCCGTGATTCTACATGGGATATTACATATTATAAAGAAGTGATTTTTGATCTTTGATCTTTGGAACAATTTCTACATAAATTCCAGGTTCCCCTTAACAGTATTATTTCCTGCTATTACCTTTTTGTACTGGCTAATTATAAATTATGATACTCTCTATAAGGGTGGACATGATACTGTTCATGCATACCTGGAAGGCCTAATTCCATGGAGAATAAGAACAATGTAGAGAAAAAAAAAGAACAGCATAAACACCCCATGAATTCAGCAGAGAGAAAAAACAAAAAAAGTAGTCAGAATAATTCTTTGATCAAATTTACTGATATAAAAATATACAAAGTACATAAGACAACTAGAATAATCCAAAGTGACAGATTTGATCTAATGGAAATCAATGACTTGTTAAGATAATACCCATAGCTGGAATGTTGTTTTGAAAGAGAACAATTAATTTATTAAAAAAGAAGGTGGGAGCAAATAAGTGGTTCAACTTATTAAAAGCCAGGCCTACAGATGGGAGGTCTTGGGGTCAAATGTGACCATATACATTTCCTAGCTGTGCGACTTTGAGCATGTCACTTAATCCCTTTTGCCTAGCTGTTATCCCTCTTCCTCCTTGGAACTAATAAATAATATTGATTCTAAGGCAGTAGGTAAGGATGTTTTTTAAAGAAAGAAACAGGGAAAACAGAGTACTTATGAAGAATTCTTTAGTATTTAAAAAGATAAATATATTATCTTGTAAGAAAATCTAGTAGAGTAGTGAAAGCCAGTGGAGCTCTTTTGGGGGAAGATAACTAAAGGCAGAAATGAAAGCAATACTGCTATTAGAATACATTATGGAGTTCTAAATGAAGAAATATGTGAGGAGCCTGATAAACATACCATAAGTCAGGCAAAGAAGCTTTATATATTAAGGAGGTTACTTCAATCCATCTGTTATACAGAACTATTAATGCAAATTGCAAGCCATCCAAACCTTCTAATCCTGGGTGCCTCTTGCCCATGTCACATCATAAATTCTCCTCAAGGAATGCTCATGAGAGACTTCAATGATGCAGGCACATGGTGGATTTCTCACTCTGATGGAAACAGAAGTTTGGCTTGCTTAAATGACAATACCATTTTTCAAAAGGTATAGGCACTATACTTTGTATATAGTTACTGCATATTGAATTGGAGCCAACTCAGGATTGGGATGACTATTCTAGAACTACCAGACTCTCTAGGTCTACTCCTATTCCAGATCACCAATCTGGAAGAACTTGTTGCTTGAATTAAACTGATTATAGTGGGGAAAAGGGATAGCGTTGGAAAGTGACCATTTCATCATAGAAGCTGTGACAGAGAAGAGAAAGAGGTCATAGTTTAATATGAACTCTAGATTAAATAAAGCAGATTTCTAAGGGTCAAGATAAAGAATAGCTAAAGTTTTATTAATGAAAAATTGGTAGAGAAAGTCAGTCCAGGATGGAAAATCATAACTGCTGACATTCATAAAGTGACTTCATATTTGCCAAATATTTTTCATCCATTTTATAGTTTGAACCATATGTCAATGTGAAATAGATATGTGACAAGTATCATTTCCTCCATTTTTACAGATGGAGAAAATGAGGCTTAGAGAGGTTAAATGACTTGCCTAGAAGGAACCAAAAAAAACCCAACTTAATTCTGTATAATTATATTGACTTCCTATAAATCCTTCCAAAAAAGTAAATGACTTAGCCATGGTCACACTCAGATCCAAGGGTTCCTACTTTCAAGTCCATAACTACTTGATTTAACCACAATTACTCAAAAATGAAATTCTGAAGAAACTAGGAGAGATAATTACAATGGGGTGTGGGGGAGATAAAGGGAAGTTGTCTATATCACTGAATTTACCATTACAGATAACTCATCCATTTGCAGATTTTAAAAAAAATGCTATGTAGGGGCAACTTGGTAGCTTAGTGGACAGAGAGTCAGGCCTGGATTCAGGAGGACCTGGATTCAAATATGGCCTCAGACACTTCCTAGTTGTGTGACCCTGGACAGATCACTTAAGCTCAATTGCCTAGCCCTTGTTGCTCTTTTGCCTTGGAACTAATACTTAGTATCAGTTCTAAGACAGAAGGTAAGGGTTTAAAAAATACTCTATACAAAAGATGGAAGCAGGTCAAGGAATGGATTAGGAACACAAAAGTGCAGAATAGTCTTGAGCTGGCACAGGAGACTAAGGAAAAATTATTAAGTTTACTTTCATTGAGGAATAAAGGTAGATCATTGAAAGGATAGGATTCCTCAGGGTAGAGGGGATGATGATAATGAATAACAGAAAGAGATTTTCTCAACTCTCATTTTTCTTCTGCTTCTCTTGCAAAGGAAATGATATTTAGGCTGGAAAGGAATGATCAAAAATGGCCAATAGTGTTGATACCTAAGATAAATAGGGAGGCAGCAGGAAAGCATCTAGCTGTTCTTGATGAGTGTAAGACATCAGGACCAAAAGAATAACCTCTGAGGTTACTGAATGAACTGGGAAACATAATTACTGAGATACTGTCAGTGTTCCTTAAAAGGTTGCAGAGAAAAAGAGAGTTATATAGGACAGGAAAAGGACAAAAGTACTGATTTCCCAGAAAGAGGGAAGTCAGTATATTTTGCAATTGTAGGTCAGTGAATTTGACTTTAATTCCTGGCAAAATCTTTGGATTTCTCATTAAAAACTTAATGAATAAATATACAGAATGAAAGAAATAGTAACAAAGCTAAAAGGGATTTCTCAAGAATAGGCCATGCCAGAGTAACTACATTTACATTTTTTGAGAGGACCTGTTTTTTGAAACTAAGGTACTTTTTATTTGACAAAATTACCTTTGTAGAATCAAAGGTGATCAAAGTTTAATGAAATGGAATAACAGATTTTTTTTCTCAGCTCACTAATTTTGAATGTGGGCTTATAAAAGATGTTACTTTCTACAGAAATTATTTCCTGATAGGAGTGGTCTATTAGGACAAAATGTTTGGCACAATCATACAGTGGGGAAAATGGGGATTCTAGTTAGAGTAGATGTGAAAATGACCAAAACCAAAATTTTTAAAGAACATTAAGGGTCATTCAGTCAAATTTTTTTTATACAATGCATATTTTTCATCTATAAAATCTCTGAAAAGTGTCAAACCAGATTCATATCTTTTAATATATTGGCCAACTGTTGGACTAAGTTATGTATTCTGGAGTTCTGAGAAAGTCTGTTCCTTCTTTAATAATTCTTTAAATACTGGAATAGAAGGACCATGTCCCTTTACAACCTCTGGTTTATTCTCATCTAAACACTTCTAATTCATTGAAAGTTGGCCATATGACATAGATTCTAGACTGGGGTTAGACTATCAAAGGTGTTAAGCTCTGTGAGCTACAAAACACCTGTAGTTCTAGAACCAGATTAAAATATAAATTGGAAATATTTATCAAAATAATTAAAAACACCACACAGCATAGATGATATTAATTTGTGGTTTTCTAAGTCATATGCAATTGGCAGGCATCCATTTCTATTTGAGCTCGATCCTACCAGACTAAAAGGCTTCCTATGTCTCTCTCAAATCTAAGGTTCATAATTCCACAATTCAATCACTTGATGCTGGTTTCTCCTTTTGTCAGATGGAGTAACAACACAGATTTGATTAATAGGGAGTAGCTCAATCAATAAATGTTTATTAAATGTCAAGATGTTCTAGACTTTGGAAATATGAAGACATCAGTTCACAAGGTCCTTACATTATATAGTGTTGTTGTTTGTCCTTTGTTTTTGAAGAGAATCAATGACATCAAGGGGGTAATGTCTTCATTTGTGCCTGCTACAACCTTCATATGGTCATTGGAAGACTGGGTGTAAACATATAAGCGTGTACAGAAGAAATACAAAATACCTAAAATATAGGTTAGAGATTAAAATAGCAGAATTGGGGAGTTTGTTGTTGTTGGAGGAATTGTGATAAGGAAGAACTAAATGCAGCATTGAATATTGAATGAAGTGAAGATTTCTAAGCAAAAGTTTAGGAGAAAGAGCACTGAAGGATGCAATAAGGTTTTAGACAAATATGTATTCTTATACTTACTTGCTAGGTATCCTCCTTCATGATTTAAATTAAATTAGTCTCAAAGATTCTTGATGCTTCGTGAACTTGAAGATATTGGAATAAGAGGGGTCTTGAACAAAGTATTTCCATGAAAGGCTACCTTCAAATATTCTTGTTAAAAAAGAGGGGGAAACTGAGTGGGGAGGCACTACTTGTTTTTGAAGGCAGATGGAACAGTGCAACTTGTAGGAAGCAGATCATAGTGGAACCCTTTATAATAATGCTGGTGAGATACACTGGATCTCTTACATGTATTTCACATCTGCCTCTCAAGATTAATGTAAAAAAGGAACTGTAAAGTATAAAGTCATATATAACTGAGATGTGGTCATTGTTGTGGTGAATGGTAACAATCAACAAATATTTTTAATGTCTTACTTTGTAACAGGCATTGTGTTAAGTGCTAGGAATACAAAGAAAAAGGGAAAAAATGGACCCTTTCCTCAAGGAGCTCACATTCTAATGGATGAGACAATATATTCATAAATAGGCATGTACAAAATACATAGGGACAAGATATATGAGGTGAGCATCAGAAGAAGAGACAGACAACTGCAAAGATCAGGAAAAAATCATTGATGTACCTAAGTTTTTCAAAACAATAATCTTAGGGTGCTTCCGCATTTTACCCTTCTCTTCCTAAGTTTTTCTGCGTGCAAAAAGTACAAATGATAAGAGGAGGATCCATTTGCTCAACCCAGGCTGTGTTTGGACTAAATATTTTCATGTATCAATTTAAAAGTAGGACTCTGGAATTTTGAGGGTAACTTCCCCTTTAAATGACTAACATAAAAATATGTATAGTTAGGTTATGAATAAAGCCCAGCTTTTTCAGCAGGCAATTATGAAATCAAATGTATGCTCAGCTTTCAAACAGTTATTTTTGGAGAAAGTTTCCAAATATAAAAATTAACCAGGATACGTCGGCATTTTAGAAACGGAATCGTCTATGTTGACATATGCTTATGCTAAATACGCCAATCTTCACATTTCCTGAGTGTACAGAGAACACCCAGGCAAGGTTCCCACAAATTTTCATTGTGGCTGGCTGCTGAACCCTCCAACTTACTCCTTGTGGGTTAGCACTTACTGGTAAGAGGAGCAATAAGTGGGCACGACACTTTTTAAAAGTTTCTAGGAAGTACATTGTTTGTTTTCCTTGGGGCTAAACACTTAATTTCTTATTTGGTTTTTGTTTCTAACTTCATGGATCTAAGACCTGGGGTTGGAAAGAGGAAATGTGATTGCATTCACTGAAATGGACAAATACACCAGGAAAAAGAAATTCATTTAAAATGTGGGATGCATTCCCCAGGGCAAGCGTACTATAATTATCATAATATACTACCTCCCTCATATTGCTTAGAAGTGTAAAATGCAGCAACTTACCTATCTTTAATTAGCTGTATTTAGTATTTTTTTATGGACACTGAACATGGTGCTCAAATTAGCATATATTAGCATATCATTTGCATGTGTACCTCAAGGTAGTTGGTTTTATTGCTATTACCTTTATGTGGCCCTATCTCGGTAATGATGCTAATGGAATACAAAAGAGATTTCTCACTCAACTCACTTTACAATCTTTTTTTTTTATGAATTTCACAATAATAAAAACATGTTTAAATATGAAAATCGTCTTGGAAGTTCTATTTCTTCTAAGTGACTGGTCTCAGCCTCTCCGCTCACTCGGACGTGCCTAGCTTGGCAGCTCTCCAAGAATAAGGACGCCTCCTAAAGTCAGGGTCTGGGGAGACACCGAGCCAGCGCTGGCTTAACGGAGAGTCGGACGCAAAAAATTAATGAATCTGACTAGTCTATCAGCACCTAAAGGCTCTGAGAAAGAAAAATAACAGCTGGAGCTAGAGAATTCCGAGGAGGGTCAGAGATCGGTGCCTGCATCTGCATCCACGGGGAGGCAGGAAGGAAAAATAAAGGGTCTCTCTTTGTTGCAAGTCAGCACTATTTTAGAGAGCGTAGATACTAACTTAATTACCACCATTCCCTCTTGCACTGGGGCGCTGCAGCGGGCTATAAATCAATACCTAAGGTCACATTGCTAAAAGCAGGAGAAAACAGTCTTTTCTTGCACTGGGGAATGTTGTTTGCTGCTTCTGTATCAGCGTTAGGGGCGTTCAATATCAGATGAGAAACAAAGGGCCAGAGTGATGATTACAAAAGAAATCAGAATTATGAAAACTGATGTGTAAAGCACAGAAGTTGAACTCCGGGCAGCTAGTTGACTACATCAAATCTCAGCATCTTGTTTTGTTCTTCTTTTCTCCTTGCCCAGGGACACCACCAGCTGGTAGCTTAACAACTAAAGTAAATTCTACTGTGGTTTCCATGCTGATTTGCAGGTAGAACCCGCTGCTGCTGTTTTGTTGTTTTGTCGAGTTTGTTTGTTTTTTTTTTTTTTTTTTTTTTTTGCATTTTAGAATAATTCTTCTGGATGTCTTTTTGGCTCTTGAGATATTCTGTCATTTTTATTGATTGCATTTTGTGAAAGGGCTCAGTGTTGAAAAAATGTGGGAAGTACTGTCTCGCTTATCAAGAAACAATATAATCCTTTGATTTCTCATGGTATCTGTTG
>NC_058130.1:593062939-593072332 GCF_016433145.1 Gracilinanus agilis
TTTTTTTTTTTTTTTTTTTTTGCATTTTAGAATAATTCTTCTGGATGTCTTTTTGGCTCTTGAGATATTCTGTCATTTTTATTGATTGCATTTTGTGAAAGGGCTCAGTGTTGAAAAAATGTGGGAAGTACTGTCTCGCTTATCAAGAAACAATATAATCCTTTGATTTCTCATGGTATCTGTTGACTATATATATATATATATATACATACATAAATATATACATATATATTTATGTATGTATATAACCACTACAACATTACACTGGAAATGTGCAAAAGGAAAAAGATAACCATTTCTAGATGGGCAACCTAATTTTGGTCCATTCCAATGTAGGTTCCTTTCTGACTTCCTAGAAGAGAAATAATTTATGCATCTAAAAGCCTAATTGAGTAATTATTGGAAATTTAATTACTATTCATGCTGGAGCTTTGTCTATCTAAAGTAAAAGCGATGACATCAGTATTTTAATTCTATTCAAATTGGTTAATATATCAAGTGATTATACTTAGATATGTTATGCCAATAGTATAATTTAATACATGATTGGGGCAGCTTCTTAATGTCTTGAAAATAGAGTTTCAGTCTAACCTGCACCATTAAATATTGGAAAGAGATGAGTAAGTTTATTTTCAAATATTGGTGATATTCAAACCTTTTCCAATACCTTTGGTGTTATCCTCAATAATACAAAAAGATCTCTGAAGACTACCAGATCTGTTTCTAACTTTCATTCATCTTCTATCACTTTTATTCCATCTATTTTATGCACCTTACTTTCTTCCTTTTCACATTTCTAATTGCCTACCAAGTGGTGCAGGTGTCCTCAGTTCTTAAATAAAACAAAACAAAAATGTCTTTCCTCAAGCATTCTGCTCCATCTAGCTACTATTTCCTTTCTTTCCTCTTCTGCACTGCCAAACTTCTTAGAGAAAAATAGTTTTCACTTCACGCCTCTTCTTCCTTACCACCTGCTTCAAGCAGGTGGTAAAATCTATATGATTCAGTTGAAAGAATACTGAATTTGTATTCAGAACTGGGTTTACACTCAGGCTCTAATTATTTCTCATGTGCCCTTGACACTTAACTTCTCTAGGTTTTGGTTTCTTTATCAACAAAATAAGGGGCCCATAGTCTATGACCTCAAAGTTCCATCCCTTTTCTAAATTTCATAAATTTCTTATTTCAAAAATCAATTTTGTCATAGAGTTGTTTTTGTTTTGTTTTGTTATCAATATGTCTTTTGATGATGAAGCATCATTTGACAACATTCTTTCCCTTCATATGTAACTATTTTTTGTTTATCTCTATCTTGGTTTTTCTTCTTTCATTTTAATTTAATATGGCTTTTGCAAGGTCTGACATGGACTCATTGTTCTCTCATCTCATCTTATTTTGTCTCTTCTCTTTCCTTTCATTTCCTTATATTCTCATCTAAGAAATTTCAAATAGCACTTCCATGTGCATGACCCTTAAAACTGCTTCTCCAAATCTGACTCCTGAGATTCAGACTGAAATCTCTGAAAGCCTACTAGAGCTCTGAGCCATCTTAATCTCAGTGTGATCAAAACAGAACTTCACATTATTTTGCAAAATTCCCATTCTTGTTAATAGCATCCCATTCACCCTGTTGACCTAAAAATATATGTGATCACTCAAATATTACATTTGAAATTGTACAAAATGAAAAAGATAACCATTAGTAATAGGCAAGCTAATGTTGATCTCTTCCAAAGTAGACTCTTTTCTGACTTACGGGAAGAGCAATGATTTTTGCATCCAAAAGACTAATTGAGCAGTTGTCTATCCTTGAACCTTATTGTTATCTTCCCTTTCCCTCATTTTTATAATTAATCCAATAAACAGTTGTCACTGTACAGGTCCTTATTAACTGCCACATGAACTATTAAAACAACTTTATTACTAGTCCTCCCTCCTTCTGTCGCTCCCCACTCTGATCTCTCTATTACACTATTCTCATATTAATTATTAATATGTATAGGCCTGATCAGAATACTCTTTTATTTAAACCCTTCAGTGAGAAGTGGTTTCTGGGACCTTTTTTCTTCTATCTCTCTCAATGTATTATTGTGTAGCAAGAAGATAGCACCAACAAATTGAGAAAACCTGAAGAGTTGTCTTCTTGCCTACTCATGCCTGAGAAACTTTATGTTTTTTGAGCAAAGAAATTGTACAAAGGAAGAAAAGTTACCTAGCCAAGACAAATCCTAGAAGACAATACTTGTAGAGATGGATAATGAAGAACCTTTACAAGAGGAGCCCCCAATTTCCTAAGTTTAAGTAACTAGAGATTGGAAGTGATACTTGCTTATTGAATGGTCCCTGACTTGTTCTATCCCTCTCAGTTAAAATTCCATAACACCCTGAACCATATGCTTGCAAGTGGTTAGTCATTCTCAGTACACTTTGTGGTATGATATAAAATTTTTCTCAGGTTTCCTAGGTGAAAACATTCATCAAGAAGTTGAGAATAATACCCCAAAGCAATTATGTCAGACTCAAATAGAAACAGAGCCACTAAATGGTACATAAGGATTACTCAGGGCCACATATTGACTTTAAAAACTACATATTAACATTATCTACCTTATGTTACATTTTATTTTTTTTTAAATATTTCCCATTGACATTTTAATCTGTTATAGCCTCACTTGGGGGACTTTCAGGTCACAATGTGGATGCTGGCCACATGTTTGACATATCTGTCCTGAAGTATACTGTGATACTTCATGTAATGGGAATTTCTGACACAAGTCATAAATAATTTCAGCACAATATAAGGGTAATATTTAGAATTTTCTAAATATGGAATGGAGTAACCCTGGATTTCTTAGTGAGTTCTTCTTGATTGGAAGCCTTCATGTAGAGAGGGTAATCTTAGTCAGATATAGATTAACTACATGATCTCTGAGGTTCCTTCTGACTCCAAATTCCTTAGTCTGAACTCAAAGCCCTTTAAAGTCTTGCACTTCTATTCATTTCTTGATATTTTATCTTAGTTTACACTTGAATTCCTCCATAAGTCATCACTAATTCCCTAGTATGAAATTTTTCTTTCCTCTAATCTTCTCTGTAAACTCCATGAGGGTGCAAGTCCCATCCTAATTAACATGTTTATCCCCCTCTCAATTAGTATAGCACTTTGCCCATAGTAGGCACTTAATAAATGCTCTCTGAATGAACTGACAAGTGATGGATCCTCCACTTTTCTTTGTACGGTATGTATCCGTTGCTTAAGAAAAGTAAACTGTGCCAAAGACTGTATAAATATCACTTGCATACAGTTTCCTGGACACAGAATGTTAGTGTTAAGGGACTTATAATATCATCTATTCTCAATATTTTATTTTAAAGATGATTATTCAGTGTATAAAATAAAAAACATTATTTTGTTGTATATATGCCCAGGTAACTAGAATACTCTAACTAAGTAATCAATAGGAAGCCACAACTCCGGTCCTTTTCAATGTTTTGAGAGTGATTTCTCTATTATTTGATGCCATTTTCTTGAAGGTTTGGCTACCTTTAGCTGGGTAATGTATAAGACCAACAGAAGTTCTTCATAGGGTGTGATGAAACAATATAACATTAACTTCTAGTTCATCTGTATTGCAGAAAGAGAAAAAATGTGAAAGCTTGAATAAGGAAGTACAGTTTGGAAGATAGCTTTATATTTTATTACTTCCAAGAAAATAGAAAATAGATCATAGACCTAGTAAAAGCAATGAGAGCCTTAGAATGAACATGAATATTATTTTTAATGTTCAGGCTTTGAAACACAAGTGTTGCCTCCCCTGAATGCCTATAGCAATCTGCCCTGGCATCTAGCAATCTATCCTACCCCAGGGATCTATTGAACATATGCACATTCCATCAACAGAATTTTGCCAGTATAAAACTTCTCTCTAGGGCTTCCATATAACCCTATTTGAATGCCGAGAAGATGCTCCTAATTGCTTATTATAACATTAGACAAAGAGATTTCAAGTCCCATTTGGATATAATGAGTATGTTGGGTCTTTGCCTTATGTAAGACCAAACCCCTACAAACTGAGCCCTTGGCTTGTATACTATAATGGAGTTAACCTTGAATCTTTAAGCAGTATAAGAAGAGGTGATATTTTGTGCCATGAAGCATCTGCCTGCCACCTTGCTTTATCACATAGAATGGAAGTAGAATAATCACAATTATGATGATAAGAATAATGAGGAAGAGGAAATTGGTCATGAGAATGATTATGCCGCCGTATCACCTATCATCAGCAAGGATTAACAAACAAGATTCTATCCGTGTTCACGAGATATCATAGGAGAAAAGTGATCTTTCTAGAAAGGAGAGAAGATGGACTAGCCAACACAAGTAAAGACATTTCTCGAGGTTATTTAGCAAGTTAGTAGACAGAAATAGAAGTTTTTTATTTTAGACTATATTTAAACTCAGAATGACTATAAAGATTATCTAGTCCATCCTTTCATTCTGCAGACGAGGAAATGGAAGAACAGAATTTAAGTTATGTGACTTGTCTAAGGTGACTAAAGTAATAAATAGCATAACCAGGATTAGAAATCAAGTCTTCTGATTCTAAATGAACTTTTTGTTCTCTCTGACATATTCCCTCTGTCCCACCTCTTCTCCCCAGATCCCCCAGGATATGAAAGAAAAATAGATTATCATCCCCTGGAAAAATGTATTTAAAATTAATTTAGGGGTTGAGGAACACCTGTTTGAGGCTAACAGGTGGACTGCTGGCCTATTTAAATGTTGTCTTTGCTTAAAAATTCCCATTTGCTTATGGTTACCAGATAATAGCCAAAGCCCTAGAGGCTCCATTTGATCACAAATGAAAGACCTGTTAGCACAGTCATATGGAGTGGCCACAAACAAAAGGGGCAAAAGAAAGTAACAGGATTGTATTTGATTTCTAAGTGGAAAAAATTAGGGCCCATTTAGGTGCTTGGGATTTCATCCATTTGTGCTGTAATAAAGCACAAGTGATTTCCATTGACTGGCAGCAGTACCCAGATGGCTGAACAAGGGGAACAAAGATGAATGGGGTTCTAATGGAAATCACACTGAGACCCCAGGGCTTTCCATTTATGGCTTAGACTGAAATTGGCCCAAACTTGGAAATACGAAGCATAGGTGTTGTAGGAAGAGTCCTAAAAATTCAAAAGTATATAAACTGACTAGCAGTATGCAGAGAAATAGAATACAAATGGAAGAATCCAAATATTTTTGTTTTCCTCTTAAATTCAGAATAAATGATATGTACATATGTAGTCCAGAATTGAAAATTAATTCAACTGTTATGAAATGTAAGATTAACCTCAATTTTCCAGATAAGACATGATTTTCAGAAGCCAAGGTGTGTCAGCTGGCTATCTGTGATTCTTTTTCAGTTAATACAGATTTAAATCTTCTGTATGAACATGTAAAGTGCTATCATTATTACAAAGTCCAAGAACATATTTTGCTCCCCATTTACTATAGTGGTATAATATTAATTCATATTTCTATGTTTGAAGATTGATAAAACATTTATTCACAATGAGTCTGGAAGTTCTTCCACAAATTCCTATTTAGATGTCTTCTTGACAGGGAGATGACAGGAGGTTTTCAATGGTTATGATAGCAGAAGGCAAGTTCTGACAAGCTTTCTTAATTTGGGAGTACAGAACGGAAACAAATACTGTTGGCCTTCCAAGAACTGGCCTAACTGGGCATGGAGAGACATATCATTAGTCAGTTGGCCATTTGGAGAAGTATTCTTTTCTACTACAAGCCATGATATAAAAATAATAAAATAGTACTCAATCGTATACATTCCACTTCTATTCCTGAAGTATCAACAGCAGTGTAGTGGGGAAAGGTTCAGAGGACTCAGAAAAATCTCTCTCTCCCTTCCTCTCTCTGTCTCTCTCTGTCTCTCTGTCTCTGTCTCTGTCTCTGTCTCTCTCTCTCTCTTTCCCCCTGACACAGGGACTAAAAGAACATCAATTGCTCCTGACCTGTTTGCCTTGCCTACTTTCACATCTACATAAAATTTATGTGAGGATAATCTACAGAACTACTGAGGCCATCTGTAGCAAAGCTATTCAAAGGGAAAGACAGGCTTTTAAAGGCATGTACCACCATGTACATGACAAGATCCCACCATTTGTTGATCATAAGAAAGTTATTTGAATTGGCAGAACAACCCATCAATTTTCAGACTCTCCTCCAACAATTTGGATTCCATCTACATATCGAAATTATATTAAGATTCCTGAAAAGATGCAACAGTACAGACATTCTCATTTTATGACCCTGTAATCATTAATATCAGGTAAAACTAATGCCTTACCTAGGGACCTGTGCTTGCTAAAGGCGACAGCCACTGTCATGGAGGGAAAACCAATGAATTTACAACTTTTTAAAAAATCAATATTTTAAAATATCTTCTCAATGCAAGACAGTGTGTTAAGTGCTGGGGACAGAGAGACAAAAGTGAAATAGCCCATCTTCAGAGAATTTATAAGAGGGAGGGATATGATTATTCACGTGTATCCATGTATAACATGGGAGAAATAGAAAAATAGATAAATAAATAAAACACAAGTATATATACATATATGTACGTGTATCATATTTACAAATGTTAACAAAAAAATACAAGGTAATTCTCCTCCATCTGGGGGAGGAATTGAAAGAACCTCTGTGTGTGTGTGCATGCATGTGTGCATGTGTGCGTGTGTGTGTGTGTGTGTGTGTGTGTGTGTGTGTGCATTTCAGGTGGGGAATCTAGGAAGGACTCATACATGATCCCATTTGAATGGAGTTTTGAAGGACCTTGTGTTTTCTTTTTTTTTTTTCCTTTTAAACTCTTACCTTTTGTCTTGGAATTGATACTAAGTAATGGTTCTAAGGTAGAAAAGGAGTAAGGTTTAGGAAATTTGGGGTTAAGTGACTTGCCCAAAGTGACACAACTAGGAAGTATCTGAAGTCATATTTGAACCCAGGAACTCCTATCCACTGAGTCACCTAGCTGTCTTGGCCTTACGTTTTCCAACAGGCAGAACTGAGAAAAATGTGAATTCTGAGAATGGAGGATATAGTCTGTGCAAAAGCACAGGAAATTGATGTAAAATGACATCTTTGAGGGACAGAAAGATGGTTTATTTGGCCCAATAAAAGCATGAATGTAAATCACTTATAACAAAATTAAAAATACTGGCTAGGGCCAGACTATTAAAGAATTTAAGTGCCAAGCAAAGAACTTATCTATAGGTAATAGGGAGTCACCAGAATGTATTTAGTAGGGGAGTAATTTGGGAAGGGTGGTGCTTTAGAAATATTATTTTGGCAGCTATGAAAAAGACAGATGAGCCTTTAGGCAGTGAGTTCAATTTAGAGGCTACTGCAATAATCTAGGTAAGATATGGAAAGAGATAGTTGCCCTGTGAGTAGAGAGAATGGGCAGATGTGTGTGTGTGTGGGGATTGTGGAATAAGAATAAAAACAATAAAAGTCAGATTTGGGGGTCTAGAGAAATATAGGGCTAGTATATATGAAATCACTTTGAAAAAGGACATGGTTTACAAAAATAAGGTTTTATTATTGATGTTTTTCTATTCTGAAAATATTAGGCTTTGAGTATTGAATTTTAGAAGAAACATTGATAAGCTAGATGCTGTTCATAAAACAGAAACTAGAATAGTGATTCAAATTTAATAAAAGATTGAGTTAAAAAAACCTGGAAATATTTTTTTCTTGGAGAAGGTAATACTAGTTGTTTCCCAATATTTACAAGGTTTTCATGTAGAAAAGGTATGAATTTTTTTGTTATTTTTTGGTTTGATCTTAGGGCCCAGAACTATATCCTTTAATAGAAGTTAAAAGGAGGCAAATTAAAATTTACCACAAACAAAATCTTCCTAGCAATGAAGGGTATTACCCTTATGGGATAATGAGGTTCTGGTGACTCATATTGCTTAAGAAAGGGCTGGACGCTTATTGTGTACATTGTATGTGAAATTAATAATTTATATAGGGCTGAGAATAAAATACCTCTAAGGAACCCTTAAATTGTCTAGAGAGTATATATAAGTAGGTACTACTTGAGATGGGCCTTGAAAAATGAGTATAATGTTAACAGGCATAAATTGAAAAAAGAGCAGAGGAAAAGGAAATGGATTCCAGTCAAAGACAAGGAGGAGGTGACATTTAGAAACAGTAAGTAGTCCATTTATCAAACCTGGACTATTTCAATAACTTGCTAACTTCTTTCCCTGTCTCTGATCTCTCAGTCTTTCTATCTATATTGCATTCTATTGCCAAATCAATCTTCAATCATGCCAAAGCCCCTTTGATAGGCCTTTTATGCTCTTCATAGTTTACTATATTAAGTTTGATTCCTTTAGCCTGTTACTGAAGATGTTCACATTATTCGGATTATCTTTTCAATATTAGTTCCTTTTTACCACTAACATTCTATGTTCCTGATAATTATAAAATGAAGGCATGTGATTGACTACATCATAAGTTCCCTTCTATTTCTATGTCTAATATTGTGGAGAACTTGCTAAATACTGACAGTGTATTTCTCTCCTGTTCTATCTTTTTTACCCTTACCAAACCTATTTTTTTCCTGATAAAATCTTTGACTATTCTGGTTTCCCTACTCATCATTCCCATGATCTCAGTTCTTTCTTTAACTGATCTCAGATGGTTAATCATATCAATTATACATTATCATGAACAGCTATATCTATTTTCTACCTGACTTTTCTGCTTCTTATTTTTTGGATGATCCTTACTTTACCTTAAAAACTGGTAAAACAATCTTTCTATATTCTGACTCTCAAGCAATCAAACTCGTGAGAGGAATCATGCATCTGTGATATCTGGATTCACTACAGATTTATGTTATTAATATTGCTTCTGCTTTAATGCTACATTGCCAGTTCTCATTGACTTTATATTACTGTCCATAATTACTGTTCCCAATCTTCTTTTCCCAAATCCATACTTTAGCTCTCCTTCTTGCATATGGCCTTTGCTTCTTATTTCAGTCAGTAGGTCAAGTACATCCAACATGGACTCACTCAGCTCCCATCTTCTAATCCTATGATCCTCACCCATTCATTCATCCATTCCATCCATCGATTCCTCTTTTTTCTTCAGGATTTGAATATAAGATGACCTTCTTCTTTCCCAGAATTCAACTCTTCACCTGTGTTCTTGATCCATCCTGAGCCACAATTTTCTCCATAATTTCCCTCTGTTTCTCTCTCTCTAACTCTCTATGTCTCTCTCCTCTCCTCTCCTCTCCTCTCCTCTCCTCTCCTCTCCTCTCCTCTCCTCTCCTCTCCTCTCCTCTCCTCTCCTCTCCT
>NC_058130.1:593075070-593094441 GCF_016433145.1 Gracilinanus agilis
AACATGAAAAGGACACTGGGGGCTTAATGAATACTCCCAGATTTTCCTCTTGTTTTGAGTGGAAAATTAAAAGGAAAGTAATTTTATCAATAATGTGGACCAAGCAAATCTAAATGAATAAAGTATTTCTAATGTACAAATTCTAGTTTTTCTATTCTAATAAAATTATTTAACTTTTAAATAAATATAAAAATATATGTGCAGTATATATAAATATGAACAAAATATATATAATATAAAATATGAATATAAAAGTATATAGCCAGTATTGGAAAGTCATCCATAATTCTCTTTTTTATTTCCAACTGATTTGTGTCTCTCCACCCTGTCTTCATTCTTAGTTACCACCTGCCCTCAGAATCAAGTAGCAATAATTTTTATCTATATATGTGTCCTAAAAAATCTACTGGCCTTATTGTTCAACTTGTATGCTTCCCAGAGATGAACTCTTCTCTACACTGTTACCTATATGCTCTGCTTTACCAGAGAGGTCAAGGTAGAAGCAAGGCTTACTACAAAGCTGACCTTTCTTGATATAGCATGCTTCATGAGATGTGAGATGTGGGATGACATGTGAGATAGATGGAGCAAAAAATAACTACAGTTGGGGAGATTTACAACCTGAGAACTGAATGGAATGTAGAAATTGGATTGTAAAAGAGGTCTGCTAATAGGGCATGTAAACCCACTCCTTGGCCACTCATGGCTGATCTGGTCAAAGGAACTCTATCACTATTTCAAAGCAGGAAAAAAATAGAATTTATCTTTTTCTTATATCTGGGAAGTAAAATATAAAAAAATCCTTGATCTGACTCATAAATTTGGAGCTCAAATGGGTTCAACCTCATCATTTTAGGTATTATGAAACTGAGGCAGATAGAGGTAACTTTCCTAGAGTCCTACATGTAGTAAGTATTGAAGAGAGGCTATGATCACAAATCTTCCTGATTTTCAGTCCAGCGATTTATACCACTACAACACACTGCCTATTTATTATAAGAACTTTTTATCAAGCTAAATGTAACTAGCATGTGGTTCTTGTATGAATTCTCCAACTTCTTATAAGTCCCATTAAAAAAAGAAGGGGAGCAGAGAAAATCTTGCCATCATGAATCTCCAAAGGCAAGACTTGGTTTTAAGTACATATCATTGCATCTATCACACTATTTATTATCATATAGTTCATAGTTCATAATTCTTATTTTTCCCATTTTAGCTATAAGTAGTGAGAATCAGAGCATTCATATCTAGATGTACTGGAAGAGATTGATGTAAGGAGGATATATCTAGGTATGTGACCTCTATACATCTTCCATCTTTTAAAAACTATACCCCTGCAGGAGTCTGTGTATGGACTCAGTAGATGAAAACATCGCCCTAACAGATTCTGGTTGGATGGGCATGTTTTAGTCATATGTGGTTCATGTCCTGGATGGAAAAAGAAAGAAGAGAATGACAGCTGGAGGGAGGCTAAAGTTCCCTGGTAGAAATTATAGCAGGAGGTATTATTGCTGGCTCCCCAAAGAAAACAAGACTTTCTATATGCTCTATATTTCCTTTTCTAAAACACAGTTCCATCATAATATTAAGATTACACATCCATCTGGTTGGCAAATATCCAACCATTTTTCTATCCACTAACCTAAAATGCCATACAGAGAATGGAAATGAAAGAGAGAAATCCAGTAGAACTGTTTGAGAAGATAAACCTTTGTAACAAACTAGTGAGAGTGAAAAGAAATAGGTGGAGAGTGAGGCAAATCACTTTTAGTCTTTGGAAGCAAGGAAGTTGGTAGCCTTGGGAAATGAGTGGTAAGATACCTTACTGCTAGATTTAATTATATTGTTGGCCTTGAATTCTATTTAAGTAAATGTCTTCTGCTTTGCTATGGTGTCATGTATAAGTGTCATGGACCTAGGAATAGCTAAGAGAAAATGGACCAAAGTAGAGAATACAATTTTATAAATATTCAAACATAGACCCTATTTCCAAACTGACTGACAAGATTATAGCAACAAATCCCAGTGTAAAGATGGAGTTTTCTTTTCAAGTAGTCACTTCTTATAGTGCCAAAACTGATAAGTGGAGTCCATACAGTTACAAAATACATTAGGGGTAATCTAGTCCAAACCCTATTCCTTTCAGAAATTCCCTTCATCATATCTTTAACAGATGATAATTAGTCTCTTCCTTACATATTTTAAAGGATTGGAGACCCATTATCTAACACTGCAGCCCATTCCATTTTTTTGGCATTTTTAATCGTTAGGAGGTTTTTCCTGTAATGAGCCAAGATGCTTCTTCCCATAATTTCCACTCTTTGGTTATACTTCTGACCACTAGAACTACACAGGCTAAGTTTAATATCTCATGTAGAGCTAGCTATGTCCATATGATCAGAACAGGCTAATAAAAGAGATTTTTCTTTCAATAATAATACATGATATATCTGTCACTGATTATTTGGTTCAGTCTGTTATTCTCAGGTATGGTAGTGTGGTTCTTTTCTTTTCCCATAGAATCTTATTTAGTTGTGAGAAAGAGAAAAGAAAGATATTATTGGTAGTTTAATATAGAAAGAAAAACAGTTGAGGTTTTACTATGGCAAAAGAATATTATCTGGCATGGTTAAAATATGTTCAGATGATTCAAGTAAGTAAAGGTATGCAGTTGAAATTTCAGTGAGGAAGTTATACTAATCTCTGGCAGGATGAGACAATATTCATCATGTTGAACTGTGGATATAAATATGAGTATGCCTTGTTCAGAATAATAACATATGTATTTGGTTGGGGAGACTAAAAGGTAGGGAGTTTGTCAGAGGAAGTGTTTGTGGGGTCTGTAAAAGGCAAAATGATGGTTGGTGAATAGAGTGTCAGAGGAAACACAAGTAAATCTGAGCAATAAGATGTGTAGGAGGACAAATCCCCAAGGCAAAAAATAGACCACAAAGGAAGTGGTGAAAGGGGAGAAAAGGTAAATTTGGAATGTAGTCTAGAAGTCTGAGTCAGGTAGGTCCATTTTAACATGGTCAGCTTTTGTCTCATTAGTTTAGATAATTAATTTTAATGTTCATTTGTTGGAATGGTTACCAAATAAGTGAAGAAATTTTATCTTTATTCATTTTTGATAGGTTAATATTACTGTGGTGGGTTAACTTGATTTAATGAATGCTAACAGGCAGCTTTTGCTTCCCCACATCCTTCAAACAAGTCTGCACTTAAACATCTCAATCTAATGGAGAGTTTCTCAGAAGATGTTGTCTGCTTTGACCCTCTCAGTTCAGTAAGGGGTGCTTTCTTATTTCTCAGCTTTAGCCCTCCACATGTCCATCTATTTCCTTTTGTGTAATCATCCTTAGAGATAGAGTAGAGTTCATTACCATCCACTACATAAAAATTCTTCATGTTACTTGGGAAACATAAATATTTATTGGAGTGTCTTTTAAAGTGAGAATTTGATCCCTTGGACCACAATAGCAAATGAGAAAAAAAAGAAAAAAAGAAAAGGAGTTAGATTATAAGTCAATGCCTCCATTTTCGAGTAATTAGGATTTCTATGGTTACCAAGATCATCACAGGAGTCCCCCAAATAATGGGAGGCTTCTAAATACTGTCCAAAGGGGATGGTACACTCAGAAAATATGTAGAACTCTGCCTGTTGGGCAGTCACTGGGACTTTGGTGAACCCACTTCTATAAATGTATGATAACGTGTGATTGAGTCCATAGCAGTAATGTCTGACAACAAAGGAGATAGTCCACTTATTCAGTAGCTATAACACATATAGAAATGAACTTGATGGAGAAAATATTTAGCAGCAATCACTTTTAGTTTGAATCCATTCTCCCTAAGAATTGAGGTAGTAGAGAAGAAAGTATGTGCCAATGTGAGGAGTTTAGAGGAGGATTTGTTTTGTTATCTACTATCTTGCTATATCTTCACAGTAAATATCCCTGAGTAAAAGTTAATTGATGTTAATTGCTTCTCAGTGATATTGAACTAATATTCAATTATATTAAGGAGAGTTTAACTGGAACAAACTAATTGATATTGAAGGAGAAATACTGGATTTTGTGCTCAGACTGATAGTAGTATTAGAAGAACTTCATATCTCCTGGAAGTATCCCAAGAACCTTGAAAGGAGATAAAGAAGTTCTTTTGGGGGAATCTGATTTATCAGTAGAATTGGAAGTGAGAGAATAAACCCATTACCTCATTGCTTAAAGTTGCTAATCACACATTATCAGACAGCATGATACAGGCTACTCTCAAAGATCACAGGAAGAATTTTCAAACTTACTTCCCAAGGACAGAAAAACATAGAATTTGGAATGGAAAGTGATGTTGGAGATATTTAAATCTAATCCCCTCACTTTATAACCTATATTTTATGGGATGATAGATGTAGAGATAAATGCAAATGTTTAAGGGAGTGAAATAATTTGCCCAAGATAATACTGGTATCAGGCCTGGTCAAGATTCAAACTCAAGTTCTTCAAATCTAAACCCAGGATTATGTTCTTTATCCCAGTCAGAATAATATTCTTTGTCTAATTCCCTTTCAATAGAATGTGAGACCATGTTTCAATTTCTTTTTATACAAATACCTTTGCTTTTTTTTATTCTTCCCTATCAACTACCCTGACTCTGTATTGATAACTCCTCTTATAATCTCTTGGCTTCACATTTAATTTCCCAATTTCTCTTGAGAATAGTGGAGAAATAAACTCAAAGTTTACTTAACATGACATTCATAATAAGTGTTAGAATGTTTTTGCAATCTTTTTATCTGACATGAGAAGTAGGGATTGTAGGTCCAAGTTAGCAGAAGGCTTTTTCTTCTCTAGCACTTCTCCATCTTACTACCTGCCACACACAACTTTCCCTTTTCCCCTAACACCCATGGACTTTAATGTTATAAGGACATTGGAGAGTATTGTAGAAAGAACTCCTGATCAAGAATCATTACTGTTCAGAAGACTTAAACTTGGGAACGTGCCCAGTACTTGAGCTCAGAATGGAAAATGTACTAGCTTATTATGAGTCAAGACCCCTTTGCACCTGATCCCTGTTTAGCAACAGTTACCCATAAAAGAGTAAGTTTCCTCAGGTCTAACAGGAGTAACAGGAGTACTAATGCGTGTGTGTGTGTGTACACACACACACATTAGTTAATGCTTGCCTAACATCTGGAATACTCCCAGTATTGGCTATGCAGAGGAGCCTTCACTATTTAGGGTCATCTTGGAGATTGCTAATATCTCTCCACGCATCTTTAAACAGAACCTATGCAATTAAACCAAATGTGAATATACTCCATTTATAGGGCCCTAGAAATCTTTTGAACTTTGTAGATCAGATTAAAACCACTAATGTCATTTTATGGCCATCAATCAAGATTAAAAAGGAGTGTGGTATAGTGCCAAGAGCATTGGATTTTATTTCAGGAGAGATTTAGGGTCAATCCATGGCCCAAAACCTTCTGAGCTGTTTGATTATGGACCTCACGTTACATCTATGACTATTTATTTACTATTTTATAAAATTGGGATATAATAATATTCATATTATATCACAGAGTTTTTATGAGAGAAATAAAACTTTTGTAAATATAAAACTGCCATAAAAATGTGAACTACTGTTGTTGTCTCCTACAATTTTTGTTTTGCTCACTCTTTCCATTAAATTTTTGCCATTGCCTTCTAGCTCCTTAAATGGAAATATTCTCTTGCTTATTGACCATCTAAAGAATTTCCTTCTGTATTTATGGACTTCCTGGACTGATCTTATAGTTAGATCCTTGCTTCCTTAGAAATCATCATTATATTGTATTTTGTGTATTCTATCAAACTAATATTGCTAAAATATAACTTTTGCTATGTCCTTTATCTGCACAAAGACATTCATTGACTTGCTCAATGTCTTAGTTTCTTGATCTGCAAAAGAGGGAAATCCCTGAGTATATGTCTAATTTTTATCTTCTAGATATAAAATTATATGTAACATCTCAATGGCACTAACTGTTGAGAATTTCTCTTTCATTCATGACCTCCATTTTTTTGAAGCAAATTCTCTAGCCAGATAAAATGGCTGGTTGAATCCTTGAGGATCATAACTTTTCACCCAGCATAATATTATTATATAGGCATCTGGGATCTCTTGTCTCTAGAAAAGTGTCATAGGCCCTTAATGATCACCTTCCATTATATTTTTAGTTTACTTATTATTCCAAGCAACATCCCTCATGGTAACTTTTTTTCCCAGTTTAGAACTTAAATTTGCTGAAGTCACTCAACCCTTTATGTGATATTTTTCTTTTGAAAAACTCACAAAGACTACTCTTTTGAATTATTGATTGTGTTATATGTATGTAATTTGGACTGGAGGACAACTGATGTCTATTTTGAGAATTTTGACATGAACTTGAGTTGATATTCCTTTGAATTAGCCCAAAAGCAGGTGGGCTGGTGCTAAAGGAGACCAAAAACCAGAAATAATCAAGTTCAAGAAATGAATAAGAAAAGAGTGGATTAGTTTACATTTGAGATATTATATAGTATACACTTCACCTTCATACATACTTTTAAAGAATTACAGGGGTTTCTGTGACTGATAATCATGGAACTTAAATATCTGAAGAATGAAAACTTTTGTGATCAAAATGGTAATTGAACAACATATATTGGGAATAAAGAGGCTAAAATGTATGAAAAGTAATAACTTCTACTCAAGAAAGAACCTATAGTTTGTCATCCAGAAAATACATGATCAAAAAAATAGATGAGCAAGTTATATATTTACAAAAAAGATTAAAAATTATAGCCTAATGCCATATTTGTTCTTATGATTAAAAGTATTGTGGTTTTTGGTGTCTACAGATAATTTATGGGAGAAAATGAGTAAGAATCACTATCTGAGAAATTGTGTATGGATTACAATCTCTGTTGAAAGGTATCTATCTATCAATTAGATCATGGGCTCCACTGAAGTATTGAATTATAGTTATTTAATATTATTTATTTGTTACTCCTGGCATTTTTGACACAAGGGAGTTTTAATAAAATTTTTTACACAAAAAGACCTTTCTATAATCATTATTACAATCCATATTAGCCCCAAGAGGAAAAACTTATCTTTGGGTGTTAATGACAATGATGCAATGATTCCTGTTCAGTTTTACCTCATGTCCTATTATTCTCTTTTTCATGTAGATCTTTTTTCCCACCTACATTTTTAATTGCTAATTTTTTTCAAGGCAACTAGATTCAAAATCAGACATATATTACATTAAAAGAGAAATAGTTTTCACAAATAACTAAGTCTCACCCTCTCCTGTTGCTTCTGTTTTTTGCTCTTTTTTCTCTGGGTTCAGGAGCTTTTTTTGCTGTTGTTTACTCCTTTTCCCACTGGACAACTAGGAGTACTGCCTATTGCTGTTCATTTCTATCTTCTGTCTTGCAGGGCTTTGCCTTGAAGCTATTTTCCCTTCCCTGTCAGAGGCAGGAGACAGTCCAATACTATAGAGCTCTAATCCTCACCTCCAGAGCTTTGGACTTCCATGGGTAGGTCTTGGGTGGGTTTTTTGTAGATGTAGTAGGCTTCCTGTGTTTTGCCCTGAAGCTATCTTCTGCTGCTGCTGCTGCTGCTGCTGCTGCTGCCCCCACCTGCTGCTCTATGAGGCCAGTGCTCTGAACTCCACCTCCAGAGGCTGGTGTGATAGGTCTCCAATGCTTTCCCCTTAGTGTAGTCACCCCCTAGAATTCAGAGATTGCCCTGTTCCTGGCTCTAACTCTGATATAGTAGGTGGGGTGTGAGGTGGTTGGCCTGTGCAGTTTTGTCCCCTTATAATGTGGAAATCTCCTTTCACTGCCTACCTTTCATCATGTGTCCAGTGGGAGAGTACCTTTGTTCATTATGTTTTGACTTCTATCCTTTTGAGATGCTTTTTAATGATCAGTTTGGAAGGAAATTCAGAGCAACTTTAGGATTTTCCTGCCATCTTTGTTCTACCCCCACTCCCATGGTTATAGTTTAAAAAAAATACTGATAATATAGATACTATCCAAAATAGGGGTTTGAGAATGGTGAAGAGCTTTGAGTGCATGTGTGAATTAGTTGAAGGAAATGGGCATGTTTAGTCTGCAGCAAAAATAACTGTAGGGTTTGGGTATGTGGGATTAATAATAATTATCCTCAATTATCTGAAGGGCTGCCATGCTAAAGAAGGATCAGATATATTCTATTTGGTCCAAGAGGACAAAACTATAAGGCAATGGTCAAAAATGTAAAAGGGACAAGATTAGACTTGATAAATGTCCAGAAGTGGAATGGGTTGCCTTGGGAACTGTTCTTTTTGTAGTGGCAAAAAATTGGAAAATGAGGGGATGCCCATCAATAGGCAAAAGGCTAAATAAATTGTGGTACATGTTGATCATGGAATACTATCATGGTATGAGAAATGATAAGCAAGATGATTTCAGAAAAATCTGCAAAGATCTGGGGGAACTGTTGCAGAGCAAATTTAGCAGAATTGGGAGAACAGTGACAGCAATATTGGACAATGATTATATGTAAAAAACTTGACTACTCTGGCAATGTGATGATCTGGGACAGTCCTGAAAGACTTATGAAGGGAAATGCTATCCACCTTCAGAGAAAGAACTGTAGGAGTTGTCTTTCACATCAATGTTTTTATGACTTTATTTGTGGGCTTTGGTTACCTATGAGTATACTCTTATAGCAACAACCAATACGGAGGTGTATTCTGAATTACAATAAAGATTTTAAAAAGGACCGAATATTTAGTATTGATTCTAAGATAGGATTTAAGGGTTTAAAAATAAAAATTGTGTTCCTCATCACTAATGTTTTCAAAGAAAAGGTGAATTATAACTGTAAAGTAATGTTATAGAAAGGATTCTTGCTTTAATATTTATTGCTTAAGATCTGATGTTTCATTTCATGGCCTCCTTTGCTGGTCTATTGAAATCAAAGGATACCTTCCCAGAATACTGTTTTTAAATGAATCAAATAAAAGAAAACTAATTATTTTGAAATACACTTACCAAAATGTCAAAAAGAGAAGTTCAGAGACCCTAGTTTAAGATTCAAGCAGAAAATAATCTCTGAGGATTCTTCAATGTTGTGGGTTTCTAATTCTACTAGCTACTGGTTTATTAAAAGAACTAATATTACAGATACATACATTAGTGCCAGCGAGAGGGACAGCTAATCATGCAGAGGATAGAGAATTGGTTTTGGAATCAGCAAGACTCATCTTCATTAGTTCAAATCTGACCTCAGATATATATTAACTTTATGACCATCAACAAGTCACTTAACCCTGTTTGCATTAGTTTTCCTTATCTGTAAAATGAGCTCAAGAAAGAAATGGCAAATCACTTTAGTATCTTTGCCAAGAAAATTCTGAATGCAGTCACGGAGAGTCAGACATGACTGAAAAACAACTGAACAATAACAAAAGTACTAATGAATCATGGATACAATTCACTGACCCATTTGTCTATTCTACCACTTCAGATTTGTTTAGGTGGATGACTCATCCCCAGGTTAGTAATTCCCTAGAATCCTTCCTACTTATCAGATTATTATTATCTTTCTCTGAATATATAAAAAATATTAACAGATATCCACCCACCACCACCACCAGTGACAATGAAATAGAGTCAGGGCAAAACAAAGTTGAAGAGAGTTTGGGGAGCTTTGAAAAGGGAAGAAATTTAGTGATTTAGGTTCGATCTTACCCAATCACAAGGGTTCAGACAAATTTGGGGTGTGTCAAGCAAGCAAATTTTAAAATTCTTATTGGGGAAATGCAGAGAGTGGAAGGAATATAACTCTATAGCAAAACTAATTGCTTCATAAGTCTCTCTCTTAAAGTTATTAAATGACTAAGATGATTCCTGCATCTCTTGAGCTACGTATTGAAATTGTAAATTTTATAAGTCTGAAAAAGATAACTAAATCCCTCAAATAAAACAATAGGCATCCTAGATTCCAAGAGACAATAATGTATTCATTTACCACAAATGTCCTCTTCTCAGATCAATAAAGGGAGAACAGTTGTTGTTTTTTTTTTTTTTTACTTTTTTCCCTTTTTAAATTTAAATTTTGAATATTTTCCCATAGTTACATGTTTCAGGTTCTTTCCCTCTCCCCCAAAATCACCCAAACCCTGTAGCCAATACACAATTGTACTGGGTTTTACAGGTATCATTGATTAAGATCTAATTCCATATTATTGATAGTTTACTAGTTATCGCTTAGTGTCTACATCCCTAATAATATCCCCATCAGCCCATGTGTTCAAGCAGTTGTTTTTCTTCTGTGTTTCTCCTCCTACAGTTCTTCCTCTGAATGTGGCTAGTTTTCTTTCTCTTAAGTCCCTCAGCCTTGCTCTGGATCATTGCATTGCTGCTAGTAGAGAAGTCTGTTATGTTCGATTGTACCACAGTGTATCAGTCTCTGTGTACAAAGTTGTTGATTATTTCCACTAACTTTTTAGTTGATGCTCTAGGATTTTTTAAGCACACCATTATATCATCTGCAAAGATTGATAGGTTAGTCTCCTCACTTCCTATTTTAATACCTTCAATTTTTTTCTTCTCTAATTGCTACTGGTAGTGTTTCTAGTACAATGTTAAATAATAGAGGTGACAATGGGCATCCTTGTTTCACTCCTGATCTTATTGGAAATGCTTCTAATTTATTCTGATTACAGATGATGTTTATTGATGGTTTTAGATATATACCATTTATTATTTTTAGGAAAGGTCCTTCTATTCCTATACTTTCTAGTGTTTTCAGTAGGAATGGGTGTTGTATTTTATCAAAGGCTTTCTCAGCATCTATTGAGTTAATCATGTGATTTTTGTTGGTTTGCTTATTATATAATCAATTATGTGAATGGTTTTCCTCATATTGAACCATCCTTGCATTCCTGGCATAAATTTCACCTGATCATAATAAATAACCCTCTTGATCACTTGCTGGAGTCTTTTTGCTAGTATTCTGTTTAAGATTTTTGAATCTATGTTCATTAAGCAGATTGGTCTATAGCAGGGGTCGGCAACTTATGGCTCTCGAGCCATATCTGGCTGTTTTGAGGGCCAGATATGGCTCTTTCTGCAGGAACCATAAAGTCAATTTTTTTTTCAGGAGCTGTTACAGGAGCTCGCACTGTTACAGAAGCAAGCACTGTGAGCACTGTATGGCTTTCGCGAAATTACATTTTAAAAAATGTGCCGTTTATGACTCTCACAGCCAAAAAGGTTGCCAACCCCTGGTCTATAGTTGTTTTATCTGTTTTGGTTCTACCTGGCTTTGGGATCAGTACCATATTTGTATCATAAAAGGAGTTTGGTATAACTACTTTGCTTATTATGTTAAGTAGTTTGTATAGTATTGGGATTAGTGGTTCTTTGAAGGTTTGATAGAATTCACTTGTGAATCCACCTGGTCCTGGGAATTTTTTTTTAGGGAGTTCTTTGATGGCTTGTTCAATTTCTTTTTCTGATATCAGATTATTTAAGTATTTTATTTCTTCTACTGTTAAGGTAGGCAATTTATATTTTTGTAAATATTCATCCATATCACCTAGATTGCTACAGTTATTGCCATATAATTAGGCAAAATAGTTTTTTAATGACTGCCTTGATTTCCTCTTCATTAGAGATGAGGTATCCCTTTTCATCTTTGATACTGATAATTTGGTTTTCTTCTTTCCTTTTTTAAATTAGATTGACCAGTATTTTGTTGATTTTATTTATTTTTACAAAGTACCAGTTTCTAGTCTTATTTATTAATTCAATAGTTCTTTTACTTTTAATTTTGTTTATTTCTCCTTTGATTTTTATAATCTCTAATTTAGTTTTTAACTATGGATTTTTAATTTGTTCCCTTTCTAGTTTTTTGATTTGCATGCCCAGTTCATTGATCTTTGCCCTCCCTAATTTGTTAATATATGCACTCAAGGATATAAATTTCTCCCTGACTACTGCTTTAGCTGCATCCCACAGATTTTGGTAGGATGTCTCATCCTTATCATTCTCTTCAATGACATTATTAATTGTTTCTATGATTTGCTCTTTTATTGATTTTGGAGAATCATATTATTTAATTTCCAATTAATTTTTATTTGCCTGTCCATGTGCCCTTACTAATTATTATTTTTATTGCATTATGATCTATAAAGTTTACATTTATTATTTCTGCTCTTTTGCATTTATTTGCCATGTTTCTATGCCCTAATACCTGGTCAGTTTTTGTGAATGTGCTATGTGCAGCTGAAAAGAAGGTGTATTCTTTTTGTCTCTATTTACTTTTCTCCACATATCTATTAATTCTAATTTTTCTAGGATTTCATTCACCTCTCTTATCTCTCTTATTTATTTTTTGGTTTGATTTATCTAGATCTAATAGAAGAAGATTTAGGTTTCCCACTAGAATAGTTTTACTATCTATTTCCTCCTTGAGTTCCCTGTTTCTCCTTTAGAAATTTGGATGCTATTCCATTTGATGCATACATGTTGAGTATTGTTATTTCCTCATTGTCTATACTGCCTTTTATCAGATGTAATTTCCTTCCCTAGCTCTTTTAATCAGATCTATTTTTATTTGGACTAGACCAGAAATCATGATTTTAACCCCTGTCTTCTTTTTTTCAGTTGGCACCAATAGATTTTGCTCCACCCTTTTATTTTTACTCTATCTATGTCTACCTGCCTCATGTTTGTTTTTTTGTAGACAACATATGGTAGGAATTTGGTTTCTAATTCGCTCTGCTATTTGCTTCTGTTTTATGGGCAAGTTCATCCCATTCACATTCAGAATTATAATTATCAGCTGTGTATTCCCCAACATTTTGATATCCTCTCCTAGCCCTGCCCCTTCTTCTTATGCTATTTCCTTTTAAACCAGTTTTTTTTTTATTTGGTCCCCCTTATCCCCTCTCTTAGTTACTTCCCTTTCCACCCCTTCCCTTTTTGTTCCCCTCTTATTATTTTTAAGGCCTAATGAATTCCCTCCCCCCTGTCTTCCCCTCCCTTTTTGAACTATCCATCATACTTCCCTCCTTTGTTTATCCCTTCTGACTTTCTCCATAGGGTATGATAGAATTCAAAATTCCAATGGATATAGCTACTCTTCCCTCTCAGGATTAATTCTCCTGAGAGTAAGGTTTAAGTATTTAAGTATTAATGTTCTCTTTTGAGGATTACACATAACATTTCTACATAGAGGAATACAAATAATTTTATCTTATTGAAGCCTTTAAAAAAGAAAATTTTAAAGTAAGATTTTCTTTCTTTCCCCTTTCTTTCTTATTTAACTTTTCATGTTTCTTTTGATTTTTGTGGTTGGATATCAAACTTTCCATTTAGATCTGGGCTTTTTTATAAATACTTGTAAATCTTCTATCTTGTTGAATGCCCATACTTTCCCCTGGAAGTATATAGTCAGTTTTGATGGGCAGGTGATGCTTGATTATAGACCCAAATTTCTTGTCTTTCTGAATATCATATTCCATGCCTTGAGGTCTTTTAACATGTAGGCTGCCATATCATGTGTAATCCTGATTGGTTGTTGCTGATATCTGAATTATCTCTTTCTGGTTTCTTGTAATATTTTTTCCTTAATTTGGAAACTCTTGAATTTGTTAATTATATTCCTGGTAGTTGACTTTTGAGGGTTTAGTGTAGAGGGTGATCTAAGGCATCCTTTCAATGTCTATTTTGCCCTCTTGTTGAAGAACGTCAGGGCAGTGTTTTTTTTTTTTTTTTTTTTTTGGATAATTTCTTATAGTATGGTGTACAAATTTCTATTAATTTCTAATTTTTCAGGAAGATCAATGATTCTCAAATTGTCTCTACTAGACCTGTTTTCTTGATCTGTCATTCTTTCAGTGAAATATTTCATGTTTCCTTCTATTTTGTCATTCTTTTTACTTTGCTTTATTAGTTCTTGCTGTCTTGCAAGATCATTGGCTTCTACTTGCCCAATTCTGGTCTTTAGAGACCAGAATTTTTTTTTTCTGCTATAATTTTTTGATTTTCCTTTTTGATTTGGTCTATCTTGTTTTTCATAGTTTCCTGCTCTTTAATTTGGGTCTCCAATTTACTTATAAATTCTTTTGATTTTTAGGCATCTTTCTCCAATTGGGAGTTTCTGTCTTTTAACCTTTTAATTTCCTTTTGGGCTATTTCCCACTTTTCTTGCCAAATCTCTTCCATCTTTCTCATGATCTCATATTTGAATTCTTCAAGAGCTTGTGACCAATTTTCATTTTTTTGGGAAGGTTTGGATGTGTTTATTTGTTTGTTCTCCTCTGCTATCTTCTCTGTTGTCTGGAATTTTTCTTTGTAAAAGTTATCGAGTGTTAATGCTTTCCTCTTGTTTTTTCTCTTGGTTAGTTATTGGGCATTGCTTGCCATTATTATGCTGGTTTTTCCTTTTCAGTCAGAAGTCTGGGTGAGGTGGGCAGGCTCTCTGTGTAGAGACTTGTGGAGCAGTTTTGGAGCAGTTTTTTCCTGAGTTACAGCACTGTGCTTCCCCTCTCAGCTTTATATTCACACCCAAGGTCTGTGCTTTTTAGGCTCCTGGGTCCTCAAGTATAGCTGTTCTCAGGGTTAAGCCTCCTGGTGGTCCCTTTGCTTGCTCCTCTGCCCAAGGCTCCTTTACAAGTCTCAGCATGCTGATTCCACAGTCTGTCACCCCTCCACTCTAGGTCCATGCCCAAGGTCCACACTTAACGTCCACGGTCAAAGTCCATGTTCTTTAGCCTCTTGGGGTCTTAAGTCTTGCTGCTCACAGGAACAAGCCCCTGGTCATCCCAGTTAGCTGCCAAGAACTTAGTGAATGCCCCACACTTGCTCTCACTCGAGCTCTGGCTCTGGGACTGTATGTGGAGTGGGGTGTGGGGGATGATCAGCTTGCATTTTAGTGAGAGCTATTTCACCCCCTTATAGTAGGGAAATGGCCAATTCCTATGTACTTTCAATGCTACACCCTATTCTTTGGTCCCTTTGTTCCTCTGCATTTGGTTTTTGTGTCTTTTCAAGGTATCATGTATGGTTCATTTAGGAGCGTTAAGAGCTCTGCTTTTACTCTGAAGCAATCTTAACCCGGAAGTCTCCACAGTTATTTTTTTTAATCTTTGAGTATTGTACAACCCCATTCTAACATGATTCAGAAGTCAACTCTTTAATATGGAAGATTTTTACTCTCTAATTTCTTCATTTGGGGACTAAGTACTGACAAAAATGGACATTACTGAGGAAAATGGCTTAACCAAGAATAGTTTAGCAAGGACATTCAGAGTCAGGTGGAGAAAGTTATAGAAGCAAATTGAAATGATCTGTGCTCTTGAGTTTATCTCAGTTGTCAGAAACAGAAAAAGACAAAATAGAATAAGAGCTATGAATAAACTTCCAATTTGTTCCTCTTGTGAAAAAAATCAGTTGTTTTTAGCATGCTTACATTTTTACAATAGAATGAAAACTTTTGTTCAAGGCAAGTCAATGCATACAAATATATGAATAGAGACATTCTAGTGTATTATTTACAGAATCACAGAATTTGAGAATTAGAATGGACCTCAGCATTATTTTAGTACAACCCATACTCACAAAATGAATGCATTACAAGTAGTCATCTAGCCTCTGCTTGAAAACCTCTAAGTAGGAGAAACCCACCACTTTTCCAGATGACCAATTACAATTGTGAATGGCTCAAACAGTTAAAAATTCTCCCAGTGTCAAATATCAATCTGTTTTTTGGCTTTTTTTGTCCATTGCTCTGACTTCTCCCCTCTGAGAGCGTACTGAGCTAGTCTGATCTTTCAGCCACCTGCCAGGCTTTATATTCCTAACAGATCTGACATAGTCCCATTAACTCTTCTGTTCTTTGGGTTGAAAACAGTTAGTTCTTTCTACTGATCTTTATATTGAATCAATTCAAAATCCTTCTTCATCCTAATTATTCTCCTCTGGATTCTTCCAATTTAGCAATTTCTTTTGGGAATGGTTGCACTCAGAACTAAATATATACTACAGACAATTGTCAAGAGCATAAAACTGTGAGTTTATTATTTCCCCATTCTTGGAAGCTCTATCTCTCTTGGGGAAGCCCAAGCTCCCCTTAGCTTTTTAATTTTTTTTTTTAGGCAAGATATTACATTTATACATTTTGAGGTTTTAGTTCACTAAAACCCTACAATGTGGTTTATTTGTTTGTATTTCAGAACAAGTACTTTCTAACCCTTCCTCATCTTATATTTATAGCACTGACTTTTTTTAAACATGACTAAATTTATCCATGTTTAATTTCTTCTTACACAATTCCATCCAGTACTCTGGTCTTTTATAAGTCATTGGAATCCTATCACCATAATTGAGAGTGATAGCTCTTCCACCAAAGTTGGGGCCATTTACAAAACTGTTAACAAGCAAAGAGCCAAGCACAGATTCCTGGAGTACTCCCATTGGGACCTCCTGCCCCAGTCATAATGAATCTTAAACAATTACTCCTTAAACCTCACCATCCAAAAAACTCAGAATCCACCTAACTGTATTTTTGTCTAATCCTTTTCTTTCCATCTTCTTCACCATAGCAATAAATTGGATGACATCCAAAGCTTTGTTCTAGTTTAGGTAAACTCTTATACAACATTCCCTTCATTTGTTAACTTTTTGATCTTGTTTAAAAAAAAAAAGAAAAAGACATGAGGTTATTCAAGCATAACATTTTTGATGAAGCCACGGTCACTCATCATGAATTTTGATTCCTTCATAGATTTTAGTCAAATATCTCTTTAATAACGTGCTCCTGAATTTTGCAAGGATCAAAGCCAATATTAATGGACCATAGTTTTCAGGCTCCATTCTTTTATGTTTTTTGAAAATCCATACATTTTTCTCTCTCAATGTTTATGATACTTTCCCAATTTCTCTGTTCTTTCAAATATCACTGACAATAGTATAGTAATATATCTAACAATACTTCTAAAGCTCAAAATTGTAGTTTTTCTGGGTTAGACAACAAATATATCAAGGGTAGTTCAGTGCCTCAATACTATTTTCTTATTTATTATGGACAATCCTTCTCTGTTACTTATTGCTGATCCATAATTTCAATTGTAAAATACATTTTCCTTTGCAGAGAAAGCACAAGAAAAATGATAATTAAGTGGCTCTGCATTCTTTTTTTGAATGTTATCATTTCATTGTTATCATAAGTTTGTGGTCTTTAACTTAAAATCAAAGCAAAAAATTAAGCAAAGTATGTGTATTAGTAAAAGACTATGAGATTTCTTAGGTTTGGAAGAATCTTCAAAAGTCATGTGGCCAAGTTCCCTGTTTCAAAGTAAGGGTGAACTTCCTAAAGTTATGAAATTCCCTTCCTTCAACTTTGAAATATTCAGGAATGAAGATCATTTCAATTTCATCTTATTGGAATTCTATTTAATTCAACAAAAATTTTAAGTACCCACTAAGCTTATACTTACCCACTAAGTAAGTATAAGCATTGACAATACAAAAACTAAACTAAATAGTCCTTATTCTCAAGGAACTTCCAATCCACTGAATGTGTATATGGAAAAAAGTAGGAACACAAATAAATGCCATCTAATTTGAGGAAGGAGCAAGTACTAACTACTAGAAGGAAGATAATGCAGATCAATACTTTCAAATCTTTTCAACTCCATAAAGAGCACTTTTTAACATAAAAGCAATTCATGGTAATCCTCTCACATGGTAATAATGTCATTATAATTGATTAAGAGAATGTATGATAGGACAAGGCTTCAAATTCATTGAAGATACTAAATCAGTCTTTTGAATGTTTGAATGAATGTTATGTATGTTTGCTTTATTATACTGTTATACATGTGACATATTTTGTTAGGTCTAAATTGAAATAAAATTGACAGTGTTCATATATCTATTATATAATCTTTAGCAATAATATCAAAATCTCCCTGAATCCATTCTTTAGCCAAAGGCCATTTGTGTTAATGACCTCTTGAAATTTGTTTTCATTTCTCTCTGAGTGCCTCTTGATTTTTCTCTGGATCACTGTTTCTCTGTCTCTATCTTTCTCTGTCTCTCTTCTCTCTTTCTATTTCCTTTAACATAGATCTCAGAAGCTTAAAGTCATCTAGTAGTGCCCTTGCATTTCACAGAGGAAATCCCAGGAAACAGAATTAGTAGCAATGGGTTACAGAGAGGCAGATTTCAGATAAATGTAAAGTACAAATTTATCAACAGTGAAAGATATCCAAAGATAGAATGTAAATAATCTAATAAGATAGGGATTTTACTCTCATTGGAGTTTTTCAAAAGGAATCCAAATAATGGCTAATAGAGATGTTTTAGAAGACACTTTTTTCCAATTATAGGTTGGAATAGATGTCTTCCAAAGCCCTTTCCAGTTCTGGGACTCTACAACTTGTGATCTGAACTGTACAAATTCTTACATGATAGCCTTTATTTTTTTAAATATATATGTGCCTTTTGATGTCATGGACATAAATTCTTAGCTATCAGAACACATCTTGATGGATGCTTGTATAAAACAGCTGTCCAAAAAGTAAAGCTTTTTCTTCTTTAACCTTTAAATTTCAGTTCATAAAGGCTCCATTTGTGACGAACAGATAATATTATTTAGGCTTTTTACTCATAGACATTAATTAATCCTTCAATCTAGAATAGGCATTAGACAATACAGGCTATTGCTGACTTATTCAAAAGAAGGGAATTCCTCAAAATAAAGCACCATAGCATAAGCTCCTCCAATATTCTAAGCCAGGAACTGAATTTCAGTTCCACTCTCCCAGCAACACCAACTCAATGGCTCATTGATTTTCATTCATTGTTTCCAAACATATTGTGTAGATAAATGAATGGTGGGTGGAATTCAAAAAGTTTTTGTAAGGATTGGGTTTAGATAAGAATCCAAATGTCTGGGTATTCATCCATGGCTTATCCACTTTCTTTGGATTCAGGTAGAAAACCTTCCAAGTGGTCTCTTTCTCGAATTATTGCCAGTGTTTCCTGGTTTATCAGGTCAAACATACCTTTCAAACAGTCTTATGTGAAAGATTTAGATTGTTTCTGAATTTGAGTCATAGCCAGAAACTGCAGCAGTATATGATTTTGGAAAACAAAAAGAAAAAAGTAAGTCTGACCTGGAATTCAGAAAACCTGGAATTATGAAAAGAGATGTAGATTTGTTGCTTTTGGTCCAAACTGGTTTTGTCCTCATAAAGTATAACAGAGTGCAGTGCAAAAAAAAAAGAAGAAGAAGAAGAAGAAGAAGAAGAAGAAGAAGAAGAAGAAGAAGGAGGAGGAG
>NC_058130.1:593101202-593119019 GCF_016433145.1 Gracilinanus agilis
TCTCTCTCTCTCTCTCTCTCTCTCTCTCTCTCTCTCTCTCTCTCTCTCTCTCTCTGTCTCTCTCTCTGCCACTGGCCTTGTGGTAAATTGATGAGATTAAATTATTAAAGTCCTATCCATCATGAGATGGTATGTGAAATAAAAGTGCCAAATCTTGACTGGTCCCCTTTTGACCACTGGTTCTCTATGACTGAGATGGTATTGGATTTGGAAAGTCAACTATAAGGTGGCACGAAAGAAAGAGGTTGTTCTTTTAACTTGGGCAATGTTTGCTTTAGTTGTTAAATCAAATCCAGTCATCCAGTAATCTGAATGTTGCTTTTGTCAGTGATTTCAAAGCTAATGTCTTCATCTTTACCCCACTGTCTTCATAATTCATTCACAGTGCATTTTAAAAAAATCCAATTATGTATAAACAAGTCCTCCCCCCCCCACCAGATTTCATTGCATGTTTGCTCTATTACCCTGAGTAAATGATACATGATTCTCATTGCATCAGACAATATGAAGTTTGTACTAAATATTTTCATTGGATATCATGATTCTTATTTGGAAACCTATACAGATTCTCTACCTTTCTGTCATTTTAATTATCATCATCACAGAATTGAAATAATACATGAACCAGCCACAAACCTGAGATTCTGAAAGGGTAGGGGGAAGAAGTGAATTAATATAGTAGCAAATACATTTCAATGTCATGAATCCCTTTAAAATCTTTAGAGAAAGCAGAGCAAAGAACCTAGAGTACCTGTTTTATTTCTTAAAAAAAAAAAAAAAAGCTACCCAAGAAAGTCCTAAGTGAAATATCGCCCTACACAAAATGTAGGTTCCATACACAGGTAGAAATGCTTGTTTAAGATAGCTCATGGTTTTCTGGGAGATTTTGCCTTATTCTGAAATTTCCTTCAACTGACTGAAAGCACATTAACTGCTAGATAGGCATCACACTGATGTCTCCATGCTGTAGCATACAGCCGTGAATTTGCTACGATCTGTTTAATCAGCAGCGTATTGATTTTCCGCAGCTTTCCTTCATTTTAGCCCCATAGCAGGCTTCTGTAATTTCCTTTGGACAAAGTGTAACCAAACTGTGCTAAGTGATGTTGATTTGCAGGCAAAAGTAAAGGGGTAAATATAAATTAACAAGCTATAAACATTTTACAAGTGGGGAGTCAATAAAAACAGTGTCTGCAGTTCTTTAAAAAAAATGATTTGAAGCAGATTGCTAACAAAGGTGTCCAAAGAAACTGACGTGTCTGAGAATAATTTTTGCGCTTTGTGATTAAGAATTGATCAGTCTAAAAGCCTCGGATGCAACTGAATCACCCATAAGCTGCTGGACTGAAAAGGCTCAGCAGGAGCTGGTATTTGTTTGTTAAACTCCCATGATTCCAAGTAGATAATTGGTCTGTGAAGTTCATGGCAGAATCTGAATTTGCTTTCTTGCTTCCCAGCTGGCTGAGCACTGGTTTATAGACTTCTGTGTACAAATTTAGCCAGCAGCAAACCTCACATCTTTAATATAAAAGGTGTTTTGTTGTGTTTTTCAGGTGCTGAGTGGAAAGCCCACACTCCAGAAGCTCATTAAAAGGGCCAAGTTACAGTACAGGTTTATTTCTGTCACAGCGTTTCTGAAAACAGTGACAAGGATTAATATGTTTCTTTGGTACTGGAAAAAGCCTGACACAATCCCTTGTGAATTTGATCATCTGTTTCATTGCCTGTGTAAGATTCAATCTCCTATTATATCCCGAAGTTACAGCTGTAAACTAACACTGGTAAGAATTCATAAGCTGCTGCAAAAGCCCAGGGCAAGTTAATTGTTTTATAAAACAGCAGTTTATTTATTTGCAATTTATTTCATCCATCTCTACAATGAACCATCCCACTCTCTTCTTCCTCAAAACCCAAGAATATGTTAGCTCTTTGTCTGTATCCACATAAAGTCTTATCTGATGCCATGCAGTAACCATAAATACAACAGCTTTCCCAAGTCATAGTTTTCTTCTTGTCACTAGGGTGTGTATGTAGACATATAGATATTTCGTGCATAGCTATTCATCGAATACCTTTTAGAACCCCTCTACATACAGACTTCTGCCCTACCACTGAGGAATGACAAAGTACCTGCTCTATGCTCCAGTAGAGTAAGATTTTTCTCTGGCTACTATATTTCCAAGGGCATGGTTTTGTTAATGGATTATTCAAATCTATTTAAGTATAAGCCATATTATTGGAGGGCTCTACTATCCACTGATGGAAAGAAAAGAAGTTTGTACCATATCAGAGAGGGGCAGACACTGTGCAAGAAATAATCTTGATGCTAAAAGCGAAGCCTTAGTCTATTTTTTGGAAATTCCACATATTTTTTTTCCTTACCTATTACTTCTTGCTGATCTTGTAGTATTACATTAGAATTAGAGCTAGAAAAGGCGACACTGGAATCTGCTCAGCAAAACGTCTTCATTCAAAAGCCTCAAACATTATGTAAATAAAGCATGACATAAGCAGCCCCAACCTGAGTAATCCATCCATGTATGCAAATTCCTCCAAAGTTGGTAGAAATGCATGTAAGATCAAGCTAAAGAAGTCAATTTTTCAGTGTGCTAGGTTGGAAATGAGGCTGCAAGCTTCCATTATTCTTAACAGAAGTTCTGTGCCTAATTCCCTATGCACCACAGACATTTTAACCCATAATAACTGATTATAAATACAGTACACAGCTAGCTAGAGCCTTATTTACACCTGCCAATTTGCTGCCCTCCAGCACTAAAAACAAAAACAAAATTGGAGCAAAAGAACTGCCAAGCAAAACACACTCTGCCCCTCATGTATACTCCTTTCTAGTTCTACAAACAGAACCTTTTGCTCCATGTTTTCTATCAACAAATTCAACTTCTGATTAGCAAAAAATAAAGGAAAAAAGGCATTTGCTTGATAAAACAATAGCAAAATAGTTAGTAAATAACCCCCCAAAAACATTGTTTCCCTTTAAAACAATGTATGTAATACAAGAGTTACCATGACACTTTTAATTGAGATGCAACACATGTGCTACATAATGCATATGTTGAAATAGAAGTGAGTGACTTTAAATGAGTAGCTACAAAATCTGCACATATTACTGTTTGCAGTCTTAAAGCTAACATTATAACATACATATATATCTACATACACATTAGATATATATGTGTGTGTGTGTGTATATATACAGAGAGAGAGAGAGACAGAGAGAAAGAGAGAGAGAGATGCAGAGAGAGAGAGAGAGAGAGAGAGAGAGAGAGAGAGAGAGCTCTCTGTGGTGGCAAATCAGTGGAATTTAAAGGGATGCCCATCAATTAGGGGATGGCTAAACAAGCTGTGGCATATGACTGTGATGAAATACTACTGTACCATAAACATTGACAAAAGTTATTTTGGGGGGGAAATCAAAAGACTTACATGAAATTATAAAGAGTGAAATAAGCAGAACCAAGAGAACGGTATATACAGTATTAGAAATACTGTTAGAAGAGTGACTTGTATATGTCCACCTCCAGAGAAAAAACTGATAAAGAGAAATATTAAGGCATCATTTGAATATACTTACATATATATGTATATACATATGTGTGTGTATTCAAATGATACCTTTTCTAATGAGGAGAGAAAAGGAAGGTAGTTAATTAGGCATTTAAATGCAAATAAATAATTATTTTCAAAAGCATTTACTAGGTGTCTTCTGTGATACTCTTTGAAGCAAAGAAAAACTTTCCCTCATGTATCTTATATACTTACATCCAATAGAATGAGAAAACATATGCAAATATCAATAAAACTAAAATAAACACAAATTAATTTGATGAGAGAGGCAGACATTATCCACTGTAGGAAATAGGAAAGATCACATAGCAAGTTGATATGAGGATGATTGGAATTTGACATTTGAAATGAGTTATGAGGAAACAGAATTCTTTGACTCAAAGGGCAGAAGGAAATTCAATCTCTATAATGAAAGCCTATGAAAAGATAGAAAGTTAGAAGATGGAATTCTTTTGTGTGAGGAGCAAGAAAGCCAGTTCAGTTGGGCTGCAAAGTACATAGAGGGGAGTAATGTATAATAAATCTGGGAAGGTAGGTTGGAGCTGTGTTATGAAGTAACTTATCTGTCAAAAGAGGGATTTACATTTGATCCTAAAGGAAACAGGGAGTAAGTAGATTTTATTAAGCAGGAGGATGACATGGTAGGACATAACTTAGAAACATTACTTAGGTAGCCGTGTGGAAGATGGAATAGAGAGTGGAGTAATTTGAGGGAGAGAAACTAATTAGGACACCTTTGAAGTAGTCTAGGTGAGAGGTTATCAGAGCCTCAATTAGAATGGAAGTTATGTGAAAGAAAAGAAAGTGATAGATCCAAGAGATACTGTGATACAAAGCATAGAAAAGGCTTACTTAAGGCCATCCAAATCTAGTTAGTAGCAGAAATGGAAATGGACATCAGATTTTCTTCCTCCTTTGTCAGGGTTCTTTCCACTGTTCTACTCTCATCTATGCTTTTAAAAGGAGAGCAGAGAAAGGAAAAAAGAAGCCAATACTAAATGTAGACTTTAAACAGTTCTCCAGGGAACACCTGCCAGTTACTCCATTTGTCTTAGCCACTAGAAGAAATTTAAGTACTAAAACAAACTGCTTTCCCAAAAGCAGCAAGTGGACAAAGGATAAAAGTTAACAAACTGGAAGTCAGGAGACCTGGGTTTGTGTTTCAACTCTTCCATTTGCTATATGTGTGACCTTTAATAAACAATTTAAATTCTCTGACCATGGATAATATCAAAGAGGTTACCACTTGAAAATTGAGGTGAGGGAAATTTCAGTGATTATTAAAATTTAATCACTTGGAATAAGTAACATTAAATAATTATCATTCACACTTTACAGAGACTTGAAGAGGATCATAACATTATAGGTTTTTTGGAAAACACAGGATCATAGACTCAAAGGATAAAGAACTGGAGGAAACCTTAGAAATCATCAACATTAAATATCCTTCATTTTATGAACAAGGAAACAAGTCCAAAAGAAGTAAGGAATTTAATTAACCAAGACCCCATAGATAATAAGTAGCCATGTTTGGATGTGAAATCAGACAGAACTATAATTACAACATAGATGATGTAGGGCTTATCCTAAGGCAATGAGGATAAGCCACCAAGGGTACGACTTCTTGCTTACAGCATCATTTCTGCAATAATGCTGGTCACAGGCCACACAATCTCAGCCCACTTCACCTGGCCTTGTGAGACTATTCTCTCAAACTGACCCTTGTTCTGGCTAATAGAATGGCAGTGGCCTTTGTTCATAAATTGAGATACCTACACTTTGAGGCTGTGCAGAGTTCCTTCTCCTATCCATTTTAGTGAAAAACTTAGATTCTCCATAATAATCAATAGGCAGACAAGCCCTTCTCTGGATTACCTTGGTTTGGACTCCACTAATTCAACTGCATCTATAGTGGAAAGTGCTTTTAACACTCTTGCCCCATCATTAAATGTTCCATTAGTGCCAGAATTATTACTTTTGACTTCAAACTCAGGTCCTTTGAACTTGGTGTTGTTTCATTTTTTTATTTTTTATTTTTTTCCCAATTATATGAAAATACAATTTTAAATGACCATTTTCAGACATTTTCTGATCTATGATCTCTTGCTCTTTTCCTCCCGTCCCAATTCCCTGAGATGGCAGGCAATATGACATAGCTTATACATATGCTATCATACAATACATATTTCCATGTCTGTCATATTATGAAAGAATATACATATCATTTAAATAAGAAAAAATAAGATCATGAAGGAAATAAAGTGAAAAATTATATGCTTCAATCTGCATTCAGATTCCATCAGTTCCTTCTACTGGAGTAGATATCCTTTTCTGTCACAAGTTCCTTGGAGTTGTCTTGGATCTTTGCATTGCTGATAAGTCATTTACAATTTATCATCATACTTTATTACTGTTATTTTTTTCTTCTAGTCCTGCTCACTTCATTTTGTATCACTTTATATAATTCTTGCCGGGGTTTTTGTGAACATCCTGTTCATCATTTCTTATGGCACAGTAGTGTTAAATTATAGTCATATACCACTACTTATTCAGTCATTCCCCAATTGATAGACATTCTGTTAATTTCCAATTCTTTGCCACCACTAAAAGAGCTGTGATCAAAATTTTTTACAAGTAGGTGCTTTCCCCCTATCTTTTATGTCTCTAGGATATAGACCTATTAGTGATACTCCTAGGTTGAAGAGTATGCACAGTTTGATACTCCGTTGAGCGTGGTTCCTAATTGCTATCCAAAATGGTTATATTAATTCATAGCTCCACAAAAAGTGTCACAATTTTCTCACATCCTCTCCAACATTTGTCCTTTTAGTTTTTCATCATATAAGCCTTTCTGATATGATTGGTATGAAGTCATACCTCAGAGTCATTTTAATTTGCATTTTTCTAGTGAATAGTGATTTGGAGCATCTGTTCTTATGACTCTAGATAGATTTAATTTCTTCATCTGAGAACTGCCTGGTCATATCTTTTGACTGTTTTGGTAATGACTTGTATTTTATAAATTTGACTTAATTGTCTATATACTTGAGAAATAAAGCTCTTGTCAGAGATACTTACTATAATTTTTTTTACCAGTTTGTCATTTTCTTTCTAATGTTGGCTGCATTAGTTTTGTTTGTGCAAAACCTTTTTTAATTTAATGGTGTTTGAGTTATCTATTTTATATCTTGTAATGTTCTCTATGTCTTGTTTGGTCACGATTTCTTCCCCTTATCCAGAGATCTGACAGATAAACTATTTTGTATTCCCCTAATTTGTTAATGGTATTCTCCTTCACTTCTAAATATTGTAGCTATTTTACTTTATCTTCATAGATAGTATGAAATGTTGATCTACGGCTAGTTTCTGCAGTACTTGTTTCCAGGTCTCCTAACAGTTTTTGTCAAACACCCAGTTCTTTTACCAAAAGTTTGGATCTTTGGTTTTGTCAGTGTTAGATTTCTATTGTCATTTACTACATGTGTTGAGTGCTTAATCTATTACATTGATGCACTACTATTATGTTTCTTAGCAGAACTAGATTGTTTTGATGACTGCCACTTTATTATACAATTTAAGATCCAGTAATTTGGAGGTCTTTCAGCTAATAAATTATTGTACCTCACACCTTGGTTCCTCGCATAGAATGCTTTCTACTACTTAGCTTTATCTCCATCTATAATATATTAATCTTTAGCAATATTAATGGAGGCTGGACCATAATAATCCTTTATTCAATGCAGTAGCCTGTACTTTGTTAGTTATAGGAATTTGGAATTACCATCTTTTGCTGGGGCACCAGTTACTCCTCAGGGCTCATTCCTGAAGAGGGAAGGTCTAAAATACCATAACATACACGGTCTTTCTGAAATGTGGAATGGGAAAAGGAAAGGAAAGTTCAATGAATACAGTTTTACTAATAACTAGGCAGCTAATCCCTATGCAAGCTTCTGTTCCTAAATAAGCCCGAATATGTAATAGCAAACATAATAACAATTATAGTAATTTAGGAATAACTTCTGTTCCTTTTAAATTCTACACTATATGTATACAAGGATAGACTCTTAGATCAGTAGGGGATTAATCTAAGAAAACACATGTAGATGCATGGAGAACTCGACTGACTTAAATCTATAAAAGATAAGGTCAGAAGGTGAGACCAATAACATGGCTAAGGATAAATTTTTAAAAGAGTCCACAGAAAGAATTTATAGGTCAAGAAATGTTTAGTCTCAGGGGAGATGATTTAGAGGAATATGATGGCTATCTCATAGTAACTGTAAGATTATTGTATGATACAAGGATTAAACTAGTTCTCCTTGGCCCTAGAGAGTTGAACTAGAAAGAAACCAACAATATTTATAAAGAGATAGAATTGAGTTCAATATAAAGGAGGGTGGGGCAAATCTGATAATTAGACATTTGAAAGCAGAAGAAATTGTTTTCAGAAATAGTAGAATTCTTCCACTGAAAACTTTTAAACAGAGACTGGACAAGCATTTCTAGGACATGTTGCTGAAAGTGCATTAATATTCACTTGCAGATTGTCCTGGATAGATTCTGATTCTGAGGGTCCTTGATGAACTGAGATTCTCTTCTATGTTCTACTTGGCTTATTTTTTATTCTTTTTCACTTCCTTCTTATATCCACTTTGATGAGTCCTGCTTCTTCCACCAATGAATACTCTCATACTATACCACCAAATTCCAAATGAACCTCCTATTTTCTCCATGGTTTCCACCAGAATTAACTCAAATATGGTAGGTTTGAAGTCCTCTGAACAACTCTTTTGGCTCTTTGTAGTTATGTAGCATGTGTAGACTGCCAAACCATATGATTTGGGTAAAATTTCTTCCCCTATTTCATTCTATTATTTTTGTCTGTGCTTTTATGCTTTTATATAGTTTCATTCTGACATTTCATAGTTTCTGCATCATAACATCTTCTTAAATATTTGAAGTATTGAACATTAAGATCTGAATTGATCCTTAAAGTTTCCTGAATACCTTGAATTACCCAGCTTTAGTGAACTCACTGAGTGGAACCTTCCTTAGGGAAGTGTGGACTTTTACCTATACCAATGCTAGTTCTTGAGCACGACTGGGAACATTACATTGATTTCTTAACATTTCACATTGGGTGATGTGCCAATGCTTTGAATAGCTAGAAGCTTTGAGTCAAGAGATATTGCCAATTTCATATCTTAGCTCTTTCTATTTCCTCATTTAATGTGTACATATGAGAAATGGAGCATCTTTGTTTAATTTTACAATGGATAATTTCCCAGCTTTTTCAATATACTCTGTTCTTTAAGAGACTCCTAGAAATCAGTTGTCATATTTATAACTTGCTTTGTACTTGTAGTCTTTTTATTCAATATACTTCAGAACTAGAATATATGAGATGATTTGTCTGCTTGATCCAAAGTAAACTGTAAATAATATTCAACTTGGTCAGTTATTCAATTCCTGTTATTTGGCAGACATGCACCAGTCAAGTTTATAGTAATGTGGCAATATTTTTAATGCAAAATAATAACTAAAGTGAATACAAATAGAAACTTGCTTTTGTTCATGTCTTGCCAAACTCTAACCCAAATGATGACTACAATCAGCATTCTCTGATCCTACTTATATACTATTAAATAGAGCTAGACAAAGCCATGAAAACTGCTGACTAGGTCTACTACCATTTGAAGAGAGAACATTCTGTGTAGGAGAAAGAGCCAGGGAAAATGTCCGGAATAGGAAAATGGAGTGTCTTGTTCAAGGAACTACAATAAGAACAGTCTCAGTAGATTGAAGAATACAATTGGTTTCAGGGGTAAGGGGAGAGTATAAATTATAGGAAGACTAGAAAATTGGGGCAGGCATTCACTTTTGAAGGACTCTGAATGCCAAGTTGATGATTTTATTTTTTTATCTTGAGGTACCAGGTTGACACTAGAGTTTATTGATTAGGGGGATGACCTTTGCTTTATGAAAATAATTTTATTCAATGAGTAGAAGATTATATGGAGTGGGGAGAGACTTGTGGGAAGAGATGAAGTAGGAGACTATTACAATAGGCTAGGCATGAGGAGATGATAGTCCATATTAAGATGATGGAAGTATTAGAGGAGAGAGGGGGGAAATTTGAGAGATGTTATGAAAATAAATTTGGCAGACTATGGCAACAGATTGGATATGGGGTAGAATGTGAGATACTGAGAAGTTTGATGATAGCACTTAGGTTGTAAGCCTGGGGTATCAGGAGGAAAGTGACAGTCTCAAATAGTAATAGGAAAGTTGGAAGAGGAGGAAGAGTTTGGAGGAAAAGAAAATGAATTCATTATCTCCTAAAGGAATTTTTATGCAGAAGATTTTTTAGGATAGCTTATCATAAATTACTTATATTTTGTCAAAGATGTTTTCTATATCTATTAATACAATCATGTGACATAGCTGTTTTTGTTTTCAATATAATAAATTATGTGAATTGTTTTTCTACTGATAACCCATCTTTGTATCCTTGGTATAAGTTTAACTTACTCATAAAGAATTTTTTAAGATTTTGCTTCCGTTGTCTCTTTTCTAGGATATTACTTAACATTTTTGAAAAAAAAACATTTATTAGTGAATTTGATCTTTGATTATCTTTCTATACTTTATTCCTCCTTTGTTTAGGCATTGGGACTTTATTTGTCTCATAAAACTAGATTAGTCTAAGTATTGATCAATTTTTTAATTATTGACAAATTTCACCTATACATCTCTGTTCTTTTTTTCGGATCTTTTATTTTTATTTCATGTTTTGCCAATTTAGATATTTTGTCTATTTTCTTTGAATTCTCATTTTTGGTAAGATATAACTATAATCTGATCTGACAAATGTTTTTATATTGCCTTTATTGAGATTTCATCTTTATTCAGTTTTTTAAATTTTGGTGATTTGATTTTCATATTTTAAAGATCAGGTTAGCTAAAATTTTATCATTTTACTAATCTTTTTAAAGAACCAAATTTTAGGTTTTTTTCTACTTTGTTTATTTTTCCCATAGTGTTCAATATTCCCTCTTTTGTTCTCAATTTATATGTGTGAACTTGTAGTTAATCTATTTTTCATATTATTTTGATCTTTTTCACAATTTTTATACTTTAAGTCATTTACAAATTTTAAAGTGGATCATTCAGATAAGCACTACTATTTAGTAAAGGTGAAATTAACTTTTCATTTTGAAAAAAATTCCACTGACCTTTTTTGTGCATATAGTTAGCAAAGACCCTCCTTCCCCTTTGTACCTAACAAAGATTCTTATAAGAAGGAATTACTCGCAATCTCTAAATTCTGTAAATTCTTTGGAAAGGAAGCTTTTTGAGTTAGACATGGTTTCTTTTTCTGTGTACTATAAAGTATAGGTCAAAGGGATGGGTACTTCTTGTCACCTAATGTCATCTAAGTTGATAAGACAAAGAGAAGGATATAAATATATTGGGGGCAGGAAGATGATTAAAGACAGTGCTGAAGAATCAGAATTTAAAGTCATGTTCTCTTACAAAGAAGTCCAGCTGATTGACCATTAAAACATTATTATACCTAACCATAAATCGAAACCTAGACATAAAAAAGAAATAGAAAATACATTTTCTACATTAAATAAGCCAGAAAATGCTAGAAGAAAGGGAAAGGAGTAAATGAGTTCTAGAAATATAAGCACATGAAAAAGAATTAAAATAGGGGACAGCTGGGTAGCTCAGTGGTTTTAGAACCAGGCCTAGAGATGGGAGGTCCTAGGTTCAAAGCTGGCCTCAGACACTTCCCAGCTGTATGACCCTGGGCAAGTCACTTGACCCCATTGCCTACCCTTACCACTCTTCTGCCTTGGAGCCAATACACAGTATTGACTCCAAGATGGAAAGTAAGGGTTTTTTAAAATATAAAAGAATTAAAATAGTTTTAATGCTATGTACGAATTAAAAATAACATAATATAAATAGAATTCATGATAACAGAGCAGATCTGTGGTACAGTGGATTGAGTGCCTTATCTGGAGTCAGGAAGACTTGTATTCATGAGTTCGAGCTGACCTCAGACAGTGTGTTATCCTGGGCAAGTCACTTAACACTGTCTCAATTTCCTCATCTGTACAATGAGCCGGAGAAGGAAATGGCAAAACTCTCCAGTATCTTTGCCAAGAAAACCCCAGATGGGGTCACAAAGACACAACTGAAAAATGACTGAACAGTAAGAACACCTAAGAGCCAGAAGGAACAGAGTAATAGATTCCTCAAATCTGATAAATCTGTTTAGTGAATGTTTCCTGGAGAAAATGAGCTTTGAGCAAGATAAACAAGGAAAGAATCATATATAAGCAGAGACCAGGGGGAAGAAAAAGTGGTAACCCCAAAACTTTGCATCCCATGAATCCTCTTCATTACTTCAATAACTACATTTACAGCTTCTTCCAAATATGTGAGATGTAAGAGTTGGGAGAGGAATGTGGCCAGATTTCTATTAAGCTGGAAAAAAAGTTTGCCTATTTAAGAAATTATTTTTATCACTTGCTCTCTTTAAATTTTGTTTTCTAAGACTGCAGTTAAAATAAGTCCAGATTGGAAAGACAAATAAATAATTGACATGAGGCAAGCCATAGCAAGGGAGAGAAACTAGTGATAAAATGAATCTATCTCCTTTCCTCTATACAAGATCAAATGTACAAATGCTGAATCTGGAGTCTGAGGATCTGGTTCATATTTTGACTGCCATCAACTAACTATTTGACCTTGAGTGAGCCAGAACTTTTCTGGGCCTAAGGAACCTCATCAGTAAAATGACAAGGTTGAATATGTGATCTCCAAGTTAACCTTCCAGCTATGTATCTATAATTCTAGTCTAAGAAATATAACACTAGAACAAAACAATTCTAGAATATCCTTCTTGTTTGATCTCTTTTACCCCTCTCTAAAGAGTGACATTCACAGAGCCATTTGTCGCAACAGATACTGATCAATAGCTTTATGGCTGTACTCATTCCATCATGGCTAATGAACCAATTCATTCAATGAAAAGCCGTATTTCTCTCACCTTAGGCCTTGTGTACATCTTTAGGGTGTGATTAGGACTAATAGAAATCCATTGATTTATATTGAGCATTTCTTTGCTTTCGTGCCAAATTCTATAAACCACTCACTCTCAACTTTGCAAAGAAAATGGCATATTACTTCAGCTTTCCCAAAAATGTGAAAGAAATGTGTTTAAAGTCACCTTATCTAGAAAATGATTTTCAAACCAATTTGAAGTTGAAACAAACAAACAAAAAACAACAGCAAAACTAAGTATAATCAGTTTCACAGATTTATCCTTTCAGATTTGGCAAATCAGCAACTCCTTTCGGTTCTATTCTATTCATCTTTCAGATTATGAAGGGCAGAGATTATGATTTTTTTCTTAGAACCATATAATTACCAAACTATAAGGAATTTCAGAAGTCTATTTTTTCATTTGACAAATAAGTTGACTGAAGCCATGCAGATTGTGAGATAATCCAAGTAACAATTTCCCTGGATCACTCTTTCTTCAAACATCTTTTATATCTTTCAATATGATGGATTATAGTGTTTTGAATAAGGTGGAAAATGAATTAAAATGGATGTCTTGATTTTACAATGATCAAGACTACAAGTCTTCTGTAAACTTATACAACTGTATAAACACATGAATATGTATATATGTATATGAATACCAATATATCTCCAATAAAATGGCAATCATAGAATAACACAGAGTTCATTGAATAATAGCTACACTACCAAAACATAGCCAAAGGATCATAGTCTTCAGAATATTACAAAATTATTATGCATGACACTGGGGAGAGGGGAGAATGGTTTAACTACTGTCTATCACTATCTTCTCTTCTTAGCACCTGGTTTACCAAACTAGCTACCCTTGCTTATTGCTAGTACTACATGATAATAATGCAAAAGTTGGATTCCTAAAGTTTTATCACTTTTTGACTGAAAATTAATGTAGTATGGGCAGCTGGGTGGCTCAGTGGATTGAGAGTTAGGCCTAGAGATGGGAAGTCTTGGGTTCAAATCTGGCTTCAGACACTTCCTAGCCATGTGACCCTGGGCAAGTCACTTAACCTCCATTGCCCAGCTCTTACCACTCTTCTGCCTTAGAACCAATAAATGGAATTGATTCTAAGATAAAAGGTAAGGGTTTAAAAGAAATGTAGCAGACTAGGACTCAAGGCAGAGATTCTTAACCTTTGTTCTATAAACTTCCTTTTTTTTGACTATCATATTTCAATATAATTAATTTCCTTTTGTAATCTTATGCATTTAATTTTATAGATTTTTAAATATTTTCTGAGAAAGAGTCCAATGGCTTCCTTAGATTACTAAAGATGTCCATAACATGTACAGAGAAGGTAAAAAATTCCTGATATAAAAGGTAATTTTGGTCTTCTACTTATGCTAATCAAATATTTATAGAGCAGGGATAATGTTTAATAAAAATAACCCTAATGTCATTTATAATGATATTTAATAGTAACATTAATAATCATAATAAGCAAATATTAAAGGTTCACAAAGCATTACAGATAGAAGATAGATGATACATTAGATAGATATTTGATCATCACAATTCTTTTAGGTAGGTGTCATTTTATTGATGAAGAAATTGCATTTTGGAATCTATTTCAGGAATTTTGAATTTATCTTCCTAGTCAATAATCATCTTAAAGTCAGGGATTTTTTTTTGTTTTAGTTTCCTCAGTTCCCAGCCCAATCCCTTGCATAGAAAGGGTGTTTAAAACATTTTCTCTACATTTGGGTCATATAAAGCATATTAAATCAGATTACTTCCACTTTCCCTCGTTCTGTGTTTTCTGACTACTCCTGATCCTGAGTTTCCAAAAATTGATAGTGGTACCAGATATTTGAACAAGTTTCATTCCCTCTAATCCTTTCTTGTCAGTCATGTTGTCTGACATTTCTGTTCTTGTAAACAGAACATCTTACATCTCAAAAAATATTTTTGATATCAGTATTTTTCTTCTAACGAAGCAGCTTACCTCAAATATATACAATATTAAAGCATTGCCTATAACCTCACTGCAAAATAACATATGAATTAATTAGCATGAAGTCTCAATTTCTTTGGAAATACATATTTATACGGTGAAGTCTATACCATCTGCAAAAACACTGCAACCTCCCAGAGTCTGAAAAGAATGATAGATCAGGGTTTGGGCTAATCCTGGAAAATGTTGAGAAAGAGAAAAGAAGAAAGAAAGTATTCATGGTTGAAATAAAAAAGGCCATTCTTTGGCAAAACATAAAACACCATCTGTTGAAACAACTCGAGTTCAGGGTTGTGGTGCATGGCATTCTTTGTTGTTGCATCTATCAGGCCTTTCAGGACATGAAATGATGACTGATGAATGTCCCCTGCCAAACAGCAAGAGGGAATTGCATTTTGATGTGCAGCTCCTTGGTAGTGAGCCATCCAAACACAACCAGTGTAGGAGACATCACACCCATTTAATGGACTGAATTGGAGGCACAAGATCATTTATTTTCCAGCCATACACTACATTGCTATGTATGCTGGTGTACAAGTTTCCTTTATTACTTAGTTTCTAGAGAAGATGAACTCCAATCCTGTAATCCATCCCAGGTATACCAAAGTCATTTATTACCCTATTTTCTTTGGTGGCATGCACAATTAAAAGTTGGCATGTTCTATGGATTTCTCTCATTTCATTTTCAAAAGAAATCCTCTTAGGACATATACTCATCCCCTTTTTGTTGTACACATCGTGCCTCTGTAAATATTAATAGACATAAAGTCAGGCACAAACACCATGGCATACCCTAAAAGAAAGCATTGAATAACTGAGGGCAATTACTTCTCACATACCATTAATATAGTTGTTTCTATACACACATGAATATTTCTCAGTAGAACCACAAAAAACCCGCAAAGGTGGGTCTTTTTTCTCTTTAACTTTTTTTTTAATCAAAATGTCCTTTTTGATATAATAATTTTTAAACTTTTTTCCATATTCAAGTAAATACAATTTTTAATGTTTTGTGATCCATTTTCTCTTTTACCCTACCACCCTATACCTTTCCCCAAGATGGTAGGTAAAGCTTTACATATATTATCATGCAATACATATTTCCATTTTCATCATGTTGTGAAAGAAGATATATTGCTTACAATAGAGAAAAATTCATGTAAAAAAAAGAATGGTATGTTTCAATTTGCATTTAGACTCCATCAGTTCCCTCTCTGGTGGTAGATATCCTTTTATTTATCATAAGTCCCTAGGAGTTGTCCTGGATCTTTGCCTTGTTGATAATATATTTCATTCTGAGTTGATCATCATACATTAGTGTTGTTACTGTATATTATGTTCACTTCATTTTTTATCACTTTATAGAAGTCTTTCCATGTTTTCTTGTGATCATTGTGTTTGCCATTTCTTACGGCATGATGTTATATCATTATAAGCATATACCACAACCTGTCCAGCCATGCCCCAATTAGTGTACATCTTTTATGTTTCCAATTCCTTACCACCACAAAAAGATCTGCTACAAATGACTTCATACAGGTAGGTTCTTTTCTTTTATCTTTAATCTGTTTGGGATACATACCTAGTATTGGTATTGTTTGGTATGTAGTTAGATGGACTTTGGGCATGGTTCCAGATTGCTTTTCAAAATGGTTTTATCAGTTCACAACTCCATCGTCAGTGTATTAATGTTCTGATTTTTCTACATGTCTTCCAGACTTTATCATTTTCCATTTTTGGTAACATGAGCCAGTTTGATGGGTGTAAGGTGGTACCTCAGAGCTGTTTTAATTTGCATTTTTCTAATAAACAATAATTTGAAGCATTTTTTCATATTACTAAGGATAGTTTTAATTTCTTTAGTCGAGAATTGCCTATTCTTATCCTTTGACCATCTATCAATTAGGAAATCCTTTGTATTCTTATAAATTTGACATAGTTCTCTATATATTTGAGAAATGGAGCCTTTGTAAGAGAGGTTCACTATAAAGATTTTCTCCTCCAATTTTCTTTAACTTTTAATCTTTGTTTCATTGCTTTTATTTGTGCAGAAATTCTTTTAATTTTACATCTCATAATACTCTGTATATCTTATTTGAACTAAATTCTCTTATCTATAGGTCTGACAGATGAACCATTCTGTGCTCCCCTCATTTGGGTATGATATCTCCCTTTCTATATTTTGCTCATTTTGACTTTACCTTGGTCTGTGGCATGGGGTATTGGTCTATTCATAATATCTGCCACATTTTTTTCTAACTTTCTTGGGAATTTTTGTGAAATAGGGATTTCTTCTTCCAAAAGGGTGGATCTTTGGTTCAGAAATGGAACGGGTCTTTAAAAAAATCTGTTTTTGAGATTAATTTTTTCTTTAAATAAAGAAAATCCAATGAGACTTTCCTATTTCAAATATTTCATTGTAAAAAATCCATCAAATATATGTTTAGTATTCTAGGATGAAAATTACTTGAAACATTTGATATATCTTTACTTATAAGATAGATAAAAGATATCTCACCCATTCTAAAAGTATCTCAACATTTTTCGTGACTGACCCTCATTTTATATCCTTTCATTTTCCTATGAAATATCATAAATAAAAGAATTATCTTTTTAAAACCTTACTTCTAGTATCAAAATGGAATATTACTATTTAACCATGTTTTATATATTCTTTCTAGAGATGAAAAGTGCTAATATTTGTGAATAATAGTACTTTGAAAAATATTACACCAAACAGTAAAAAAATAGTTACTACTACTGAGAATTCAAGAAAAAAGACTAAATGGAAACATCCTAAATATTTAGTAGCAAAATAATAAAGTGAAGAAATAATGAATAATTATATGATAAAGAATAATATTTGTGAGACAACATAAAACATTTCTGGGATACATCTTGCATAAGAGTGAGTAATGAAGAGGTTAAGATATTTCCAAACATAAATTAATAGAAGCTAGGCAGTTCCATGAATAGAGAGTCAGTCCTGTATGTACTGTGTTGAAATCTGACCTCAGATACTTCATGTCTGTGTGATCCTGGACAACTCACTTATCCCCAATTGACTAGCCCTTATTGTTCTGCCTTGGAATCTTTATTTAATATTGATTTTATTCTAATACAGAAGGTGAGTATTTTATACTCACCTTCTGTATATATA
>NC_058130.1:593119119-593131502 GCF_016433145.1 Gracilinanus agilis
TATACTCACCTTCTGTATATATATATATATATATATATATATATATATATAAAACACTTTGTTTCTCTTCTTTAATTCTTCCTGGTTTATGTAACAAAGTAGTATTTGTTTCATAAAAATAGTTTGGCAGGATTCTTATACATAATGTTGTAAATAATTTATTTAATATTAGAATAAATGTTGTTATTTATATTTATATTCATTTTATTTAAAATATTGTTTCTATGACTCGCTCTTTAACCCACTTATTATATAACATTGTCTTTGCTTAATTTTTATTCTGTGTTTCTATGGTCCATTAGTAAATATAATTCTATTGCATTGTGATCTGAAAGTAATGCATTTTAGATTTATAGGCAAATTCTATTAAAGGTTAATGAGGAATTATTACCTATTGCTCAAATGATTCTAAAAAAAAGAAAGAAAATAAATCACAGAAAAGTAAATTATTTCATGAGACAAATATGATGCATATGAGATAACCAAAAGAGCGTAAGGCAAATAAAAATAATTATAGATCAATTAATTCATAATACTGATGCATTTTTAAAAGAAAAAGAGGAAGAATCAAAAAGTTTACAGCATTATACCCAAAGTTATACTCTATGAACAAATTGGATTTACACTAAGAATTAGAAAAAGAATTTAATTAATCAATCATCTTTAAAGAAAAGGACACCATATCATATTATTGTGTGAATAGATTTATAAAGGTTTTAACAAAGTAAATCATACACTTTTGCTAAAAATTCTACAAAGCATAGACATAGAAAGACTATCTAAACTAAGATATGTGTGTATAAAAGAAAAAGCTGCTATTATTTACAATACAAAAATAAAAAAACCCTTCCCTTAAATACTAAATTCTTCTTTTTTCCCCAATGTCATTTGAAATAATTGGAAATGTTTCTAGAAAAAAATAAAGCTATGAAGTAGAGCCAATATGGCAGAATACAGGTATGATAGCCTGAACCTATGAAAAGCCCATCTATCTAACTTTCAAATAAAGCTTCATAACAAATATATAGGTTGAAAGTTGTTGACTGTAAGAAATATTAAATTCTGATGTTTTTTTTCTTATTTTCCCCTTCTTCAGACACCTTGAATGTCAAGTCCGCCTCACAATTGTGTTATCTCCACCATAAATCCCTTGAATGTATATTTAACCAAACATAAATGTTTTCCATTTCTTTTTAATCTTCATTAACATTTCTACCACTTTTATAAGCACATCTAGGATTGTGATTGCAGGTTGCTGGGATAATAGTTCTATTATTCTTGGTGGTGAAAAAAAATCAGTTATAAAGCTAGCTATTGGCCTAGTGGATAAAGTGCTAGGCTTAGAGTTAGGAAGACCTCATTTCAAATGTGGCATCAGTTACTAATCAGCTGTGTGACCCTGGGCAATAAATGCAACCTGTTTGCTTCAGTTTCCTCAACTATAAAATGGGGATGATAATACTACCTACCTCATAGGATTGTTGTGAGGATCAAAAGAGATTATCTCTAAGAAGGCCTTAGCATAGTACCTGGCACATAATAGATACTATACAAAAGCATATTCCCTCCCCTATAGGAATCTTTCTTTTGTTGTCCTTCCATTTTCATCTTTAAGCAGCTTAGTAATTACTTTGCTTAGTTATATGTTTTACCCTCCACTGATTCTCTCTTCTTTATGAAAAAAAAATGTTAGATAAAAGGATATGAACAAACAATTTTCAGATGAAGAAATCAAAACCATCAATAATCACATGAAAAAATGTTCTAAATCACTCTTGAATTGAGAAAAGCAAATCAAAACAATGCTGAGGTTGTGAGATATATCAGGAAAAACATAGGAAGACATGCTACCTCCAAAGTAAGGCAAGTAGAATCAATAGAACATTATACATAATGACCACAACTAAATATTGAGAAAGTACATCTCTCTACTTTCATTATAGAGGTGAGGGAACATGGACATGGAATATCACATATAATGTCTCACACTTTTTTTGTTTGTTTTGTTGAACTACTTTTTTGTTTTTTGTTTTTTAATCTTTGTCACAAAGGATGGCTTGATGAATAGCGGACAAGTGGGTAAGAATATATTCAGAAATCAATGTAATATAAAAAAGCCTTAAAATAAAATTCAAGAAAAGATTTTAAAATTCCCTATATTTCTGGATTTCCAGAGACTCTTCATTCCATCTTGCATAACTCAGCAATAGTGGTATTTTCCCCCTACGTAATTTTTTGTAATTGTAAGTATAAATGGGCAAAAATATATATAAAATACTTTTAAATTTTGCATAACCAATTAAATTGAAGCTGATGGTTTGAAGGAAAGATTTTGGTATTTGAAAGAAAATTTTCCTTCTTATTTCTGATATATAACAGTCATGTCAGAAAGGCTAAACTATTATGCTCTCTACTTAGAACATTTTAATCTATCCAGAGTTCATCCCACAACATGTAATGAACAGTTTGGGTTCAGTATCCCATAATGACTTTCTCATTCTTTGAATGAGTCGAGATAAAACCTCTGGAATTCTGATTGGACAAGAAGAGTAGTCAAAAGGGGAAATGTATGTCCTCATTTTGGTATAGCTTACAAGTGTAACCATGCCCCAGACTTTGTTTTTCAACATAGGAGATAAAGACATTACCTCCAAGTCAACAATCTAGATATTTCTTTGCTCTCCAGTTTACCTGTTCATCTCAGTGGCTGCATTCAGTCCAAACCATTTATTGAGTCCATTGCCCAGCAGGAACAGTGTCAGATCCTAATGCTGATGCTATTTCCAAATCTGGCTGCCGCCTTTTTCTGTCTGTGCTGTTAGTGGCCATGCTGTTGCTATCAGTTGGTCCATCTGTGTAATCTGGGATGAATCCAGACTCATAAATACTTATTTATGTAAGAGAAATGTTCTCTGTCTCTATCTCTGTGTGTTTTTGTCCCTTCATCTCTCTCTCTCTTTCTCTCCCTCTCTGCCTTCTTTTTTAAAATTATTTCTCCCTCTCTATCCTTCTCTCCATCTCCCCACCTTTCCCTCTGTTCTTCCTTCCCCTAAAGAAAAATACCTTCAGGAAACATATCTCTTTGGGAAAAGGAGATTGCTAGATGTCAATAACTGGCCTATTGTAAGAAATAAATTGACATCTTAGTTCTGAATTTGTCTGAGGTAGTTCTGTAAGTTTACAAAATCTCAGACCCAGGATTTTCTGTGTCATCATTCCTGTCCTCACTGTAGGATGACATGTCACTGGGCAGACATTTGAACATCTAGAGAGATATGTAGTCACCCTTCTCTACACATGCAAAAATGAATGATTACTGGCCTCATTAAGGACTGTTGACATATCAAAACAGAGTTGGTTGACTCTGACAAGTGATTAAGTGTGCTGCTGTTTACTTATATTGGCAAAGCAAATTGATTTTGAAACATACATTTAATGTGCTAAGAACACCTAATACACCATTAGGCAGTGAACATGTGTCGACATAGGCACAATCTACTAACTTGCTAATGATAATGAATATTAGCAGATTCAAGGACTTAAGCAATGAACCAACTACTATCCTGTGTTAAGATAATCCAAACAATGGTAGAAGAATCTGCATACATGCACATAGCTACTAAGTCTAACGTATAACTGAAAGCTCTTTGAGTTTAGTGGTATAGTCAAAAGAGAGCTGGGCTAAGAGCCAAGAGAGGCCTGATTTTGAATCCTAAGACTTAGGGGATGCTTCATCATAGACAAGTCACTCAACCTCTCCCAAACTGCAGTTTCCTAAGCTATAAAAGGAAAAATAAAAAGACCTATAGTACCTATCTCAAGGGATTGTTGTGAAAATCAAATAAATGTAATATTCTCTTTTCAGGCTTTAATATTGTACAAATTAACATTGTACACAAAAGCTGACATTTGTCAACTTTACCCCAACCTGGCTAAGTTCAGACAAAATTGCCTCTAGATTGAAAATAGAGCATTAGATTTTTCAGTGACACCAATCTCAAAGACCATCTAGTAAAGTGTAACAGAAGTGTGCCATCCTCACTGGTGAGGGAGTGCTAAGATTGATAAAATCTCAGGTTCTTGAAATAGCTAAAAAAGAATAAGAAGTATCCCATTTATGCCTCACCAACTGCCAGTTTGTAAGCCTGGTCACAGTCATATGGCAGTGTTCTCAATCACCCTGCCATTGAGTCTGTAAGCATGAAGCAAATCTCAATATGGCCAATTCATTCATTCTGGTTATTTCAACAATCAATGTGGATGGCTGTGTGATTGATTTGACTTCAATGATTGCAATCAATAGACCCAAATAAGTGGATCAAGCCGTGTGATGTTCCATCTCATCAGTTGTGTATAAATAACACCTATTTGGGGACACAGTTTGCCTTAATTATATAATATTGTATTTTAGTCATTGAATCGAGTGTGGCTATTTCCAAAAGCTTCTACACATATCTAATGCCATATATAATATAAAGGTGCAATAGGCTACAGATGAAGAAAACCAATAAAATGTAGCTTACATTAAAAATACCAAATTCCTTTAATATTTCTTCTAACTACTTGAAGAAATAGAATAATTGGAAAGACAATTAAATGATGTTTTAACTCTTCTGTTTTTATCACGCAATAACGTCAGTAGATATCTAGATATCCTATTACATGTCTATATGGTCTCATTTCCAGAAGTCTTTACACTTCCTCCTTATGGCTCTCTGGTCTTCCTCATTTTCAAATTGGATGTGTCTCATTTTGAGGCTCTTAAATCCATCAAATATAGTCAAACACTCTTCTCTGAATCTAGAATGAATGGTATTTTAAATACTGACTCTTCAGTAATAACCATAGAATGATATAAATTAATGCTTTTAGAGTGGCTAGGATCCTTGGACACCCAACTAGTTTTAGCAATATATAAATAGAAAACCTTGTAACAATATCCCCATCAAATTTAGCTTCCAGTTAGATTTTCTATGATGTGAAAATCATCCTTCCCTACAGAAATCCATTCTAGTTTTACCTAAACTATAATTTTTAGAAAGCTTTTTCCCCTTATGTGGAGCCCAAATCTGCTTTCTTGTGGCTTTCAATGACAACTTCTACTTGTTTTTATTCTTGTTTTTCATTCTTCTTGCCCTTAAATCAGATATACTTTGTATTATTATAACAAGAGTTAGATACCATATAGCATTTATGGATTTATGGCTTGCAAAATATTAATTTTGCCCTCTGAGGTCAAGCAAAATAAGCAGAATTCTGTTTTAATTCACCATTCTTTCAAATGCTTGAATATTGAGAGATTGATACCCCTTATCCAGGCTAAATATCCCCAGTTCCTTCTATGAATCATTGTATGAAATGATCTCAAGTTTTCTCATCATCCTTGTCATTCCCTTTTAAAGCTGAATTCCACCTTTGTGATTTTGTGACTGCATACCATTAATCATATTATTGCAATAGGAAAGGTCCCCCCCACCAAAATCAGGAAGTAGGAGAGGACTTCATTGTAAACTGAATAGAGTGTCTTAAACTTAAGTATGGCCTGTTTCTAAAAGCATATAAGGGATCTACCCTTCTTCCTCTCCAAATGGACAAAAAAATTATTAAATCTAGCTTGCTGACAATAGGAAGAGCTATTAACCAACATACTCACTTACTTGAATCCAAATACAGATATGGAGATAAAATATAGTATAATGAAAAGACTACTGAAAAGGGAGCCAGAAGAACAGACTTTGAGTTTCAGCTGTGATATATCTGAACCATGGGACATTGAGATAGTCATTATATATTTCTGAGGTTCAATTATTTCAACTTTAGCTTATAGCCAAAGTTTATTCTACTATTTCCATTCAAGGATTGTTGGTGGGAGCCCATATTGTTTTTCATCTAATTTGAACTTTGAGTGTTTCATAAAGAAATTTCTTCTTTTTTCTATCAAAACAGACTTTTACAAGGTGAAGAGGAATTGATACTGAAATAAAGCAACTGTTAATTCCCCTCATATGCAATATTTTGTTAGTAAAAATGTATTTTCTTCCATGTATGCAGAGGTTTTCTCTTTGCTTTGCATCCAAAGTCATATTTCTTCATTTCTGAGGTTCTTCTTTCCCTGCAAAAAATAACATAAATAAATAAATAAATAGAAAATTAATAAAAAATGAAAAATGCCTGTTTGTCAAATCATAGAATCTCAAAGTTACAGGGTTATTCAGTCAAATGCCACAGCACTCTAGAAATTTCTTCTACAAAGCCTCTGACCAAAGGGCTTATCCATCCATCCACTTGAAGAACTCACAAGAAAGATGGTGGGCAGAAGCAATGGCTGCCTCTAGGTAAGTAACTAAAGTGCTTAAAAGCAAGCTGAAGTCTGCTAAAGTCAGGAACGGTGTCAACAGGAACAATGGGCAGTTAATGACATCTATGGAGGAAATAATAGAATGTAACAAAGCAGAATCCCAGAGGGAAGGCAGAGGTAGTAGTCATAGTGATGAAATGAAAGTGGCTGACAGGTTAGACAGAACCTGTAAAAGACTCAGGATCAGAAATTGCAGTGCTTCCATTTTTTGGAATTTTCTCTAGACTCCTGTTACTGATGTGATGAGTTTCTTGCAAATAATAGATAGAAAAAAAAGATATAAAATTATTCACCTAGTATCACCTATTCTATTGTTAAAGAGACTGAAATATTAGCTCGTTTCTGTTTTTGTTTATGCTAGAATACATATTATATGTTAGAATATTCATTGGAATGGCATCTCAAATAATATCATCAAAGAAAGTGTGGTAAAAAATAAAAGATGAACTTGCCATTTAGTGAGAGAGAAGGGCAGATAAGATATATTTTATATTCCTTAATTATATCCTTGCAACGTCAATTCACCATCACCAACCCTAGCATTGTAGAACATCCTCATCATGTGAACGTATGGAATAAATATATGGATGAAAATCACAAAAGATAAGTAGACCTCAATAAATTATGAACTGTATCAGTGGAAAGAATAACTATATCAAAAAAGTCAAAGACCTATGGGAGTACTAGAGTTTAGACTGATTAGAATATTTGCTTTGTGTGTAAGAAGGAAAATGAATTTATTCCTAGGAGAGTGATAGAAATGAACCTGTTTTTTCAGAGATATTTTAATTTTCCAAAGAGATTGTGGGGAGGGGGCCATAAAGAAATGATAATATTTAGTACTGAGGCATCTCCAATATATGAACTTTGGTCTGTTTAAGCTGCCAGGAACTTTGATTATAGATGGTATATTAAAGAGGAGTTTATTCATATCCAAGTACATGTTGAACCAGATGACCTTTGAAGTCTTGATTACTAAAGTTTAGTGAGTCCATGATTAGGATTAATATAATAAGAATCATATTACAATGAGAACAATCATGTATCACGTACCTTCTCTGTGCAAGGCATAATACTAAGGAACATCTTCTTCACCTAACAGGAAAATATTTTGAAAAAAGACTTCAATTTAAGGGAATGAAGTTATTATAAGTAATTATAGAACCACAAATAATTACTGACTATCCAAATCTCTCTTATGCTATATGAGATATGACAAAGGTAGAAACAATAGAATTACTTCTTCTTTTGAATTCAGAAGTCTTCCCTCCTAGTTTATCTCCTTGATTTGGTTCCACATTGAAATGGTTTTTTATATAAAATAGCAATATATTCTAAAGAGGATTGGAAGGGGACTCAGCTTAGCAGGGGCTAAGAAGTCATCATCATCATAAGAATTTTCTACAGGATGAGAAATAGAATAGTTGAACAGTGGAACAGTTTAGGTATTTCATACACAAAAGAAAATAATATAGCAACTTACTCATTGATAAACCCAATGATCCAAAAGGAAAATTAAAAATGTTGTAAGGGATGTGGGCAAATTAGGACAATAATACAATGTTGGCGGAGTTATGACCAACCATTAAATTATTCTGGAGAGCTTCAAAATTGCATTTACCCTTTGACCCAGCAATACCATTTCTAGGTCTGTATACAAAAGGGAACAAAGAAAGAGAGAAAGGACCTATTTTCACAAAAATGTTTATAGCAGCTCTTTTTGTGGTTGGCAAAATTTAGAAACTGAGGGAATATTTATCAATTGGGGAATGGCTGAACAAGTTCTGGTATATGATTGTAATGGAATATTGTTGTGTCATAAGAAATGATGAATGGGAAAATTTCAGAAAAAACTTAAAAATACTTATGTGAATTGATACAAGTGAAGTGAGCAGAACCAGGAGAACGTTGTACACAGTAACAAAAACTTTGTATAACAATCAACTATTTCAACTATTAGCAGTAATGCAAAGATCCAAGACAACTCCAAGTAACCTATGATAAAAAAAATGCTCTCTACCAACATAAAAGGAACTGATAAGAATCTGAATACAAACTGAACCACAAGATTTTCCCCTTGATTTCCTTCCTGACTTTCTTTTGCAAGTACAATATGTGTCTTCTTTGACAATATAACTAATATAAAAATATATATTGCATGATGTTATGATTAAGCAATATCAGATCATTTGCCATCTTGGGAAGGAGGGAGGAAGAGGAAAGAGAAAGAGAGAAAATTTGGATCAAAAAAAATCACAAAACAAATGTCAAAAATGATTCCTATATGTAATTGAAAATAAAAAATATAATTTAAACAGAAAGGAGTCCTAGAAGCTATTTAGTTGGAATAATTAAATAAAAATGCCTCAAAAATATCAAAAAGGAATCCTCTATCTTTTGCATAAACATTTCCAATTAAAGAGTAACCTCTATGTATTTGTTTAACTCATTAAATTTCTTCACAGCTCTAATGGTTTGGAAGATGTTTGCTTTATATTGGGCCTAAATCTGCCTTCCTTCTACCCATTTTTCATAGCTTTGTCTTTTGGGGACAATAAAAACAAGATTAATGCTTTTATATTACATACACAAAATATTTTTTACCCTTTCCTTTCCAAGCCATCTTTCCTCCAAGCTAAATATGGAAGGAACTGAGTTCCTTCCATAAATCCTTGTATGACATGGGCTCCTGTCAGCAAACAATCCTGGCCAACTACTGGATATACTAGCTAGATTCTCAATTTGATTCCTAAACAATGATGCTCACAACTAAACCCCATATTCTGTCAATAGTCTGCTCAAGTAAAGGAAGAGATCTGTTTCTTCCCTTTTTCTGGGTACCATGACTCTCTTAATGGGAGTCTAATATTACATTGGTTTTGTAGTAATATACATTTCATTGTTTGTTTGTTTTTTCTGAGAGGCTGAACACTATGGCATCAAAAATGAAATCTATAGAAGTTTCCAAAATGTCTCTTCTTCCCATTTATCTGGTGAGTAAAAATAATCACAAGATAACCATAAAGGTATTTATATTATTGATGACTTGCTAGGATACTGATTTGCTAAATATACTTGGAAGGTGTGTTGATACCTTAGTCACATCCTTCTCTCCCATAAAGCAAAACATCTTTAGCTGTGTGTGCATGGAATTCAATATATTATTGCAAAATCTAAGGCATTTCCTACCAGCTGCATTCCTTGGACTACTCCATCATGATCATGTTCCCAAAAAATCTCATCAACAGGAATTCATCATCCTAAAAGATTGAATCAGAATTGGAACTTGCACTTCATCAGTATTTTCAGTACTCTCTATCCCTATAATGAGAGGGTTGACTGGCAAAGCAAAGAATTCTCCCCAAAGACTCCATTTAAAAATGTTCCCAAGCCAGCAAATGGTTTATTTCCCATTTAGGGGCATTCCTTAGACTTAGCTACGCCATGTCCCTCCTGGCTACCTTCTTCTCCTGATTCATCTCTTCCCTTTATAGTTTTCTTTTCTATGTTATCTTCCTTTATTATATTGAAAGCTCCTTGAGGATAGGAAATTTCATTCTTTTTCTTATTTGTATACCTTAAAAACAATATCACGTAGCATGTACTCTATAATATTTATTAACTAACTGATGGTTCCTGATGTTTTAAACACTATATCCTGAAATAATTATATGAATATTAACTTCAGCCACACAAGGGTTGAAGTTCAGTAAAATGATGAACTTTTTATTGGTTAAATCAATCATTTGATTGAATTAACTATACTATTGAGCAATATTATTATTATGTGCAGCTCTACCACCTTTATGTGGTAAAATTTATGCTTAGTGGTCTAATCTAATTGTGTGATGGTGTGTGTAACAATGTTCTGTTTTTAAATTGTGCAAAAAGTTAGTAGGAGCAACCTGATTACCACTAATATGAAGATCCTTCATAAATATGGTTAATAGCACTAAATAAAGGTTAAGAGAGCTAATGTCATCTGGAAAATGGAAGATAGCTTTCCCATTGGCCATCTGCTATTTCAGCAATGAAACCCCACTGAGTCCAATATGCACAGAAGCTGGAAGTCCAAATCTCTACAGTACAGGTAAAATTTATGATTATAGCTCTGTTGGCCTTCTTGATATTTTTGTAGTGATAATGCCCTTTGGGTCAGGTGTTTTTGCCAGTTAATGACCACTCGGATTAAGGGCCTTCAGCTTTGCCTTCAGCTTTCAAGTTCTTCATCCAGTCCTTAACTGATAGGATGTGCCAGAGAATCCTGCCATTTCATTAAGAATTTCCATAAAAAGAAGTTATTCAGTTAGTAAACACACAGTATACATAACAGTAGATTCTCATGCCCGTTCTTTTAATGATCCAAATCTCTTTTTCCAATACAGTCACATTTGAGTCAGCTACTAACAAAAGGAATCAAAGTTGATTTTTTGATGATCTCCTTAACTTGCTTTGCAAATGAATACAGAGATGTGTACGTTTTCATTTTTATAGTAGGGGATTTTTCCTTTACATTATCTTCCCAGAGTGCACACCTTACTTAAAGCATGACAGGAAATTGATATGATTGTAAGTGAAATTTATAAACTAGCACCAAAACAAGTTATTTTTCTTTTTTTTTTGAATGGGAGAAAATAGAAAATAAAGACAAGCTGGAAAATAAAGGGAAGGTGGGAGATGGACATCACCAAAGAATAGAGATGGTGGCCAGAAAGTGGTATGGAACTTTATTTCAGGACACAATAAGATAATCCATCTACAGAAGTGGAATTCTGGGAAAATAGCTAGAAATAGGTATGACAGCCTGGTTGAGGATAAGAGAAGACAAAACCTTCATAATACAAAGGTAGCCTCTCATGGTAGAGTTTAAAGTACTGGTGGGAGGAAGGAAATGAAAGTGTTGGTGGAGTACAGGCAGCAGTTTTAAACATATACCTCATCTCACCTAACAGAAAATGTTCTCCTACAGAGCAAGAACTCATATATACTGTATATTTATCAGCTTGCAGAGAACCTTGTACATAGCAAGTATTTAATGAATACTTGTTGATTGAGTCATTTCTTTAATAGTGCCTCACATACTGCTTTTGAATTCATAAACTTCATTGCCTAGATCTTTGTATTACCATATGACAAATAGGAATGCCCTTTTCTATTCCTTTTTTAAAAGTTTTATTGATGTGTTTTGTTTTCCTGCCACAAACATTTGCAGATTACCCCATTCTTTGAGACATATCTTGCAGCAAAGTAAAACAAATAATATAGCTTTCTATATCTTGTTGAAATTGTCTATTTCCTCATTTCTTACAGAACAGTAATATTCTATCATATTCATATGCCATAACTTATTTAGTCATTCCTTTATTTAAGAGCATCTTCTTATTTAGTCTTTTTTTTTAAATTTCACATTTTACCAAATCAGTATTTCCAAAATTGTCATTTCTATGTACAAAGAAAAAGAAGGTTGTATATAAGTAAAATCACAAATATCTTATGTGGTTAGCTTACTTTTCTTCATATCTACATAATAAATACCATTTATTACAGTATTATGTCCTAACACCTCCCCACCCATCTGAAATTATATAAGATATTGCCTAGGATACCAATATGTACATATAAATTGTCTTTCATGTTACATCTTTCAGTTTACTTTCTGCCGGTAACGTTCACAGTTAATTCTTCCAACATTAGTTCTGTGACTGTTTATAATGTTCTCCTGTTTCTATTCATTTCACTGTTTATTATCTCATCTAGTTCTTTTCAAATTTTTGTTGTCTTCTATCAGCCTGCTCACTACTTTTTTTTTCAAACATTTATTAATATTCATTTTTAACATGGTTATATGATTCATGCTCCTCCTTTCCCCTTCACCCCCCTCCACTCCCCCCACCCATGGCCGATGCGCATTTCCACTAGTTTTGTCATGTGTCCTTGATCAAGACCAATTTCCAAATTGTTGGTAGTTGCATTGGTGTGGTAGTTTCGAGTCCACACCCTCAATCATGTCCACCCCGACCCATGC
>NC_058130.1:593131735-593319473 GCF_016433145.1 Gracilinanus agilis
TGAGCAATCAATGGCTTTCCAATTGTTTAGATCCAGTTTTATTTGTTTGGAAAGTGTTTTGTAGTTGTTTTCATATAATTGCTGTGTTTGTTTTGGTAGGTAGATTCCTAAGTATTTTATATTGCTCACTACTTTTTAACGCACAGTAATTCCATCTTAATCATATACTATAATTTATTTAGCAATTCCCCCCAAATGATGGGCATTCTCTCAGTTTCCAAATCTTTGCCACCACAAAGAGAGTTGTTATATTTTGAAACATGTATATTCTTTTCCTTCTTCCCTGATCTCCTTGGGAAAGACACACTAATGGTATTTCTGGGTCTAGAGGTACACAGTTTTATAACTCTGGGTATAATTCCAAATTACTCGCCAAAATCAGTTTGCAGTTTCAGGATAAATTTATTAGAGTCCTCATTTTTCCATATTCCCTCCAACATTTGTCATTTTAACCAATCTGGTATGAGCTGATATCTAAGAGTTGTTTTGGTTTGCATTTCTTTAATGAGACAATGATTTAGAGCATTTTTCAAATGTATCTATAAATGGTTTTTATTTCTTCATCTGAAAGTTTTCTATTTATAGCTTTTGCTCATTTATCAATTATGAGATGGCTCTTATTCTTCTAAGTTTCCAGTCTTTTGGCTGCCACAAAATGATCCATTTAAATATTTTTTAGTTACATGACTTTTCTAATTTGTCTGATTACTTTTAAATCTAGATATAACAATGGTAACAATGGTATATCTGAGTCAAAGGGCATAGTTTAGTAATGGATTGTGTATAATTCCAAAGTTTTTACAAAAGTTCTATCTATTCATAGATCTATAAACAATACATCAATGGTTCTATTCTCCCACAATTCTTTCAACATTTATTGTTTTCCTTTTTTATCTTTGTCGCTCCAATGGGTGTTAGGAAGATTCACAGAATTTCTTTAATCTACATATCTCTAATTAATAGTGATATGGAACATTTCTTTAGTTTTAGAAATACAATGGTATCTTTCCATGAGAATAGCAAATCATATCTTTATGGCATTTATCAATGAAGCAATGGCTCTTTTTCTTATAAATTCAAATTATTTTCTCATATAGCTTAGAAAGGAGAGCTTAAAGAGCTGTTGAAAATAGTTTTCATTGTTAATTGAGTCTCTTTAAATCTTTGCTAAATTATTGCATTTGTTTCTGCAAACTCTAAATTTTATGTAATTAAAATTACCTGTTTTATCTTCTGAGAGCTTCACTATCCCTCATTTGATGGAAAATTTTTCTCCTAAATACAGATATTGTAAGTAACTTTTTCCAGTATCTCTAATTTGTTACTATGTGAACTATTATATATAGATTATGAGAAACGTTGGTCCAAATATAGCTTCTTTGATACTTCTGTCCTGTTTTCCCAATAGTTTTCATCAAATAGTGAGTCATTATCCCTGTAGTTCAGAAGTAAGTATTTTTGTATTTATTGCATATTAGAGTATTAGATATTTTTCCCTTTATTACATGTGTACATATATAAATTTTTCCTTGATCTATCTCATTGTTTATCCAGTAGAAAATTGTTCTGCTAATTGCATTTTTGTAGTAGAGTTTAATATTAGCTACTGCTACAACCTCTTGTTCCTTGCCCCATCTGGCAACATCTTTTTGCACAACTCCCTGAAGATATGGCTACTCTTTTGTAATTTCAATTGCTATATCTCATAAAGGATATAAATGATGCCTATTTTTCTGACCTTTCATGAGTGGTACTTACTATTTTTGTGTCATGTACCCCTTTAGTGATCAATAAAGCCTTTAGACCCTTTCTTAGAATATTATTTTAAATGCACAAAATAAAACACAAAGTATTTTAAAGGAAACCAATGTTGAAATACAGTCACAAAAATATTTTTAAATTGAGTTACAGACCTCCATCCCAACTGAAATCTATTCCTGGAACCATTGGGAGTCTAAGAACCCTACTTTAAGATTATATTATGCAAGCATTGACTTTATAGTTCACAAATTATTTTTGACACAGATCTAATTCCAAAAGAGGGGACCAAGGAATTAACCAAGACCTGCTGAATGATTTCATGCCTTTTATCTATGGATAAAACTCAGGTGTAAATGTCCTAAGGAATAGGCTTCACTTGAAGCCTTCACTACATTAGCATTGAATTGTATATATGATGAACATTCTTTACATGTTGTTGAACCTATAGTTAAGGACCCAGCAACAAAAGCTTCTTCTATTAGTGTTGTCTTTGACTATTGATTTTTAAGAGAAATAATTGCTACCAGCAATTAGTATTTACCAGATTGCCATAATAATCATCGAGTCATTTTTTGTTTGTTTGTTTTTTGAAACAGGGAATCCTGACTTAATGGGTGGAAGAGCTATGGGAATATGCCAGAAAATGGCCCTCTGTTCTTTACCTTTATAGATTTATCTGAAAACATGTTTAAGGCACATATGCTGATGGTACTCTCATTAATCTCAAACAAATTGAATCATTCTGTGGTACATCACAAGGTAATACATTTCTCTTTGATTGATTTATTTTTACAGTGAATTTAGAGGCAATGAGCCAGTTGAAGGCAGTTAGAAAAGCAAGAATGAGAAACCAGAGATGCACATTTACATTCTGACTTCTCCCTCTTACTGGTCATATGACCTTGCAATGGTGATTTTCTTTATCTGAGTTTCAGTTGTATTATGAGAAAAATGAAGAAGTGGAAAAGGTTTGGATAATGTTTATAACTATGGATCCTTAATTCTCTGGCATCCCTTAGTTCTAGGTTGCTGCAGGGGAGATAAAGCTGAATTAAGATTCAGTATCTAGCCCCATTACACCTCCAGGTAGCTTCTTACTATGACTTTGCCAAAGTATAACTATAATTTCTGGGGCAGATGCATCTACAATCAAAGGGCCATTTCACTTTTAATTCATACAGAAAGATCAAAAGCAAGACCATTAAATACCTCCTGGTGTGCTCTGGGATTTTTATTACTAAAGAAGAGAGCTGAAAGCAAAATAGGTTGGCAGACAATTAATCCCACTCGACTATCAACAATATAAAAACAACACAAACTTGAGGAGCATCCAAGTAAGATCAGAGTGCCCAATGCCTGAATCTGATGAATAATAGCACATGTGTTCATGGATGGCATGGCAAAAGGTCTATAAGTGAATATAAAAATAATTTGGTAAATAATTGAAATCAAGTCAGTACTAAAAATATCTTTCACCTTCCTTGCTCCCTACCATGATGCTGCCATTTTAATTCCCTTTAAGACTTCAGGTAGCCAAGAGTGGAACATGTCTGAAATAACTTCAGGGCTGGGGGATGTTGAAGGTGATATATTGCCTGAGCTTGTGAGTTCTGAGTTGAAATAAGTCTAAAGTCTATCCATGCTAAGTCTGGCAAAAATTTAGAGACGTCCTCGGCTCCCACCATGAGTGCTTGCTGTAGCTCCAGTCTGATAGAGAGTTCACGGAGACAGTAATGAAGGCAGAAAGAGACATAGAGAGATTAAGAGACAGAGATTTTAAAATAAAAAAGTACTTTAGACACAGAAATTTTTTTGCATAAATATAGGAAATATGACTATATTTTTATATAATCCTATGATACTAGCTATTTATTCTATACCTAGGTTATGAAAATATCTAGAAATTTGTTGACATGAATACAAATTCTGCAAATTGCTAGTATATCTGAGTTGGGGAAATAATTTAGAGAACCCAAAAATAAAATGGCAGGTTTTATTTTTTTTTAAGTTTTTAAAAATCTTTAAAAGAAGTTTGATAAAGATAAAGAATGAGTCATACACACATACATTTTTTGGACAATGTGGGAACTTTTTTTCTTGACTGAATACTTATCACAATTTTCTTTTAAAGAAAATTCTTATTCTAATGTAGGGGAGTAGAAAAGAAAGAAAATAAATGCTTATTACTTGAAAATGGGGTGGGGGGAGATACACTGCAAAATCCTTTATCTTGTTCTGCAATAACTGAAAATGGAGAAAATGCTTATCTAAGTAGAAACTTCTCTTGCTTTTCAAAGAGTCTAATAGCTTCTAAAATTTCCTAGAAACCTTCAGGTGTTTTTTTTTTCCTTACACATATTTGGGTAGCCTTAAATATTTCTCCTGAATTTAAGATGAATTGCTTAATCATAAGAACTGTCACATAGTGTGTGGGGGGGGCGGGGCAGCCAGGCCTAGAGAGGTCCTAGGTTCAAATCTGGTCTCAGATACTTCTGAGCTATATGACCCTGGGCAAGTCACTTAACTCCCATTGCCTAGCCCTTACCACTCTTCTGCCTTGGAGCCAATACACAATATTGACTATAAGACAGAAGGTAAGGGCTTTAAAGAAAAGAACTGTCAACCTCTTTTTATTTCAAAGTTTAACCCTTTCTTCTGAGGCACAAGGAGATTATATGTCTTAACAAAGGTTATAGCTAGTTATGTGTCAGAGGTAGGATTTGAACCCACCTTGTTGTTTTTCATCCTTTATTTTAGAAGACCACGATGCTGGAGTCAGAGTAGGAGTGTTCCCCTTACCACTGATCAGATTAATATGAGTTCCGAAAGCACTACTACATATCAGACACAGAGTAGTCCATTAGAACATTAAGAGATGAAGTGATTGGACTTGCTCAGTTCACATTTCCTTTGTGCCTTTTGGATCCTGTTTTGCTCATGTTGTACAGAACTCTGAAACTAGGTACTCTAGCTGTAAGAACAGTATTTTATCCACTAGATGAATAGTAATCAATCAATAAATATTTTGTAAGTACCTACTATGTGCCAAGCTTTGTACTAAGTAACATGGATACAAAAAGAGGCAAAAGACAGTCTCTGCCTTTAAGGAACTCACAGTTTAATGGGGGGTGAAAACATGAAAGCAAATAAATGCAGAATATGCTGTAAAAAGGATAAATAGGAAGTGATTAACAAAGGGAAAGCTTTACAACTAAGAGGGGGTGTGAGAAGCTTCTAGTAAAAGACAGGATTTTATTTAGGACTTAAAGAAAATTAGTGAGGTCAGTAAGTAGAGAGGAAGATGGAGAGCAATCCAGGAATGGAGGAAAGCCAAAGAAAATGCCCAGAGTGGAAAGATAGAGTTTCTTGTCTATGGAAAGACAAGGAGACCAGCCTCATTGACATCATTAACATCCAATAACGTAGAAAGAATGTTGATCTTGGAGTCAGAACTTTAGGTCAAACCTCGGTTCTGCCTTTTACTATCTGTGGGACCTCAGACAAGTCACAACTTCTATCAGTCCAAATTTTCTTATTAATAAAATGAAGGGATCAGACTAGATCAGTGATGTCAAACTCAAAATAAAATTGGGGCCTCTAATTCAAATATGAAGATCCCTGGAAGCAACATACTGACTTAATTTTAAAAATATATTATCTATGTTTTGTTATATTTTTATTTATTTTGTTAAATATTTTTAATTACATGTTAATTTGGTTCAGAACAAAAATGAGAAGCATTGTGGACTTTATGTGGTAAATGGACTCCACATATGGCATGTCTGGTCTAGATGCCATATACATCATCTTTTAATGCCCCCTTAGAATTACATTTAGGATCCTATGGATAGAAGTAAATGAATTTTCTAAAAGCAAAGGAACATATTCCATTCGTAGGATCCTAACCTGTCTTCCAGGATCCCTTTATCCTGAACAAGCAAGTAATGTCTTCCTTCATTCCTCCAAAGTTGTAAAGGAAATCCCCAGGACATCATTTCATTCACTCAATGACACTTATAGTTAAGATACACATGAATTTAAAGAAAGTTGCTGTAGGTTTCTAGGACCCCGTGGGTCATCAGTTGTGACAGATATAATCAACAATTCCTCAAGTTTTTGTTTTGGTTTCTCTCCCTGTCAGGCTGCATCTTGACAACATTAAATGCTGCATGATGACTGCTTGTAGTAAACATCCAAGGGCCATCCATTAGTAGTTGGTCAGCCTTGCTAAAGCACTGAAGAAAACATTGATGAGTAGGTCTTGGGTGGCAGAAGGAGCAGAAATGATAAGGAAAATTAACCAACCCACTATGTCTCTGTCTCAAAATCTCTTAGTAGTGAGGCACTTATCACTTCTGGAATTTTTCCCAAAAAGGCTATTTTAAACCTATTTGACTTTGCTGAAAGCACTGACCTCACAGTTTGGTTTGGTTTCTCAGAGGCTCCAATATCTCACTGGTGCCAGGCAGCCACTTCTAGAAAGCCAAGAGTGTGAGCAGTGACAAATCTCAGTAAAAGAAAGCATTCGGTTTCAACCTGGGCCTTCTTCCCATGCATGCCTCTACAAGGGTTGTGTTTGCCTGTCGATATCTTCAATCACACATCCCTTGCTGTTGCTTATTGCTTAATGAAGAAACAGACGGCATTGCCTCACATCTAATAGTTGTTAATGGCCTAATAACATTAACGTATGCAATATTGAACTGAATCTCAAGTCTGACAAGGGCCCACATGTGTGGAAACGTAATTATGGTGGAAACATAATGATAAATCACTGTAGTTTCCCCCTGCCTTAATAAACTGTCAGGAACTACCAAATGAGCCAAAAGTAATTAAGGGAAGCATCAGGAACTTGGACTGAAGGCCCAGGATGATTTTAAAAGAAGGAATGGTCTTCCATTCCCAGTCCCCATCCCCCTGCCCCCCAAACAGCTTGCATAAACTGGAGGCAATAGCGATTACACTGATTAATCTTAGGCCATAACCCTTCTCTTTCTCCTGCCTGGAAAATGACATTTGATTTTTATAATTAGTTCAATTCAAGAAATGTTTATTAAATGCCTACTATGTGCCAGACACTGTGCTTTTAAACCCTGCAGATACAAAAAAAGGGGAGTTTCTCAAACAAAATAAGAGAATCTCTTAGGCATGTAAATGACTCATAAAATTCCTTTTATCTCTGGGCCTTATCATGATCTGTATATATAGAGAGGCAATTTTTACTTAACGTGCTAAAAGAACAGAATGCCACCATCACCTAACCCTTCATGACATCTTTGTGAGAGCTGATGGAAATGCTTTATGGAGAACCACTTCAGGGGGAGAGAGATGGAGGGTTGGACTCTGACTCTGACACCTACCAGTTGTGGATAATGGGCAAATTCCCTTATCTCCCAAAGCCTCTGATAGCTCTCTGAGATTATATGTGACCGTGACCTATGAGTTGCCAGCTTCTCTATACCAATGAAATTATAGGTCCAGCCAAAAAAAAATCCTTCCCAGAATTTCCATAACGTAAGCACCTACTGAAATATTTCATAGAAGCAAAAAATAAATTGGGAAAGTTAAAGCAATATACAAATTCTATAGTTGTTTCAGAACTTCGTGCCTCACACACATTGTAACATATACCACTACAACTCTTGGGTAGTGAGCACCACTGAATAATGTATATTTAAGTTACTGTTAATAAGACAGAGAGAGAGAGAGAGAGAGAGAGAGAGAGAGAGAGAGAGAGAGAGAGAGAGAGAGAGAGAATGCCATTTTTTCCCCCTAGAAGTGTCTCTAGAGACTGGAAATAGTCCCAGGTAAAATGCCCACTGGGATTGACATGAGGGAATAGAGCCAGCAATAGGAAATTAGGTGTCAGGGGAACAAAGAAGAGAAAAGCAAGAAAAGTTTAGAGAAACGACTATAAGCATCAATTCAGAATCTACACATTTGGGGCTGCATCACAACTGAGCCTTTTGAGATTCATCCGTCACTAGACAGTACTAAGCACACTGTGTTTAAAGGAAATCTTTGTTCCAATTCCCCCCCTACCAGAAAAAGCTGCTGAGTTCACTCAACCCTATCTTTATCCCTTACAAAGGAAAACTATAGAGAGAATAGTCTCACTCCCAAGGGCTTCACTAGCTCTTCGTATTTAACTAGCTCAGTCTAACCAGACAAGAGCTTAAACTTCAGCCATTCAACTGCTACAGGCATTGGGAAACAAAGAAAGCTGCTAAGATGCTTTTATTTTCTTTCTTCAGGGGTTTCTCAAAGTTTAGGTGTCCCAGAGTAGAATCCTTTTTAACTGGGTCACCTAAAGTACTTCACAAAGAGCTGAAAACTTTGCAAAATATACAATGGTTATAGTTTGCTTGATTCTTTTTTTTTCTAAAAAAGTTGAATATTTGGCTCCCAAACAATAATGAATAGCTCTACCTATTCTGAAGGAAGATGATCACAAAAGATGCCTTTACTGACCCATTAAGAAGATAATAAGGAGACAGATCTCATTCTCATCTTTCTTCTGTAAGAGCCTCTAATACATCCGTTCATTCTGGAATTCATAGAATCAGAAGAATAGGGCATATGGGAAGAGATCTCAAAGGTCTCAAACTTTTCTTAAAAGTAAGTTTAAGAATGATGTTGTATTCTCATGAATATTGTTTCCAATTAAATCTTTGTAAAAATAAGATTTGCCAGGACTCTTAACGTGTCATTTCATCTGTCCTTTACAACAACTTTGTAAAGAAGATTCTGTGTGTATTATTGTCCCCATAAGTTTGACTGTTGTTATTCAATCATTTCAGTTGTATTTGACTCTTTGTGACCCCAGTTGAGGTTTTCTTAGCAAAGACACAGGAGTTATTTGCTATTTCTTTCTCTAGCTATAGATAGACTAATTCAGATGAATTAGCATTTGTCCTATTTTAAAGATGTATAAGAGAAGATGATTCTGGTGAGTGTCTAGTTAAATGATTACAGGATTTATACTCCTAATATTATCATGGATCTGTTGAAAGAATACTGGAATTGCTATTAAAATCCTCATTCTACTAGGTTCTCACTATGTAACTATAGACAAGTCACTTAATCTCAGAGTCTTAGTTTCCTTATGTTTAAAATAAGAGGCTTGGACTCATTGAATTCAGAGTTCCACTGTAGATTTAAAACTATTTTCCAATGATCTTGGCTTAAATTCTGGCTCAACTACTTACCACCTATCTTGAGCAAGTTTCATCCTCTCTGGGTCTCAGTTTCTTTATCTATAAAACAAGAGAATTGAATTTGTTTTTATAGGTTGCTTTCACCTTCAAATCCCTAATATCTTTATTCACTAGCTGCCCTAGCACAGTTGCAATTACAACCTAATTTGGAGTCAAAATACCTTAGATCACATCTATGTCCTATCACTTGCCATTTATTTGACCTTGCATTTAACATCACTGTGCCATTTTTTTAAACTAGAAAATGATGGAGTTGATGGTCTTAAATATCCCTTCCAGCTCTGGATCTACCATTCTATGGCAGTTTCTCCAGTCATCTTGCAAACTCTCTCTAAAAGCAATTAAGGTCTCTAGTGATATATCCTTAAGTTATCATTAAAGTGGTTATGTATAGAGAGCTAAAAACCTTGTGAGTGAAAATAAGCATAGTGTCGATTAACTTAACCAAATAAAATGAAGTATTTCCCAATGTCTCAATACAGAAATCAACCAAAGGCATTTTGTACCACATTACAAATCTGCAAAGCAATTACTGAAGGGGATATTGGAGGCAGATCAGATCACTGGTGTTTTAGCTGTAAATTGGTTCAACCATTTTGGAAAACAATTTGTAATTCTACCCTAAATGTGGCTAAACTGTATATACTCAGTTACTCTACTAAGCATGTAATCCAAGGAGGTCAAAGACCAAAGTAAAAGAGCTATATGTATAGGAACACTTTATGTTCTGGCTAAGTACTGGAATCAAAACTGGAAACAGTTGAACCAATTATCTTAAGTGAATTGAATTGAATTTTATTGGGCCATGAAAAACAAAGAATATGATGACGAATTGTGAGAACTATGGGAATACTTCATCCAATGAAGTTAGAAGGATCAGGAAAACAAGGGCCACAAGAATAATGTGAGAGAAAACAGCTGAAAACAGTTCTGAAAAACCTTCAAACTCTACCTACAGCACTGAATGAATATAATTTAAAATAACAAAGGAGAAAAGACATCTTCCACTCCTTGACGAAGAGGAATTAGATGGACCAAAAGAGCAAAACCAGAAATGTATTCTCATAAGTACAATATTCTCATATTTATTTGTTTTGCCTAACAAAATAAAGAAGAGTAGTGGGAATAATCATGCATTCACAAACAGTTATCATGTGCTAAGTGGTGGGCATTGGTGGGCAGTAATAGACATGAGGAAAAGGTATACAGTAGAGCCCCTTTATCCACAGTTTTGTGAATTTAAGTTATCCATGGAAGTGGCCATGGTTTCAGTTACCCTGACCACAAAGTATTGGAAGTTTGCCCAAGAAGTACTGTTGAGGTCTCTTCTGCTTTCACTTGCAGTTTTTTCACCTTCACTTTTTAAAGGCTTTTTTTGTGGGAATAGGGGAGGTGGAGGAGCACCTACCCAAGGGGCAGAAGCCAGAGGGAGAGCATATATAAAGGAGGTCAGCTGATGTTTACTTACAACCTTGGTTTCAGCCATCCACAGTAGGTCTTGGAACATATTCTTGGCAGATACAGAGGTCCTACTGTATATTACTCATTGAAATTAATTGATTTAAATAGTAATGTTCCAAATGTTTAAGTATTATCTTGTGTTATGTTCACTATTCTTTCCAATTGAACATTTAAAAAACATTTAATTTGCCAAAGTTTTGCCACACATTTTCTCTCCTTTAGAAAAGTTCTGTTAAGAAGATGCTGCAGGTTTTATTGTCCCCATTTTATAGATGAGGGGAACTGAGTTCCAGAGAGTTTTAGTGACTTACCCATGGACATACAGTCAACCTTGGGGAAGAGGCAGGGTGTGACTGCAGATTTCTGAACACTGAGGCTGTTAAAGTGTGTCAAGGCCACTACACTGCACTTCTACACAAGGGCAATAAGAGTATGGAAACAAATGTCTCATAACTCCTCTCATTTCCTCTCTGCCCAATCCAGTTTAAGCTGAAGTGTTAAGAATCTGTATGTTTTCACCTCCCAGTTTTCATGGGTGATCATCAGAATCAACAAACAGGTCCCTCTACCCATTGGAGCTGTAATCACAGTTTTTTAAGGCACATCTGTGGCAGGAGAACAGGTGGTTTGCCTCAATCCTTTGGGTTCCTGAGAGGGGAGTGAATCAGGTCTTAAGAGATCTGGTGCAGCTGGCAGAGGTTCAATCATTCCAAGATTCCTTATTGTATTCTGGCAAGATAGGAGTGTTTCAAGAACAACAAAGCCTCTCTCAGCTTTGATTTGGCCCCACTGCTCACAACAGCTGTGAAAAGAATAAGGTCAGTGTGGTCTGCTGAGGGACTGCTGGATTGGGGGTTGGTTGGTTGTTTTCTTGTTTTTTTTTTCTTTCAGAAAAGAGAAATAGAATTCCTCATGAATATGCAGGGAGAAAATTAAAGAAAATATATAACATTCGTTTGAAGCTAAAAGATTTGTGGTCCTCAGTTTCAGTCCTATTTATGATTTTCACAACTGGAGCAAATTAATGTTCTAAATTTTGGAGCTATGATCTTTGGTATAGATACATTTCTTTATAAGACTAAAGGAAATATTACTAGATTCTTGATAATACTGAGCCCTAGAGCTACTGTCTGAAAAAATTACGTTACGAAAAGTGAGAATAGATTATATTTGGACCCCCTCCCTTAAATTGCAAACAATCCAATATGGATTTTACTTGTATAATAGTGTAAAGCATTTTCCATATTAATCATTTGTGAAAGAGAATTCAAACAAATAAAAGTGAAGAAATAAAGAGAAATTATAGTATGTCTCAATCTGCATTGAGACTCCATCAGTTCTTTCTCTAGCTGCAGATGGCATTTTTCATCACGTGTCCTTGAGAATCGTCCTGCATTGCTGTTTTGCTTATTACAGCTAAGCCATTCATAAATGTTCATAATATAGTATTGCTTTTACTGTGTACAATGTTCTCCTGTTTCTGCTCACTTCACTTTGCATCAGTTCATATATGTCTTTCCAGATGTTTCTGTAATCATCCTGCTTTACATTTCTTATAGCTCATTGGTATTCCATTGCAATCATATACTACAAATTGTTTAGCCATTCCCCAGTTGATGGACATGCCCTTATTTTTAATCCTTTGCCATCACAAAAAGACTTGCTATAAATAATCTTACATAAAAAAGGTCCTTTTTCACTTTTTAAAAACTATTTGGGATACAGACCTAATAGTAGCTTGATATTTTCCTTTTACATATAAAAGATACTGTACTTGTACATTTTCCAACCAATGAGACCAAATTTTATGTCCTGAGATGAGATATTTAAATATTCAAAGGATCTCTGATGTCATCAATGGTGGCATTCTCTCTATTGCTGCAGATTATATTCAACCTATTTCTGCTCTTCTATGTAGTTCTTGTCCCTTTTCTCTGAAAGGAATCACTCAGCATTCTAAAGATATTTCTCAAGGTTTTTGTAATTTTGTGAGAGCCTAAATATCTCCTTGGTTATTCATTAACCTTTCTACTCACTCAATCAGTCCTACTTCTTTTGTAATCATAAATTTGCTTCAAAATGAGATTTAGGACACCTCATGTACATGAGTCATAATAGGAAATAGGATGGGGTCTACTTGCTCTCACTGTGCATCTTTCCTTTGACTTTTGATTCATTGTGAAATTGTGATATTCCAGTACTTACAACCATATAGCATTTCCAGATGACTGATGCCCCAGATGACTACTTGAGATCATTAAAATCACAATATGATTTCTCAAACATGTTACCTTATTTCAATTTTGTGACCAATTCCTTGTTGATTGATATGTAGCATCAGTCTGAGATACATGTGCTGCTTTGCTAACTCATTGAATAGATATTCAACTACCACTCTACCAGAAAAAAAAGGATTTTTTAATCCATTCAATTTTTGCTAAATGGATTGATGAGCCCATTTTTTTAATAACTATGGATCTCATTGAGAAAGCCCAGTAATGTTCTGGGAATTGGTGTAATTGGCATGATATGAATCACAAAACAGAACATATAGAGGTTCTTATTATCTGTAAGGCACCCTTTCTTCCATTTGGATCTTATAAAGGACATTCTTAATGGTAGTATCAAACACATTGGATAAGCATATATCTCTCTGTTCTATGCCTTTCATGGCACTAATAATCATAGAGTAGTTGAACAGAATTTAGAACATTGAATCCTCGATCCAATGAAAGGGATTTCATAGGTAATCTAATCCAATTTCACATTTACAGATGAGGAAATTGAAATATATAGATGGTAAATAATTTGTTTAGACTAAACCAAAGAGAAAGCAGCAGACATGGGAGTTAGAACTCAAATATTTTGGTTTTTAACTCTTAAGGCTCTTTATTTTATACAATACTGCCTGCCAGAATTACCTCTACAGTTATATTTATCAAGGAATTTTATATAATATTAACATATGGTAAATTAAGAGCTCTAAAAACATTTTTCTATACCTAATCAAATATGGCTTTTTAAAAATCAGCAAAGAGCAAATTTAACATTATCCTATATTCTTTGCAGTCAATTATATGGCTAAATATTTCATATACTATAGAACATTTTTTGTGAAAGCCTGATTGTTTTCTTCTCATATTTAAAACAAAGATATTCTTTTTTACAAAATTACCTTCTACTGGCCGATATGGCAGCAAAGTAATGTGATATATGTTGGAGAGGGTGTGGCAAAATTGGGCCATTAATGCACTGTTGGTGAAGTTGTGAATTAATCCAACCATTCTGGAGAGCAATTTGGGACTATGCACAAAGGACTTTAAAAGAATTCCTACCCTTTGATCCAGCCATACCATTGCTGGGTTTGTACCCCAAAGAGATAATAAGGAAAAAGACTTGTACAAAAATATTTATAGCTGCGTTCTTTGTGGTGGCAAAAAGCTGGAAAAAGAGGGGGGTGTCCATCAATTGGCGAATGGATGAACAAATTGTGGTATCTGATGGTGATGGAATACTATTGTGCTGAAAGGAATAATGAACTGGAGGATTTCTATGGACTGGAAAGACCTCCAGGAATTAATGAAGAGGGAAAGAAGCAGAACCAGGAGAACATTGTACACAGAGACAGATACACTGTGGCACAATTGAACGTAATGGACTTCCCTACTAGCAGCAATGCAAGGATCCAGGACAATCCTCAGGAGCTTATGAGAAAGAATGCTATTCACATCCAGAGAAAGAACTGTTTAAGGAGAAATGCAGAAGAAAAACATGATGGATCATGTGGTTCGATGGGGATACAATTAGGGTTTTGGCATTAAAAGATCACTCTACCTCAAATATGAATAATATGGAAATAGATTTTGAAAAATGAAAAATGAATAACCCAGTGGAATTGCTTGTCAGCTCTGGGAGTGCGGAGGGAAAGAATATGAATTGTCTAACCATGGAAAAATATTCTAAATAAATTTTTAAAAAGTACCTTCTGTCTTAAAATCAATACTAATTATCAGTCCCAAGGCAAATGAGCAGTAGGGACTAAGCAACTGGGGTTAAGTGACTTGCCAAGAGTTACACAGTTAGGTAATATATAAGACCATATTTGAACCCTAAAGTTCCCATAGTAAGGCCTGGATCTAATCTACTGAGTCACCCAACTGCCCCTAATAAGGAAATTATTAATAATTTTATTGATCTTTCTCCTAAAGATTCTAGAAAGAAAATATATGACTTAGGAGATAACGTTCTTTAGATTGTCTTTTTGAGGTAAAAATACAATCTCTGCTTCCCTCCCCTCCCATTCTTTTGGTGCTTCTGTTATCTGAGAAATCTTGTGAAATAATGCTTTAAAATTTAAATGCTTGCAACATTTTCAACACAGCTTCTTCAGTATGATCTGGGTCTGATCCAACTACTCTTCCTAGATTTTCAAATTCCATTCCAATTTTCTTCTATGGCACAATAGAGACTAAATTTTAGTCACCAAATATAGAGGTCCCTCTCTCATTGCTAATAAACTGGATCATTAAAAAAATATCGACAAATTGGTTCCATTTTATGTCTATTTGCTGTCTTCCTGCCTGAATACTATTTAAGTGTTCTTGGAATGATGCAGCTCAATTGGGTCTAAGGCCAAGTTTTCTGTAGCCTTCTTTTCATTTCCACTGACAATTTCATAATGGAATGCAGCTCATGATCTTCCACCTTCCTCTTCCAAAATGTTTTATTTATGAGTCTCTATACTAAACCAATGTTGACTTGGGCTGCAATGTCTCTACCCTTGTCAAGATAAAGAATTTACTAGGTAAGGTGGTTTTTAGGTTTCTTTTGACCTCCTCTTTGTGGCATCTGGTTTACATTGATCATTTTCTCCCCAGAAAATGGTGATAATCAAGATCACCATATTTGTCTATTTTTCTTCCTCTATCTTTTTTTGTTTGTTTGTTTTACATTGATAACTTATTTAAAAGGGGAGCTGAAGCAATTTAAATTACTTTTGTCTTCTTTTCTTTAGTTTTTATTATAATATGTTTTTGATATATATATTCAAATATGAGTGCTATACTGATAATTTCCAAATCTATAATAATCAGCTATTTCCTATCTGGCAAGTTGTAGCCATTTTCAATGTTTATAATATTGTTTACTCTATGCCTTGTCTAGAACCTTCCATTTCTCTTTTGGAAGAAAATATTTATGATATGTAGGTTCAAGATTTCTAAGAATACAGAGGCTTTGACCACATACATTTTATGAAACTATATAGAGCGAGAGATAGGACAAATTCTTTGTATGTTGGTATAAACATATGTATCTGTATACATATGTATGCACATATTTACTATATATATTTACATATACATTTCTCCTACCCCTTTATGTATACCTTTGATTTGAAATCTCTGAGTATCCCTGAGTATTGACTTGATTTGGAAGATTTGCCAATTTTTCATAGTTTTTCTATTATTCATCCTCTGCAACATATGTTAATACATACGTGGCAATTATTTTGAGAGTGGTTTTCTTTTTTTGCTTTTGCTATTATGAAAACTGTCCCATGAAATAACTTTTATTATTGTCTCTTGGCACACAATGTAACTCCTTTGTTTTCTTTCTAAGGAGTACCTTTCAGCCATCCTTCCATTTAGCTGCAATTGAAATGATACCTTCTAATAAAACACATGTTAACCTTTTAAAACATTAATATGTACATGTTACAGAGATTGGTTATTGCAATTGTGATTATTGTTGTTTTAAAGGTATAGGGCTCAGTTAGAGAGTCATTTAAGGATGAGTGAACGATAATTAATACAATTGATTCTTCTGTTCTGGATCTATGATTTCATCAGTGTAAAGAATTCCCAGTGTGGAAACCCCTCCTCTGAAACAGATTGAAAATAGATCTGTAAATAGCCTTAGTGAATTGCATAGGGCACTGATAGGTTAATTGACTTGCCCACAGTTGCAAAACCAGTCTGTGTGAGTGGTAAGACTTGAACCTAGATAACCCTAACTCTAGGGTTGGCCTCATATTGACTTCCAAGCTGTTAATACAAAAGGCAAATTATTGCAATTATCTGACCTAAGTTAGAGATAGGATTCTTTTACTTATGAATAACTTAGAAGGAGAAGGGGTAGATAAATTGCCATCTACCTTCCAGATAAAGATCATGTCAAAAAAAAAAAGAAAATATTGATGAATTATGTCAAGTGGTTGAGATCTCAGCTAATTGCTTTCTTTCTTAAGAATGCTCAATTCTGGGTTTGCATGGATGATTTAAGAGAACAATGGGCTCACTGACTTAGTCACATCCTATATGACTCCCTTGACCCTCATATCTGGTATTTCCCACAAAGATATGGATGTTTATTCTTTAGTCAGTGATTCCCAAAATTGGAAAGGAGCTCCATTGTTCATTCTCCATTTGGACCATTCACTTTTTTTCTTTTAAAAAAATTCTTTTTCCCAATTATAAATACAATTTTTAATAATTATCTGACATTTTGTGATCTGTTATCTCCCTCCCCCACTCCAAGATAGCAGATAATATTATACAGATTATATATGTGCTTTCATGCTATCCTGCAATATATCTTTCCATATACATCATATTGAGAGAAGATAAATAGAACTTTTATAAGAAAAAAGTATGTGAAGGAAATAAAGTGAAAATGGTATGCATCACTCTGCATTTGGACTTTGTCAATTCCTTCTGAGGTAGTAGATATAGCCTTTTTCATCATGAGTCCCTTGAAACTGTCTTTAATCCTTGCATTGCTAATAATAGTCAACCATTCACTTTTTCAGAGAAAAGGGAATAAGACATCCTTCAGAGTATTCTTCTACCCCCCAATTTTCAGTGTTCAAAACTATCTTCCCAATTGCTCTCTCAGAGTGGATGAAATATAAATAAATTCTTTTGGATAACCAAGACTTCCAAGTCACCAGGAGTTTTCTACTGACACTCAAGTCCTCCTGTGAAAGGTAGCCACATATTTGGCTATCAGCTAATGTCTTACCAGGCATTCATTTATAAGATTTATACCTTATATAGTCAGAAAGGAAAGATATTTTCAGGGGGTGGAGGGGCGGTAGAAACAGTAAAAGATGTCAAGGTTTTGGGGGAAATCAGTAAGCACTTATTAGAGGCCTACTGTATCCTGGTCCTTGGACTTAGCCCAGAGTAAACAAGAATTGAGGGAAAAGTCTTTCCTCTCAAGGAATTCAAAATCCAATAAAAATAAAATAATTTTGCTTTTTAAAATTGGAGTTCTCAAGCTAGAAATAATCTGTCCTTTATACCTGAATTCACAGAGAGGAAGATTTCAAGATTTTCCCTGCATCTTAGACCTGAGGGAGAAGAAGACAATGCACTTGGTTTTGCTTCAGGCAAAATCAGATCCCAATCTCCTGATCTTCTCCCTAGACATGTATAATTTACAAAATACAAAAACATACAAAAGGATAAAAATAATCCCCAGGAAACATGACTATAGATTTGGAGTTGGATTAGTCCTTAAACAGTTCTCTAATCTAATACCCTAATTTAATGAATTAAGAAACTTATACCCAGAAAATAAAGATTTTTCCAAGATCATACAGGTATTACATGTCTATAAAACCTCAATTGGAATCTTGGAACCATAACCTCAACTGGAATCCTGTTCTCCTAATTCTAGCATTCTTTCCTTTATAACTCAATGATTATTTGAGAAATCCCAAAATACATTTAGTTCAAATCTTCACAAACCATCCCTCTGTTCAGCTATGGCTAAACCTTCCTGAAGTGGATGAATAGGGAAAATGAAGATTGACTGGGTCTGGGAGACAATTCTGTTATTGTTGCAATTATATCAAATTTGATATGTACTGATCTATTAAAAGTGACAAATATATATTGAGTCTTTAGCTATTGTGTAGCAAATTAGAGAAATCCTCTCTTGTATTATCTAGTTCGGTGATGAGCAAACTTTTTAAAGAGGGGGCCAAAGGAAAGGAAATGCTCATCTCTCAGTCTGTTTCTAAGGTAACTCTTTCGAAGTTTTGTTGTAGTGTATCCTGCTCATTGTATTTGTCAGATTAGGAATAATGTCACATGGCCAGATAGAACATTTTAAGGGGCCACATCTAGCCTGTGGGACGTAGTTTGCCCATCACCGATCTAGTTCATTTTGTTGAAATGAGAAAAGAGAGACAGAAAGAGAAAGAACAGAGGGGCAAGGAAGGAAAGAAAGAAGATTTGACATCTTTTTCTTCTAAAGTCTCAAATTGCACAGGGCTGGGAATCTCTTCAAGTCAGAAAATTAGGATTTTCTTCCCCAAATAATCAGGTTTTTTGTCAATTTGCTTTTTTATTAACAGGAAGTGCCCACTTCACCATCAGTAACAAAAAGCATCTGGAGCAAGGCTCGGCAACCTTTTTGGCCATGAGAGCCATAAACATCACATTTTTTAAAATGTAATTTCGTGAGAGCTGTACAGTGCTCACAGTGAGCGCTCCTGTAACAGTGCCTGAAAAAAAAAATTGACTTTATGGCTTCTGCAGAAAGAGCCATACGTTGCCAACCCCTGATCTGGAGAGTGGTTCTGTGGTAATTCTCTAGTGGGCAACAGCCTTTTTCTTTTTTTAATAACATAATCAAAATCTGTCCCTGAGGTCTCCAAAAGTAGCTGACACAAGACTTCTCCAGACTGTCCTTCATGTAAAGGAATCAATTTATGCTAGCATAATCCAGAAATAATCTGTCAGAGAAGGCAAGGAGACCCTCGAAGAAAAGCACTTTCCACTCCTTTGTCCCAAAGAGATGTACATCAAGAGGCCTAATGAGGTAGATTAAAGAAAAGAGAGGAGGAAGACTTTGACTCCTTCATGATTTTATACCTTTCTCCATGCTTCCTTAATCTCTCCTTTGGTTTTCTTTTAACCCAGCAATATCCACTGGGGTCTTGGGCTTCTTTGCCCTGCTTCCTGCAAGTAGGAACCTACAAAGAAGTTAAACTTCTCTCTTTAATTTTGTGATTCTCAACACCAAGCTTGCTAGCTTCTTAGGGGATTCAGATCTATGCTTCCATAAAAGCAGATAAACCTGGATTAACAACCTGGGTGTTTTTATAAGCCTTTCAAAGATTTGTTTCTCAAGTGTCTCTGGTTACCTTAGAGAGACACCTAGTTAAATCAAAAGAGCTTAACCTCATTAGAAAATGCATTTGATATATGTAATATGTGTGCGTGTGTTCTCTTTATTTCTCTCAGCTCACTTCTACATTAATTTCACAGAGAGGAAAAGCTCCTGGTGGGCAGGTATAGGTTTTTCCTTGGAAAAAATATGACATGTTTATAGAACTACATGAGTCACATAAATATATTTTTGATAAATTGATTAAGTAGTCAGATTGTTATTTTCCAGAGGTCTCAGAGCACATCAGGTAAATAAAGATCAGTTCCTGCTTGGCTAAATGTCAGAACCTAAATGGTTCGGGAAGTATACATTCATTCTAACATTTATTATCATGTCCATACACTTGGAACTCCTTTTTATCTGCCCTGCCACAGAAGTGTATATATGTACCTTCATTGTCAAATCCATTTCTTCTACCCATCCTGCTTTGTAGAAGTTATTAAATCATTGATATCACTGCTTTTTTAAGCCATTTCATGACAATTGAATGTTCTGTGTCTTCACTAATCATCCCTGTGACTCTGTAGACCAAAGTTTCCTTCCTTGGCCCTCCATCCTAGCCACGTTTCTAGTTCTTTAAATAAAATAAAATCAACACTGTCATCACTCCAGGAAAGAGTCTGTCATTCCATTCCCTTATGACTTTGCTCACCTATCTAAATCAAAATAAAATCATTGAACATCAGTCCCTTTATAAGTTGTTGCCCACAATTAGACTATAAACTCCTTGAAGGCAGGGATTATCTCACTTCTGTATTTTCATCCATAATATCTAGCATAACTGCAAAGGTAGGTACAGTAGGTGCTTAACATGTCAATTAATTCATTCTTTTACACATTCCAATATTAAAATATTAAGAGTGAGATGGTCATACAGCAAGCATAGTATGTGTCAGTTAGGGTCATTTCCGTGCAATCATTCAAAGGGGAAATGTTTGTTCCTACCAAAGTTTTGCTGAAAAAGATGGATCTAGAGGAGAAAACACTTTATGAAAGGGATTGTTTATTGCTGAGGGTCCTAATGATCAATTTGTGTCATTTTTCTCATGATACAATTTTGGTTCTTTCTGCAAGGAGAGACCTGTCTGAGTCATATTTCCTTTGTCACAGAAAATTATAATTTTCATATTCGTGTTAAAGAAGCCTAAGGCCTTATGAAGATGTTTCTGAGGTTTATTTTTTCCTCCAAAGTCTTACATCTACTGCCAGTTCTAAGTAGATACTCAAGCAACTGCTTAATTATTTTGGCTGTATGATAACAATCCCAGCAGACAGCATATGTTGATGTTATCTTGTTAGGTGCAAATGACATGTTTATCTCTCGTTTTTAAGTTTACAGCCTTCTTGATCTTCATGTATTTCTTCTCCTGGCATTCTAAGCATATTTCCTCATTGACCAGAAACTCTGGTGAGACTCCCAGCATGCAAGTCACTCTTTGGCTCTGGGGCCAAATCCAGTGGTGGCACTGCGGATATGAACTCTGTAACCCAGAATGATGACATGACCCTTTTCTACTCCATTCCCCTCAGAATTATATAAACATCTTACTGTGAAGTGTATGTCACAAGAAACTTTCCTGATGCTAAGCAGAATCAACTGATTCAACATAGGTTCAAAAGTTTAAATCTCCAGTCCTTTGCCAGAATAAAAAAAAAATAGCACTGGTTGGCTTTGAAGGGGAGATCTTAATTTGGCTTCCAGTATATTATAACTTGCATTATTATTTGTTCTTTTACAGGGTTACCCTTTCTTCCAAGTATAAGACCATTAAGAGAAAAGATTAGGTCTTAGATATCTTTATCCAAATTCAATGTACATGTTTAATTTATGTTTGGGGATGACAATGATGAAAATAAAGTTTCTTTTAGGTACATTGCCTTAGAATTCTCTCTGTATAGCTGGAATTGGAAAACTTGAGTTTGAGAAACCTGAAAGTCCTCGTATTAATCCTTTGTATCACTTATCTAAAATGTTTCCTGAAGCATAAGAACTGGGAGGTAGGAAGGTGACAGAGGAAGAGAAGAGTGGAAGAAATGATTTTTGTTTTTTTAAAAAAAAGTATTTGCTACTATTTCAGATAATGCTTTCAAGTTTAAATTGGGTTATACCATTTCAACTCTAGGAATTTCTTCTACATGGAGGCAGAATTCCTTCCATTATATTCCTACCTACTTTTCTCCACTGCATAGTTAGTTTGAACTAGCTATTGGGCTTAGTGACTATAAATCATTTTTATCAATTTATGCCAACTACTTATCTTCCTATATTTCTCTTCTCCTAGGTATAGTCCTTGAAAACTCCAACTACACCTAGTTCCTCCATTTCTCCTCCTGTTTCTTCTAAACTTTCTGCTGTTTGGCTTCCCATCTCTTCACTCTACTGAAACTGTTCTCTCCAAGGTTAGCTAATGATCTCTTAACTTTTGAATATTGTGGCCTTTTCTCAATCCACTCTGCAGCATTTAATACTGTTTATCCACTCCTCCTGGGTCCTCTCTGCTCTTTGGGATTTCAAGACTGTTCTGTCCTCATGCTAGTCTATCTCACCCTAAACTCTCTCCCTTGGTGGGATTCAGCTATCATACTGATACATACTTATAAAGAGAAATGTCAGATTATATGTATCCAACCCTACTTTTTTTTGAGTTCCAGTATAAACTGGATTTCCCAAAGGCATTTGAAAATCAGCATGACCAAAAAAAATTGCTTATCATTCCCCATAAAACTCTTTTCGCAAACTTCCTCATTTTTATAAATAGAAGGTTTTGCCATTCTTCCTAGTGGTTCAGATCTGAAAACTTGATGCCAATTAAAACTCCTTTCTCTCCTTGACCCAATACATCCTATCAAGTGACAAATTTTGTCATTTTTTTCTCCATAATATTCTTCTTTCCATTCACACAGCCACAACTATGGGCCAGGTACTTGTCTTCATCTCTCATGGGAACAACTGCAATATTCTTTTAATTGGTCGTCCTACTTTAAATCTATTCCAATCCAATACATTATCCACAAAAATACCAAATTTTTCTTTCTAAAGTATAGGAGTGATCATTTTACCTCTTCCTATTCAATAGATTCCAGTGACTCTCTATTACTTCTTTTAAAAAAAAGAGACTGGTTGGCTCAGTGGATTGAAAGCCAGACTTGGGGATGGGATGTCCTGAGTTCAATTCTGGCCTTAGACATTTCCTAGCTTTGTGGCCTTGGGAAGGTCACTTAACCTCCATTGCCCAGCCCTTACCACTCTTCTGCCTTGAAACAGATATGTAGTATTGATTCTAAGATGGGAGATAAGGGAAGAAAGAAAGAAAAGAAGGAAGATAGAAAAGAAAGGAAGAACCTTACCTTCTATCTTAGACTCAATTTTGTGTGTTGGTTCTAAGGCAAAAGAGAGATAAAGGATAGGCAACAGGGACTTTCCTAGGGTTACACATCTAGGAATTTTCTAAGATCAGATTTTAACCCAGCACCTCTCGTCTCTTGGCCTGTGAGTTCACTGAGCCCCTTCCCTATAACTTCTGAGCAAATATGAATTCCTCTGATTTGTATTTAGAGTTCCTAACATCATTGATCTTTTCTATCTATCTAGGGTTCTCACATTTTACCCCCTATATTCATTCTGTTTTCCAGCAGTATTGACCAACTTGTTTTTCCTCATACATGCTGCTCCATCTCCCATCAATGGCTATTCTCCATTCCTGGAAAGTTTTCTCTCCTCATCTTTTCTTAGATTCTCTGGCTTCCTTTAAGACTCAGCTCAAGTTTCACTTTATAGAGGAGGGCCTTCTTGACCACTCTTCTCCTCTATCTCCCAGCCCTTTAATTTCCCCAATGCCACCTTCCACCTATTCTATATATACACCTATTTGTCTACTTGTAATCTCCTCTCAGGAGAATATAAATTCTTTGAAACCAGGAAATGTTAGCTTTGTTTCTGTCACCTAGTAAAAACTTGTTAAATATTTGTAAATTGATTAATTATTCAAGTAAAAAATAATTTAGAAAATAACTTTACTGCTCTGATATCACAATACATTTTAAAGCCAAATAGAATACTTGTCCAAGCATCAGTCAATAAATAGGAGAAAAGACAGGTGAAGCCCTGGAAAGAGGAATACAGGAATAATTATGAGCAGAGAGCCAAACCAGGGGACAAAGGAGAAAAGAAAGTGTGGGTTTGGGAGCAAAGGGGGTGATTTAGGGAATCACAGGAATGAGCATAGATAGATAGGTAAACTACAGGTTTGGTGGGGAGAAAGTACAGGATTTGAAATGATACTTTGTGGAGCTCTGTTTCAGAAGTGGTCCTGTACCCGAGATCCAAAGGTATCCTGAAGATGCCAGAGAAATGTCAAAAATTTTGTGGAAATTCTAGCTATCTTCAAAAGGCAGCTATCATGACATTCCCAGATCACTCCAAGGCACTTTCACAGAATTCCATGAAGTCAGTGATACTGAGTTATAAGCTTTTACTCATTGAATTTCAGCTTTGAATCTACTATACCTTTCTTTCATTATAATTAGGGAATGGGGATAAGGGTTGAGGGGAGATTAAAAAAGATTAAGGGAGAATTACATTATACTTCCCCAGAAGCCTCCAAGGGGTTGTACCCATTTATATATAGGGAAGAAAATGATAATATTTGATTTATATTTTGTCTTTTTATTACCTTCATGTATTATTTAAAATCTTTGGATAATGGATTCATGACTCTTGCCTGGTTTTATAATAGAGAATCTTGTACTAGATAAGTATTTAGGAGATGAGCTACATAATTTATTAAGGAAATTCATAACATCAAACATGAAAAAATAGAAAAAGGCTCCAGAGTCAGAATTCTCTGAGTTTTCAGGAGTCTGGTTATTATATTCTATAGGGGCTTGTCATTGCTGTTGATGTATTAAGGTTGTTTTTGGTTTTCTGTGTCAAGCTAAGGTTATCTTCTCTGGATTTTCAGGGATGCATTAAACAATTTGGCAGAGTCTAGATTTATCTGTAGTGCTTTTGGGGTATGATGAAATGTATGATGAAGGACAAAATTCTGTGAAGAACAGAATCTTTTAGATTATTATCATGAGATTGAGCACTGAATTCCTTGATATCTAGCTCAGATATAGGAAATAGCCAATAGGAAACTGGGTTTTGGGTGTAGGGGGAAAGATCTGATTTCAAATCTATCTCAGGGACTTTCTAGATGTAAGCTTAATCTCTATATTCCTCAGGCATTTTTTAAATCTGAAAAAATAAGAGGGTTGGATTTAATGGTCACAAAGTACACTTCCAACTCTCAATTTATGACACTGTAAGGAAAGAGATTTCTTCCATGTAGGGAGTTGGGATGGGAAATGATGAGATTTGGAGAAGATTTTAAAATGAGAAACAAAGAAGATTGCTCTGGGAATTTGAACAGAGAGCTAGTACAGCAGTTAGGGCATGGTTTTTGTTATCTGTTTCACTTGTGCTTAGAGATGAGAGTCAAGATCTAAGCAATCACCCTAATGCAAATATTAATAATATGGAAATAGGTTTTGATCAATGACATATGAATTGCTCATTGGCTATAGGAGGGGGGTGAGAGGAAGGGAGGGAAAGAACATGAATCATGTAACCATGGAAAAATATTCTAAATCAATTAATTAAATAAAATTTTTTTCAAAAAAAAGAGATGAGAGTCAAGAGAGAATGAGGACAAGAGTGAAAAGATAAAATGAAAGCAGGATGGGGAAATTAAGGGCTGTTTGAGTAGTCAATATTTAAATAGATGCCTCTGCTGCTGGTGGTACCTAAGGGAATCTGATGAGTGTGGTTAAAATGAATTAAGGCTTCTGGAAACTTTTGTCTCTGGGAAAGATCAGAATGATTGTGAAGAGCTTTTTTAAGATGGCAGACATTTCCTATAAAGCTTTTCTATTCTTTAAGTTTGACCATAATTCTGAATCTCAAAGCAAGTTATAAAGGACTATTGGTTTGGGAATTACCTGCTGATATTAATGAATATGGTAATGATGTGGAATGAACTTGATCCATGCTGTAATACTTTATTAAGATATCAGCTATTGACTGAGGTATATAAAAAGGTAACTATACTTACAGTACTATTTATAAGCAAATGAAGCATTTCAAAATCCCTTGAAATCAAGGAGGGGTTACTATGAAATAATTATTATACCTGTGGGGAAAATATTTGAATGTTTATTTTTATTAACCTAATTTTTATGGTTAGAAACTTTCCAACCCAAAGTTTATCATAAAGGTCTTACTAACCTCAAATATCTACCAGGAAATCTGGAGATGGCTACAAGGAATGCTTAGATTCTACCCAAGTCTTAGGTCTATGCAAAAATACCTATAGATCTTGAGTCCATCAAAAAGCATTTGTTTTGGGTCTGTCCAACAGCTTTTGGTTTTGCTCAATGAATGTTTATACTTTCCTTTCCTCATGCTGGTCACTCAGTTGCTTTTTCTTTTGCCCTTGTTGGAACACTAAATAATGAAAAACTCACAGACTTGGAAGGATAACATAGCCTTTTCTGGCTCTCTTTTCTATCAGAAAACTAAATAAAATTCTTCCTATAAACTTTTTTTGGATTCAAGATTTGTTTTCAACCAACGCACCCTTATTTCCCTCGTTTGATGACCCAGAGCTGATGAAGAAGTTAAAGCTTTCATTGTGAGAGAAGGGTCATCAGAGAGGATGACATAATGAGATATGGAACCCTCATGAAAAATTGCATGACAATTTACAAAAGAAGAGAGGAAAAAGTTCCTAATTTGAGTATTGCAATTAAAAAGTTGCTACAAAGATTAGAAATCAAAGGCCTTTACAGCAGAATAATATCAGACTAGTTCAAAAAATGGCTTGGGATACAATGAAAACATATAGTTTTGCCTGTCAAAAAGGGAGCAGCAAGGGTAATTACCCAGTTACTAAGAGGCAAAACACCTGGTCAAGATAATTCACATGAAGAAAATAAACAAAGACAAGGTCAGGAGTCACCTAAACATATCCTGAATGGTTCCAAGACATCTTCTGTGGTACCAATAAAAAATGTTTTGGAGGGCACTTAAAGTCCTTCAGGAACTGAGTCCATAAACTTTTCAGATGTATTTTAATACCCCTCTATTATTTTCGAAGATCCTTAAGGGCAAGGTCTGTTTCTTTTTTGTTTTACATCTCTACTACTTAGCACAATTCCTGGCCTATCATTGGTGCTTAACAGGTGATTCCTGATTTAGTTTAAACAGACCTCATTGGAAAAGATTGGGGGAAGACTGCTAGAGTATAAAACACAGAATAAGACTCCTCCCTATCAGAGGAGCTAAAAAGATTAAGGCCAGAGTCTGATATCTCTTCTGCTACAGCTCAAAGGGCACATGATTGCTAGATGCCCCTAGGAGGGGATTTTGTAATTGGTTTGTCAGAACCTATATTCCTTGGGACTAATGTCAAGAAATAGAATTAGGCCATGTATCATCTCCTCACACTGGGCCCCCAAAATTGTCACCTTATTTCCACTAACAATGCTTGTGTCATTTCCTCTAGGGCTACTTTCTACTTGGACCCCTAGAACCGTGTATAATCAGTTCTCTCATTCACAGATATAGTTGGGAAAAGCTAAAGGCAGAAGTGCAAGAAGAGGAAATCTAATCTCAGCTTCCTGCTGTCATTTGGAGAATGTTGGAAGGAGAAATGTAAGCAGGACTTCAAAGAGATGGGTAACTGCCTCATATACACAAATACTGACTTTTTCTAATCCAAGCAAGCTCTTTTGTTTTACATCTTGGGAAAGGCTAGGTAGTATGGAGTGCCATATTTGGATTCAGGAAAGCCGAATTTGAGTCCTGCCTCAAACACCTATGATTTGTCTAACCCTGAGAAAGTCACAACTTTTTTGAGCTTTGGTTTTCTCGCATGTAAAATGGTGACAATAATAGCAGTACCTCACAAAGTTATTAAATAAGGATTAAGTGAGAGAACAACAGGTCAATGCTTAGCAAATTGTAAAGTACTATGTAGATGCTAGCTCATCTTAATATATTGAAACCAGCCTATAAAGCTTAGGAGCAATTTTATAACAGAAACCTCAGTGGAGTTAGCATGCGGCATTTCTGCTGCATATCTAGTATCATCAAAATCAACACCACAGGCTTTTCTCCTTAATTGCTGATGTTTCCTGGAGAGTTTTGTTTCCATATGGATCTCTGCAATATAGACTCAGGAGACAGACACACGGATCCACACAAGCACATGTATAAGCTGAGATACCAGGAGAGAAAGGGCTAACTCACAAGAATTCACAAAGGAAAAAGCAATGATAGAGTTTGCTATTCTGAAATCCAGCTAGAGGATAGAAACCTGTACAGAATTTTTGAAATCAAGGGAAAACACAAACAAGACAGAGTAGCATAGGAGAACAGAAAAATTGAAATATCATTTCAGTTGTTTGTTTGTTTTACATGGCCAGGTACATTGTACAAATTTCTCAAGATTGAGGAAAAAGAAGGTTCAAGGTTTAAAATGGAGAGAAGGACAATATGGGTTCTGACTTCCATTTTTACTCTGGTTGTGCTCACCCAGCTAGTTATTAATTATACCTTTAATTCTCTTACATCTGCTCTTAACTTTCAAAGATTAAATAGCTTGATTAGCATTGTTTAGCTTTTCCTAGGTGGTTTATTGAATGTCACGTTTAACATACTGATGCCCCAGGAATGAAGCTAAATTCTTGCAACCTTAAAGAAATACAGTACCCCCCACCTTAATTTTTTCCAAGAGCAAGAGAAGGGCAATTACTACATATTCATTAGCTCATCATCCTAACCATTTTTATTTATAAGCCAGGGTGTATATGTGTGTGTGTGTGTGTATATATATATATATATATATATACATATATATGTATATATATATGCGTGTGTGTGTGTACAGCATATACATACCTATATACATATACTCTGCATACACATACTTTTTTCATATATGTTCATTGATTAAAGTCCAAGAGTTTATTAGTGAGGCATTCACCTTTTAATTGATTTTCCTTAGAAAATTTCTCAAAAGCCTCACAGTTTCAGCTATAGATGGCTCAAAATGTTTTCACTTTATATGCAGCATAGAAATGATCCTTCTTGAATATGACTTAGGATATGCAGAATTTTGTTACATTGAATGTGGTTTCTTCAATCCTCAGTTCAGCCTGTCAGATTGTATGTATATATGCATGTATGTCCAGATGTGTGTGGATATAGACATAATCAATGACCTTCAGGTGGCAAAAACACTTCCAATAATTCCAAGCTTATGGCAACTAGCAAATTCCAACTGAATTCCTGAGAGCATATAACCTCTCAGTTTGTTGTGGGATCTTTCTTTTTCTTTCTTTCTTCCTTTTTTTTTCTCTTTTGCCTAGCAGTGGTTAAATAGCTATCATTTCTAACATTTGCATTTCTTCTACCCTAGAGTGGGGGGAGGTACTATTGTAATTACACTACATTCTTCTGAGGTTCCATAACGAGCTATTATTTTGCTAATGGAATATTCAAGTAGTCTGCAGTAATTTATCAAATAGTCCCAAGTCCCATTTTCTCAGTGTGAATCTTTTTGTTCACAGGTAAATTGATGTGTGGGGGGTTATCAAGACTTTTTTGTAATTCAAATTAACTATTCCTCCTCCCTTTGGAAAAAATAGCTCCCACCATAGAAGAGTTTTTAAAAATGTTTAGAATTAGAATTGTACAGACTTTCTGAAAGTAGTAATTTCTGCATTTTAATTTGTTTTTATAGTGTTTTTGCATTTTGACGCCTAATTTTGAAAATGTCCCTAAATTGAGGGGGAGCAAAAATTGTAATTCAACTTCTTTCAAAGTACTGTCTATTCCATTGTCAGCTTAAACTGCTAGCAGAATAGCTCTGCACTCAATTAGAGACTTTGAACAGAAAACAGTTCTGGCTCCAGTTATTGCATTTTGCTTCAACTCTGAAGACAAGAGGCCTGTGGATTTATGGTGCATATATTGAAAATGTGTCCCTCTTATGGCATATCTGTCATGGACTGACTGTAGGCTTAAGGTGCAAGTGCACCAATGTGTACATGGGCCCTGTGTTGTACCTTGTCTGTCTATTCACAAACATGCTTGCTCATCTTCAAGTGAATAGATGTGTCCTGATCCCCTGCCAAGAACTACTTAGGGCCATTTAAGGATCCCAGAATTCTAGTACCCATCATGGACAAAGGTGATGGGTGTAGAAAGCTATTGGGCTCACTTCCACTTTCACAGCATTTGCTTGCTTTGTTTAGTTCAGATTATAATGCATTCAATGAAAAAAATCAGAAATGGTATTAAATAATTATAATGTTAATATATTGGCATTAACATTTTTATTTCAAAGTCTGTTGGAACTGTTACTGACTTGACTAAATGCCAATGGATTCTCAAGATTGTGCTTAGTGATTAGAGAGCTGAATTCTAAGACATTTTTTAAGCCTTGGTTCTAAGTTTATAAAATAGGGGTATTCAATTGGTCAGTTTCTCATATTTCTACCAGGTATTACATTCTGTGATCTTTGATTTTAGGTTTTCCCATGTGGATACAACATATGCAATAGTGCAATGTTGCTACTTATAAATAACTCTACTAGATTTTGGATTTTACTTCAATTTCTAGTCATTTATTTCATGGATTATACTCATGGCCAAAGGCAAAAAATGAAGGATTCTCAAAATGTATGTCTCTTCTTTATTCTCAGTAACTGGAAATTTTGTTGTTGAGAAAGAAAGTAATACATCTTTCTTCTGACATTTGAATTCCGAATTGCTATACATAGAGCCAACAAAAACCAGTGATTGTTTCAGACCAGATAATCACTAACAATACCCCAGTAAAGTCTAGCATCAACAACAAAATAGTGAATAACAAACCAAATAGATTTCATAGAGATCATGCATTAAAACCATTTTCAGTTCTTACAAACCTGCCAAGTATTAGGTTAGACTCAGAAATCACTGACCCATACCACCTTAAAATTATTTATGATGAAGAAAAGTAGCACATAATCCTTTTGACTGATCAAACTTGTGCTGGAATATGACTAGAACAAAATATAGTTCTGTCTTTTCACCCAGGATATTTTTAATAGTAAGTGATCAAGATTCACATTTATTTGTCTTGAATGTCACTGGAAAGAGAGCTAACTCTGAAGTCAGAGGACCAGGGTTCAAATGTTGGCTCTGACAATGGCTCTGAATATGAGGTTGAGCAAGTCATTTCACCTTCCAAGGACTCAGTTTCCACATTTGTAAAAAGAAGGGGTTATACTATGTAATCCTGAATAATCACCTCTCAGACATTTGGCTGGACCTGCCCCACCACTAGATTGGCTTGTTTCTGGAATGAATAATTCATAAACAGTTAGGTCAAGAGGTATGTCTAATTCTTTCACCTCATCACAATATATTTACTGTGTGGCATCATCTGTCTTTACCCAATGATGAAAATACTTAACTTCTCTCAAATTATTTAAGGAATTTTTTTTCATTTAGTGAACAGTCTGTGTAAATTCATGTTGGAGAAGTAATATGGTATATGAAGACCATCAAGAAGACCAATGATTAGACTGAAGTGTGTGAAACGGAGTAATAATTCATGATAAATCTGGAAAGGAAGATTGGAGCCAGATTGTAGAGGACTTTGGATGCCAGACAAACTTCTGTTTGACTTTATTGAGTTAAGTGAAATGGTCAGATCAGTGCTCTAGAAATGTTAGAGATATTAGACTCTTAAGACAGGGAGGCCAATTGTCCAAAAGATGATGTAGTTCTCAACTAGGATGGTCATTTTTGGATACTGAGAAAGGAATATGTAGAAAGAAACAGAACTAACAAAACTTGTCAACTAATTAGATACATAAGGTAAGGGAGAGTGGGGAGTTGAGAATAAAACTGAGGTTGCAAATCCATCATGACTAGAAGGATGGTATCGCCCTAGGCGGAAATAAAGAAGTTCTCAATCTCAACACATCTAAAACATTTTACATGTTTTATCATGTAATCACTGTGCAGGGTTCCTTGTACACAGTAGGTCCTTCCTAAATGATAGTAATTTATTGACTGAGAACTATCACATAATAAAAATCAGGCACTCATGTCCTAGCAGGTCATCACATTGGAAAGCAAATTCTAGGTCACTGAAGTTTTAGTATGGAAAGAGTGTGGCCATCTCTTTAATAATATCTATAGATTAACAGAAGTAGAAGGAATCTCTGAACACATCTAGTTCAACCTGTATCCAAAGAGATGCATCTTCTACTGCAGCCCTGATATTTAATCTTATGGTAATTTAAATATATGGTATTTACTGTTATTGCTATTATTATTGTTGTTGTTATCCAGCCTCTAATACCTCTAATTATAGAGTCAGAATCATAGAATCTTAGAATTGGATGGAAATTACAGAATCCCAAACTTGAAAGGCTATCCTTAACAAATAGTCCTCTATCTCTTGAAGACATCTAGGAAGAAAGTATCCACCAGTTCCTGAAGCTCTTCTGGCTCATCATCCCCCATATCATATTTAATAAAGATGATGCTTCCATTAGTCTTTGCTGCTTAGACATAATTGCTCGACCAAACACACCAGTCCATGATCAGTTTGCCTTTCTTTGCTTGATTGTACATGGAAGCTAATAACAATCACATATAGCTCTTTTAAGTTTACAAAGAGTTTTATATTTATTCACTAATATGACCCTCACAACAACCCTGTGTAGTAGGTGCTACTAGTATCCCAACTGAATCTGAGAGAGATTAATTTATTTTCCCAGGATCACATAGCTAATATATTCTTGAATTGAAATACAGACTCAGCATCTCCTTTATTCCTGATCCTGTGCTCTATCCATGATGCTTCTTTGGTGCCTAACCAGGTTATTATCTATTCCAACACCCTAACTTCATAGACAAAGAAACTGAGTCTGACATGATTAAATGGCTTGCCCAAAGTCATACTAATACTAATTACTACTAAGAATAATAATATCAATAATAGCATTTATATAACTCTTTAAGGTCTACAAAATGTTTTGTAAATATTATCTCATTTTATCCTTATGACAGCCCTGGGAGGAAATTGTTGTTAGAATCTCCATTTTATAGATGAGGAAATGGAGGATTATAAAAGTTAAATAACTTGTTTAGGGCCACATGGCTATTAAGTCTCTGAGGATGGTTTTAACTCAATTCTTCCTCACTTTAGATCCTGGACTCTTTCCATTGTCTAATGGAAAGTTCGTTAGCATGGATTCAAACTCAGATCTTCTGACTCAACATCAAGAGCTTTGTTTACTGTACCACATTGTTCAAACATGTGGAAAGATATGAAGTGAATCTCTTATATAAGGAGAAGATATAATACAAATATATTAATATTTCATTAGAAATTAATTCTGCTTTAAACACTTTATAGTTTTCCTCGTCTTTTAAAAGTGACAGCTAATTCTGGTGTGAAGAATTTAAATCAATCTGAGAAGTTTTATTTAGGTATCAATGTCAGATGGTATGCCATTTTCTAATTTCTGTTTCATTGCTTCTGAGAAGGGGACAACAGGCAAGAGGGAAAATCTGTCCAATTAATTCCCTTTCTTAATCAAATAGCTTTGTAGTAGACAATATAAGAGAGAAGAAGAGGAAGCTAAGCTAAGCCTCTATAGGTTAAAAGTGGAAAGGGAGGACTTTCAAATGGACTTTAGCTTATGAAGAAATCAGCTACTAGCTTTTTGATTTTGTTGTTGCTGCTGCTGTTTTTTTGACTCGGGAGCATGTATAGGATATGTATTAGCTCATTTGCAACAACCTCAGTGTTTTTTATGGAAAGAATGATATATGACTGCTGAGCATGATCTCATCCATCCTTGAGAATCAGGAGGTTGTTTATGAGCAGAGGGTAATAACAATAATAATTCTGAAGGGAGGAAGTGTTGTCTAGTGATTAGAGTCTGAATCTGGAGTTCTATTTCTAGCTCCAACATTCATTTATTGGGTGATCTTGGTCAGGTCACCTAATCTCTTGGGGCCCCTATTCTATATCTGTTTCTCTATCTGGGGATATTAATAGTTTCCATTTTCTTACTTCATGAAGATTTGTGAGGATTAATGACGTCTTACCAACACAACCTTTGTGAACTGTTTAAGAACTTGAAAAAAATTGCAAAATCTCTAAAAGACACAAATGTTATTTCTCTGGAGAAAAAATTAATTCTCCTCTAGAACCAGTTCTTGTGGCCTTTTTTTTTTAAAACAAGGAGTCTCAGTGTTACTAATTGTGTCCCATAAAATTTCTTTCAAAATGCATCATTGTAGAGTTTTTGTCCAAAAACAAAAATGTAAGACCTGCAAATACTAGATTATTTTTAAAGAAGGGGCACTAGTAGCTGAAGAATCAGGAAAGGCTTCCTGTAGAAAGATGCAAAAGGGTAACAAAGGTTAAACTTCCTCAAACCACACAAAGGTGAAAGAAAAAATATTCATGTGTGAGATAGATGGATACATAATTATCCTTGGAGGGGGACAGTCAGTCATCAACTTAAAATGTACCTGTCAAGGTAAATAGACCTAGACACTTTTTAGAAAAACAGAAACAAACAAACAAACAAAAAAACCCAGAAACTTCACCAATAGGGTTGGATTCTAACTAATAGTTTTCTTAGGATTTGGCAGTCCAGGTAAAAAAATCAGAGGATAATAGATTTAGGGCAGGAAGGAATTTAAATGCCATCAGGTTTAGTCATATTATTTTACAGGTAAGGAAACTGAGGTCCAGGAAGGTTAAATGATCTCAATAATCACCAATGGTTTGAATGCGTATCTTTCAACTCTAAGTCTGACACGCTTATACTCACTTTCTTTAAATAAATTAATGCATTTAACTGAACTGACTAGCAGAGGTTATAGTTTTGTTGTATGTGTGTTGTTTTTTTTTTCCAAATAAGACAAGAGAAGCAGAGAAGCACTGCTCTTATTTTTCTCAGGCAAAGGCTCCTTCAGATCCAGAAACTCTTTAACTAAGCTTATTTCCTGCTCAGAGCTGGAGTTTTGGCTGTCATTTTTGTGTTCAGATAATAGCTCTAACTATCCTACATGGCCTCTATCTTAAACCAACATTCCCCAGGCCTCATTTCCCTTCACTGAAGCTGCCCTTGTTGTTCATGAATGTATACCCTAATTGAAAACATATGACGTTCAGGAGATTAAACTCCCCACCAAAACATAACTAGAGAAACCTTTCATATGGCTACTTTGCACTGGATTGTGTTCCAATGAGATTTCCATCTGGTCTCTGGTTCAGAATTTCACATTGACATATAAGTTTTGGCATGAGCCTCGAAGGGGGAGGCGGGGTTAAGGAATCTCCTTTCCTCACAAAGAACTTAAATGGGCCCTAGGAAAAAATAAGGGAGCTGTTTCAAGTGAGAAATACCTTAATTTTGTTGCAAATCCTTTTCTGCCTTCTGGCCTTCAATATCAATATGTCACAGTAAATTATTTCATTAAGTACTTCGTCTCCTCTGTAACCTGCTCATCTTTGAGGACAAACTTTAGATCTGCTTTGTACATGTCTGCAATATTTCGATTCAAAGGACACCTGCTGACTTTTAGCATGAATGCTGCATGCATTCCATTCCTCTCCCCTTCATAAATATATATTGCCATTGCCACAGTTATTAAAAAAAATTATCCTTTGGTCCTTAGCGATCTTCCATGTTCTCCCTTTCCTTCATTCTTAAGCTGACCTTGCTCCTACAGACAGACAAGAAGACAACCTTAAATGACAACGAGACAAATTTCATTTTGTTGGAAACTGCCTTTTCAATTATTTCTCTCCTCTCGATTTCTCCTGGCTGACCTGGACCAAGCTGTTGCTTTGACAGAGGTCCCTAACCTCTAAATTAAAATATGCAAATTGTTATGCTTCCTGCATGAAGCCCAGTGAAGTCTCTGCATTGTAATTGTGAGGGACCATTGGGCACCAGAAGAACACAGCCCCCTACTTCTGCCTCTTCTTATTCCAACAGAAAGAAAACCTAGCTGACTGATGTTATTGCCAATATATTTATAAAAACTGCATATAACTCTTTTTCCTCATTTTTATTTTTATTATTTATGGTGGCTAACATTCCACTCTCAGGGAAAAATATCTTCAAACTTCTAGAACAAGTAGATATAGTTCAATTATTTCAATATAAAAAGAGACTGTGCTAAACATATCTGTACCTTTAAAGGCTTAATTTTCATTAAATCCTTGAAAATATGAAACATTCACTAGCTCATTCCCACCAAACCTCCACTTTTCCATCATTTCCTCAGGCCTTACATAAATGGAAAAATGACTGAAATTGGATTTTTCTTCCCATTCACCTTACATACTATTACTTCCCTTGGTAAATAGACAAGTGGCCATTTGCAAGGCTAACTTCAATACTAGTTTTGTGACACCAAATAAGTTACATGCAAATAAACAATATTTCAAATTATTTTCATCAATCCTTTCCCCTAACCTGTCATGTAGCTTAGCTTTTAAATGTCCTTTCTGCAGATATAGACTCCAACATGCCAGAAGTCTTTTTTTTAAGGGTCTGAGATCCCTGGTGTTGATTTACATTCTTAATTATGACTCTCTTAAGCTAATATTAAGCTCATGATATATCCCCTAATAACATATTGACAGTGGAAGGAAAGGATGCAAAATCACAGGCAGCAGAGGAAAGCAGTCTAAGATGAAATTTTTTGTTTTTGTACTAAATGACCTTTGAGTTTACCTTTAAATCTGAGATCTTAAGCCAAAGTCCTACTGATTTTACATTTTGTACATGAGGAAACTGAGATCCAGAAGTGTTAAGCCACTTGCCTGCAAAAATGTAGCTAATGTTACTGAAATGGAATTTGTCCCCAGATCTTTCTAACTTCAGTTCAATATCCTATCCGCTACTCCAGTGCTGCTGAAAAGAGCATGACAATCAGAGGGAAGAGTATTTAATTAGGGCTGAAGAGAGCAGACATCCACACCTTAGTTCTCCCACTAACTAGATATATGTTCTTGGAGATTAAATCTTTGCCTCACAGAATCCCAGCTACAACATTTTAACTTGATTTCTTCCTATCTTCACTAGATGTTTCTTTGGGCCTCAGGTTTCTCATCTGTGTAATGAGGAACTGTGTGTTATCATAGCTCTCACATTCTTTTCATTATAGGTTGACTTAAAAAGAAAGGTAGTTGCCAAATTTTTTTCTATTGTCATTTCCTTTTAGTAAAAATTTTCAAAGATAAATCTACTGTCCCAAACCATCCCTCCTTTAATCTACCCTTAATTCAATTATTTGACTCCATTTTTGAAATGATGGTCCTATCTCTGCTTCAGAGTTTTGTCAATGAATCATACCTCCCTCAAGGATTATTTGTAGAGGATTAAATCAATGTTGTCAAACATGGTCAGTATGTTGGTATATTTTAACAATGATTCCTTGTTATGAAAGAGGGTTCTATTAGTGTGTGTGGCCATTGTGGAAGGTGGGGCAAAGACTCACTGGAAAAGACAACCTAATGGAAGAAAAATACTATTTTTATTAATAAGGATGATAATGATGAAGATGATGATGAAGACAATGACAATGACATTGATGATGGTGGTGATCTTCAGGCTGAAATCAAAGCATACTGGATTTTGAATTACAAGTTCAAAACCTGGCTCTTTGGAATTATTACTCAGCATCTCTGTGCCTCTCAGTTTCTTTATCTTTAAAATGAAGTAACTGTACTTCTCTAAAGTAGAGCTCTTTATGCTTTATGTGTTGTGGAATCTTTTGGCAAACTGGTGAAGTCTTCAGATTCTTTCTCAAAATAATATTTTAAAGTCATAATATAAAATATAAAGTAAATAAAAAAATAGTGAAAATAGAAGATACCATTTAATTATCCTGAAATCTTTAAGAACTTCTTTTCTAGTGTCCCTTCTAGCTCTAAATTTATGATCTTGAAATCTTTATCATGCACATTTCAAGGACACCATTATCATTCTAAATATCAAAAAGAAATGAATAAGATGGTTTTGGAAAGACCTACATGAACTGATTCATAGTTAAATAAGCAGAATCAGGAGAACATTGTACATAGGAACCACCATATTGTGGAATGATCAATTGTGATAGATTTAGCTACTCTCAGTAATACAATGATCCAGGACAAATCTGAGGGACTTATGACAAAAAATGCTATCCATCTCTAGAAAAAGAACTGTTGGAGTCAGAAAGCAGATGAAAGCAAATGATTTTTTATTTGTTTATTTGGGCATATGTTTTGGAGTTTTGGTTTTATAAGATCACATTCTTTCAAAAGTGAACAGTATGGAATTATATTTTGCATGATAATGCATGTATAATTCAGATCAAATTGCTCAATATCTCTGAAAGAGGAAGAGGAAATCAACTTAGATCATATAATTTTGGAAAACTTATGTGGAAATTTATTACATGTAATTGTAAAAAAATAAAATAAAAATAATAAAATGTAAAAAACAAAAATAAAAAAGAAACTCTTTCCTAAAGGAGAAATCACATGGTGCTACTTGAAAACTGGGGTTCCAGTGGTGTAAAGAGAAAGAAAAATATATTTTCTGGAAATTCTCTGGTATTGTAATTGCCTATGAAGTTAATTAGGGGAAAAACTCTTACATATGGTTCAGCAAAAAGTCATCAATATTATGGCAAAAGTGAAGACTAGCTACTCTTTGATGGCTTCATTCAGCCCATTAGAGAAAGCCCTTCAGATATTATCCTTGTAGACTACAGAGAGGAAAACTGTATGAGAGCTAATATAATATCTCCTGTGATTATGTATGTGTGTATGAGAGAGAGAGAGAGAGAGCAGTTAGATGTGCCTGGGGACCCTGGAGTGAAGGGGAAAAAGGGCTCCAAATGGCAGAAAGTTGAGGAGGAAATGCCTGGTTCATTAGGTTATAATAGAGAGATGTACTATTGCTGCTAAGCACTAAGGTATATGAATTTGTTGTCAATTTTTAATAATGTATTTAGTAAGTGATGCTTATTAATTAGAACAGAAGCTGACATGAGGTTGTTTCTTCTTGGGGTAAATAGAAGCAAAAGATCCGGGTAAGGTTGCACTTTAGAGTGAAGGAAAAGTGTTTGTTTCTCAGAGATATGGGATTAACTAAGATCTGTGTGAGTCATTTGAATAAAGTCTTGAACATGAACACTGGGCAAATTCCCAAGTGGGTGGAATAAGACTCCATTACATTATTATCACAGTCTCTTAACTAGTGCCTTAGTAAGGCAGCATTAATAATGAGGTGATCACTCACAAGTTGCATTCCTCCCCCCATAAACCAAATACAATGAACTTCCTGCTCTCTGAAGAATTACTTTACAATGTATAATAAAAACACTACAACAGGCAAATGGAAAATGAAAAAAGCTGATGAAATACTATTTGAAATTATTAGCGATGTCCGATATGAGGACAGAGAATAAAAAAGGAAACTTATATTCAGTTTCCTGTCATTCTCCAGAGAGAATTTTTGATCTTCTCATTTTATCTTTTGAGACCAATTGTCAGGTTCCCATTAGGCCCAGTTGAGCCCATGATAATTTTCCTGCCTTTTTAAAGGAATTGTCAGTCTTCTGATCACGCCCTATACAGCTGCCTATATTCTGTATAGTTTCTAGTAGGTCTGGGGTTGCTCAATTAATCTGGGATAATGACAGTAATAATATAATAACGTGCACAATCCATTTTAAGAGAAGCGGTTGGCAGTTCTCAACTCCCCCCTCCCTAAAATCTTGTTAAAGAAGCTATGTTCATTTTATAGTTTGTTAGCTTGCTTGAATTGTGAAGTCGATAATTCTGCATTTGTCTCACTTCACTGTGCTTTAGTCATTACCCAAGCCTTATACAAGACTCTGTCTTGGGTTTTCAAATACACTTATTTATATGCTACTGTTGGGTTTCCCAGTGATATTGGAAAAGCACATTGCTCCAACAGATTCACGTGGATTCCTCTCAGACAGTGTTGATCTCACACAGGTAGGTCACCTAACCACGAGAGGTGTTTTGAAAACTCTATCATATCAAAATTCCAAGGGAATATTTTTCAGAAAAGAAGGTCAAGAAAGGTAAGAGAGAAAAGTGCCCAAATTGATCCTACAGGAGAAGCTGTCACGTACAATTATAATTAAGAATGTTCTTGTATTATTATATGCTGCTATAGTAGCAAAAGCTGTTACAAATATTGATGGTTGTTTGTACATAGTTTAGCAAAGGCTTGTTTCATTTTCTCCATACGAAGGTTGTAAGATTCCCTTGAAATCAGTTAACATTATTATGAACATTATAAATCTATATTTTCCTGGTACAAAGAAATGATAATTGCATCATTGAACACTATCTGTCCTGAGAATGCCTATTGTGCAAAGGGCTAATATTTTGAATACCCTCCCACCTCTTACATGCACTCAACAAAAACCTTTCCAGATCAGGAAAAGTATCAGGAAAATCCAGATGAGAAACTAGTAGAGAAGGTGACTTGCAACTAAACCAAGATCCATAGGAACAAGCTGTGCCTGGATTACATATTTTGGAAGATTTTAGTGAGATGGTCCACGGATTGTGCTCTTAATATACTATCATCTATCTTAACAGTGTTCTATATATGAAAATGCATAGCTAATAATAATCCCTTACATTTGTATAATGCTTTACAATTTTCAAAGCGCTTTTACTTCCATTATCTCATTTAATCCTGTAATGATCTAAAACATTTAATGAACATTTACTGTAATTGTATAATAATAATACTTACCTTCCATTTGTAGAGTGCTTTATAGATTTTCAAAGAGCTTTCACATGAATTATTTCATTATATCCTCAAAACAACTCTCTGAGGTAGTTAGAACAGTCATCTTTATTTTACAGTGGAAGAAAGAAAGAAAGAAAGGAAAGAAGGAAGGAAGGAAGAAAGGGAAGGATGGAGGGAGGGAGGAAGGAAGAAAGGGAAGGATGGAGGGAGGGAGGAAGGAAGAAAGGGAAGGATGGAGGGAGGGAGGAAGGAAGAAAGGGAAGGATGGAGGGAGGGAGGAAGGAAGAAAGGGAAGGATGGAGGGAGGGAGGAAGGAAGAAAGGGAAGGATGGAGGGAGGGAGGAAGGAAGAAAGGGAAGGATGGAGGGAGGGAGGAAGGAAGAAAGGGAAGGATGGAGGGAGGGAGGAAGGAAGAAAGGGAAGGATGGAGGGAGGGAGGAAGGAAGAAAGGAAGGAAGGAAGGAAGGAAGGAAGGAAGGAAGAAAGGAAGAAAGGAGGGAAGGAAGGAAGGAAAAATAAATTTCCCAGGGTCACATAATGAGTTTGTGACAGAGTGGATATCAGAATCTAGGCTGCTTGTGACTCCCAGCTCATTATCCTTTTTTATAGAATATGGATTTCAGCCTCAAATTCTGAAGCAAGCAATTTATCTTAAGCCTCTCTCCATGCCTCTCTCTGTCTCTCTGTCTCTATCTTCTCTCTCCTCCTGTCCATATATACATATATAGGTAAGTGTGTGTGTATGTGTGTGTGTATGGGGAATGTATATTTATCTCCATACTTAATGTCTAGGGCTTCCTACTCATGCTGTGTATGATATGGAACCACACGTTTATATTACCTTGTGTATTAATCCTGCCAAGAAGTGTCCTATTATTCCTGTCAAAATTTATGCCATATGACTCATTTTCTCATAGCCCCAATTCATCAAAACAATGAATAAAAAAGTAAATAAAAATCAATTAAGTCCTTCCTTTAGCACAAAGTACTGTGCTAAACACTGGGAGTATCAATACAAAATTGACAGTCCCTGATCTCAAGGAACTCATATTAAAATAAAGAAATAAATATATTTAGTTTCAGCTGCAAGTCAAATAGTTCTTAAAATGTACAAAAGAAAAAACAGAAAGTAATGCATCTTCTTCAATCTTACCACCTCTGATAAAATCATGTCTATTTCTATCAGATAAAGCCCAAACCTTGGCTGGTTAAAACTTTCTTTCTTTGAGTCTTCAGTAGCCATGGATGCTTAGGAAGCAGTGACTGCACTGCCTCTAGAGGAAATTACTAATGTGAATTTCTGCCCTTGTAGGGTTGGTAATGATTACTGGGACAAGGCAAGAACTAGCATGGAAGTATGGGGAGACATTACTTTTCCTGGAACCTTTGACCTTACCTACTCATCAATGCAGTTGGTCAGAGGTTGGTGGTGGTCATAGCAGGGACACTGGTGGCAATCTCCATAATGATGACATCAGGAGATGCACTGAAAGCAGGGCTAGGGGTCTCTGGTTTCTGGTATTCCCAGAGCTTTGGGGTTTATCTTGCCACAACAACAATTTGTACTAAGATGTATTAATGCATTCACCTTTTCTCATTTATAACATTTGCCTTTAATAGATTCAAAGGTATCAACCTATATATGGGCATCTTATACTCAGAAGAATGAAGTAGTTAACTACTTTAACAGGACCATAATTATCCTGGATTGCCTAAAGGCATCCTGCCTTTTGAAGATGCCTGAATCCCCTTCAACCTTCCTTTTCTATTTGCCACCTTATGTCATTCCTGTGAGATAAAGGGGGAGATAATAAGAAGCCCCCTAAGACCATAGAGTCTATTACACTAGCCTTTCCAAAACAACAATTAACTCATAACTTTTAATCTGTTCCCAAGTCTGAAAAGGCAAAAGGGGGAGCAGGGAGGAAAAGATATTAATTTAGATGTGTGAAAATGGACAAGACACTTTTGAGACTCTGGTCCTCAGTTTCTCAATCTATAAAATGGGGAAGGATAGATAAGATGATCTCTAAGATCCACACCAGTAAGTAAATCTTATGTCAATTTCTATTTACTTTGGAATTCTTGCATCCTCATAATTGGCAGAGCTACTACTTAGCCTCATGTCCACTAATGAAGGCATAAGAACCAATTAAAACCATCAATGTTTAATCAAATACTGCTTGATAACTTAGTAATATTGGTGGAAAGAAGAAAAAGAGGAAAGTCAAACCATTCCTGTGACTCTACTGGGACATAATTCCTAAATATGGTAGGCAGGCCTTTGGCTTTCACTCAAAACATATACATTACAGTCCAATAACATTTATCCCAAAATAGAAATTCCCAAATTCATCTCAATTTAATTCAAAACTATATTAAGGGGGCAAGTGGGTAGCTCAGTGGATTGAGATCCAGGCCTAGAGACGGGAGGTCATAGGTTCAAATCTGGCCTCAGATACTTCCCAGCTGTGTGACCCTGGTTAAGTCACTTAACTCCCTTTCTGTAACCCTTACCACTCTTTAGAACCAATACATGATGATTCTAAGGTGGAAGGTAAGAGTTTAAAAAAAATTGTATTAAATGATGATAATGATCAATATATTGTCATAAATTCTGGGATCATAAAAACAAAGAAAGGAAGCAATGCTTGCCCTTTGAGGGTAGAGACCCCCAATATTATAACAGGCATTATAGAACTGAGAGGTTATTTTCAGCCTAACTGATTTTTTAATACAATGTAAAACGTATCATAAACGTTAAACTTATGTTGGAATTGACTGGAGCATGAGATGGTTCTATCTATTTGACTTAAGATGTTTAATAATAAATGACCAAGATTCAGATTTTGATTTTTCATTGCTTCCTCTTATCCCTTAAAAATGGTAATTCACAATATGGCCTTATCCAGACTAATTAACTCAATGCTTTGCAAATATTTCACATATCTTGAGGTCAGAGAAATCTACCAACATGTCATTACCCAATGTTCTCCTGTCTTCTGAATTCTAATATCTTTCAGTGCTGTCCCCCTAACTCTCTCTTCTTTAATATAGTACTTTCTAGTCACTTTAGACTACAAAGTTCTTTTCTTCCTCTGAACTCCCATACCATTGTCTATAGCCATGGTGGCAAAGCTATGGCATGTCTACCAGAGAGGGCATGCTGAGTTGTCCCCCATAATGTGTTACTAAAAGCTAGAGGGACTCCTGCAAGTCCATATGACAGCCTGTTGAGTCTGTGGCAAAGGTGATTCCCTTAGTGGGATTGGAGAGGAGCTAGATTTGAGGGAAGCATAACTCACAGCATGGTGCAGAGCTAAAGGGGAGCAGAAAGCTCATGCTACTCCTCTCCCCCTCTCCTTGCCCTAAAGTCACCTGCTACTCTGTCTAGCAGCCACTGGGAGCTCTTCCTCTCCTTCTCCTGTCTAGGATAAAGTGAGCAGTGGGGCAGGTGGCACATGGTCTCTGGGGTGGGGTATGGCACTCACTTTCTAAAAGATTCACCATCACTGGTATAGTCCAGTGATGGGCAAACTACAGCCTGCACACATTAAGCATTATTAAGCACACATGATGTCATACTAATAACTGGGAATGCAATCTAAATAAAATAATATTTGTCCTCAAGGGCCTCATATTATATAGAGAAAGACATGTACAAATGATTATATACTATTTAATAAAATATAATTTAAGGAAAGGGGGACTCTAGAAGCTGAGTGAATTATGACAGGCCATATTAGGAAATAGTATTTGATCATAGTTTTGGTGGAAAATTGGGATTCTAAGAGGCAGATATAAGGAGGGAGTACATTCTACACATTGGGTACATCATGTGCAAAGTCATAGAGATAGAATACCATGACAGGATTAGGAAAAAAAGTCCAATTTGACTGAACCTCAATGTATAAAGAGGAATAATATAAAATAAGACTGGAAAGATTGATTGAGGCCAAATTTAGGAAGGATGTTGAATGCCAAACACACCAGAGCAACTAATGTTTAACCCTGGAAGAAATAAGGAACGATTGAAGTTAGGGTGGAAGGGTCAGGCCAGCAGGGTGCAGGGTTACATGATCAAATTCTTGTTTTAAGAATGACACTTTGACAGCAAAAAGGAAGATAGATTGGATCAGGAGAAACAAATTAGGAACCTATTGCAATAGAGTACTGGTGACACGATAAGTATCTGAATTTGGTAAATCTAATACTACCTGTTTTTTTAAAGTTCTCATTAAATTCTATCTCAAACACACCTCACTTATATTCTGTTCTCTGTGCTTCCTTAAAAAGTACTGATGACACAAACTTTTCTTTCTTTTATATCCTTCATGAATTTTTCTCTAGAGAAAGCAATGTGTCTTCTTTCACAACATGATGAACATAGAAATATGTATTATATTTATTATATATGTATATATAATTATATAATATGTGTACAAACTATATCAAATTCCCTGACTTCTTGGGGAAGGGAAAAGATAGGTGGAAGGGAGAGAATATGGATTGTAAAATATCAGAAAATGAATATTTTAAAATTGTATTGACATATAATCGTAAAAAATGTATTATATTTTAAAAAGAATGTAGGTTCATTCAGGGCAGGGACTCTTTTCTGGTATCTATATATGCATACACATGCACATATTTTTCTTTGTATCCTTATTACTTACCCTACTGCCTGGAAAATAGTGTGTTTTGTACTTTTAAGTGGGGGAATTATCTTAATTCATATTTTTCTTTTTATCAGTTATTAATACAATTGATATGAAAATACTCAATAAATATAAAGATCTATTAAAAATTAAAAAAACATTGATGACTTAGTAATGGTGTGAACTGCGATTAGTATGGTCTTTCAAATAGTTGAAATCTAATCTTTAACAACCTTGTACATAATTCTACATTCACAATTCTCTCTCTTTCTAAATTGTGCAAAGTATGGGTTTTCAGGAATCTCTTTTAAAAACATCCATTTCAAATAATTGAGATAATTGGAATGGAAAGAATGAAGCCACCAAGCAAAAACATGTCAAAAATATCCACAATTCACATTTTGGCTTTTTGATATCATTGTCTAGCAAGGATCTATTAAAAGTCATAGAGTCTCAGTTACCTGGTATCCAGATTCCATCTAATATCACCTGTGTCTGTATTCTCTTGGCAACATGATCTCAACAACCTAGAATTCTCTTGGCAATGCTATCTCAACACCTTAAGATCTAGGTAAGAGGAAACCCTCCATCTTCTGAGATAGCCCATTCTGCTTTGGGGGAGTTATACAATGAGTTTATAGCAAATGGACATTTACCTTATGTGACTATACACATTTGGCAGAGGGAGAACAAGAAAGAACTTTTGAAATAATGGGAATATCCACCTTGCACTCAATGAACCTATGGCCTTTGAGAATAGCTAATATATGTGAATCTGTCATTCATTTAGATGGCCTCAGTTTCTATTTATCTTTCATAGTGGAAAAATCTTGCCATGCTTAGCCTTATTTTATAATCTGTTCTTTATTATATAGTGTATTCATTCTGCTCTATGTAATAAAATCAAGGATACACGTGATAGGCTCTCTCAAGATTTCCTGATCAGCTAAAAGATCTGTGTTTTGCTTCTATGGATTCCTTCTGTCCTCTCTTGCTTTATAGTGAAATAGGAAGAACAGTCATGTGGTTTTTGGACCACTCTCTACTATAATCACATTTGTGTATGTGTAGCCAGTTGAAGAGGATGTTTTGGCTTAATCATTAGTTTTCCTGCCTATTTTTGACTTCCATATCTGAGTCTTGATTCCCATAGGACTCCTGATCAGAGCTTAGTTGAGTATTATACAAAATAAAATCTATATTCAACTGTTTCCATTGTGACCATATAAGATACACTTACTCTCTGACAGACAATTGAAAAGTATTTATTATTTCTTACTATATGCCAGGTACAGTGATTAATATCAGTAGTTCAAAGAAAGGCAAAACACAGTCTCTTGCCTCAAAGAGCTCACATTCTAATGGAGAAAATGTACATATAAGATGACCATAAAGACGATCTTTAAGAGGTAGCTAGATGACTTGATAGAATGCTTGACTTAGAGTAAGGAAAACCAGGGTTCAAAATCCAGCCTCAGATACTTGCTAGCTATGTGATCTTGGGTAAGTCATTTAACTGCCATTTACCTTAATCCTATATCGATACAAAATATCCCTCTCTATGTCTATTGCTCCAAATTCTGTTTTTCAGGGCTAATTTATCTTTAATATGAGAGCCCTCCAAACTTCTCTTAAAGAGAGTTATCATGACTCCCTAAGTTTTCTCATCTATTGGTTAACCCTTCCAGTTCCTTCAGCTGTTCTTATGTTATGATTTCTAGTCACTTCATCCTCAAATCCTTCTTCTGGATGTATCACAGCACTGACTATACTGGCAAATCAATTCTCTTTTTCTAAGTCTTCTTTCTTAATGCAGGCTCATATCATAATACTTTTATGCACTATTAAATTAAGAAAGGGATTGTGGTAAGTTTTTTTGTTTGGTTTTTTTTTAGAAAAATTTTCCATGGTTCCATGATTCATGTTCTTACTTTCCCCTTCATTCCCCGTTTCATGCCCCCCCTCCAAAGCCAACGCGCATTTCCACTGGTTTTACATGTGTAAAACCTATTTACCTATTTCATATTATTGATTATTGGTGTGGTCGTTTCAAGTCTATATCCCTAATCTGTGGTAAGTTTAAAAAACCCCAACAACTTTGGACTTGAAATTAGGAGCAACTTTTGCTCATAATCTCCCTGAAAATATTTACTCATCTTTAAAATAGTGATATATAATACCATAAACCTCACAGGGATGGGGGGGGGAACCCCAGTCTTTGATGCCAAAGTAAAAGACTACCTGAACCTCCCAGACATTCATTATATACTACCATCCAATATTCATTGAGCACTTACAAAGTAGATAGCATTAGACTATTTTCAGCATTATTAACAAAAAGATATTTTTTTCTCCAATTGATAATGCCCTTTGATGAGATATGTCGCACAAGCTGTGATCAAGCTTACAAATGACTTCCTACTTTACTGGCAATGCTACACAAACAATCGATGTCTCTGGTTTCCACATGTTTTAATACTCTGGACTCAGAGTAATTTAAATAGAGACATCCCAAATACCTATAGGCAAGAATGACAGACTTTCCTAGGAATAAGAGCCATAATCAGCCAGAACTGTATCTAGAACAAAATCAGTTGTGTTGGAAGAGACTGAGTGTCTGTTTTCACTGGCTGTCCACAATTTCTGGAATATTCTTCCTACTCAACTCTTCCTCATGGTTTCCTTATTTTTTTTTTTTGCAAATCCTAGCTGATACCCCACTTTTTACAGGAAGTGTCTTCTAATCACCTTTCATTTTGGTGCCTTCACTCCACTGATTCTAACAAACTTCATTCTGAATTTGGTTTGTTTGCACATAGGTTTTTACATGTTTTCACTCCCATTAGATTGAAAGCAGGGCTTTTTTTGTTTTCCTTCTATTCTCAGCACTTAGCACAGTACCTGGCACATAACAGGTACTTAATAAATGTTCATTGATTGACTACCAACTAAATAGGAAAACAATGATGTAATAGAAAGGAAGGAGCCAGTACGTACTTAGGAAGTTGTACTCCTTTCTCAAGAGGGTCAGAAAGAGAGATGCAGGATGGAAACTGGAGACGAAGTTTGGAAAAGCTACATAACCAGATAGTATTTAGAGTGCTACACCTGGAGTTAAGAAGCCCCAAGTTAATATGTGAACTTAGTCATTTGTGAGCTATGGTGACCCTGGGCAAGTCTTTCAACCTCTTTGTCTCAATTTCCTCAATTATAAAATGAGGAAATAATTAGCACCTATGTTCATAGGATTGCTGTAAAGATAAAGTAAAAGTGTTTGTAAAGTGCTTAGCACAGTACCTGACACTAAGTAAGCACTTGATAAATCTTACTGCCTTCTTCTCCTTCCATTTCCCATTCTCTAACTTTGAACCCCCGGCCCCAGTCATTACTCTAAGACAGAGGTTCTTTCATTACCTGCTTGATGGCTCTGGTCATGGTTTCATGATCCTTCTCCACAAACAATGAAATGAGACCTATCTGATGCTAAACAGGAAACTAAATTTAAAGTTTAATTATATAATAAGACTGAAAGAGGACTTGTACAACTCAACACAATGATCCAATATAAAATATAGCTTTTAATGTCATGTTACTATCTTTAGAACCTTGTTAAATATAAATATTGGTCCCAAGATTTAGAATTACAAGACTTCTGGGAGGCTATCTAAACTATCTCACCTTTATTTTATAGATGCAGAAATTGGGATCTGAAGAGGTAATATGATAGTAACATGGGTGGTATGTGGGTAAATCAAAATAGAAATCTAGGTGTTTTTTTTAAAGAACCTTTCATTTCTGTCCTAGAATTAAAACTAAAGATTGGTTCCAAGGCAGAAGAGTGCTAAAGGATAGGCAACTGGGGTTTTGGGAACTTGCTCATAGTTACATTGCCAAGAAGTAACTGAGGTCAAATTTGAACCCAGGACTTCCCATCTGTGGGCCTTGCTCTCAATCCACAGAGCCACCTAGCTGCTCCAAACTCAGGTCTTCTTATCCTAAATCCATTGGAATCTTTGAGAGCCTTTGGACAGAAGGATGTTTTGCTTTCTGAATGACTTTAATAGGATGCAGGTTCCCCTGTATTATAAGGTAAACCACTACAGGAATAGGATCATCCTTTTGAATGTTTCTATTTTCCTAGAAGATATATTATTTTCTTAAATATTTTTCCCAACTCCTCCTTAGAGAGAATTAAAAAATATAACCATCCACTGACCATCTTTGTGTGCAGTCAACTTCTACTGAAAGTTCAGGAGGAAGAAAATGTTAAGGGAGGATAGGGAGGGCTGTTTCCCAGCTGACTGTCTTGGGAGGTCAGCCCAGGGTGAGTCATTAACACTAGAATATGTTCATCCAGTAGAGCTGCAAATTACTTATTTCAGCCTTCTCTTCTCACTCCAAATGGGACCTTTCCCATAATGTCATTAGTCAAAAGGTAGAACTAGAATTCCCTTGGTGAGGCTCTGAGTATCCTGAGTCCAGGATTAAGCAGATTGTGTGAGGCAAATAATATATTGTCAAATCAGGGAGGAATTAACTCCAGCCCTCCTCAAGTAGCAGGCTGAAAACTTAACCCATTCACAGCTGGCCTCTAATAGTAGCAATTCCCCACTCCCTACTGTCTATCCCTGAGAAGCTTTAAGATATAGTTGGAGAAGTGCTGTATTTGGAGGCTGAGGAGCTGCATTTGTATTCTGCCACTTACTGCCTATATAACACACACACACACACACACACACACACACACACACACAAAATTGTGTTCTTTCCTTAATATCTGGTTCCTCATTTGTAAAATAAGAGTCACAGAAAATGTTTTTACATGTAAAATCTATATCAGATTGTTGTCTCAGGGAGTGGGGTAGGAGAGACAGGTAGGAGAGACAGAGAAAGAGAATTTGAAACTCAAAGTTTTAAAAAAAGTAAATAATGGTTATATTGTTTACATGCAATTGAGGGAAAAAAATCAAATTATTGTTTTAAAACATGAAAATATTTTCAAATAACAAATAAAAGGAGAATTGGAAATTTTAAAAAATAAGAATTATGAGCTAAATTCTATGATTTTGTGTTATTACTCTAATGGGCTCAATCCTATATCCTTCCCTTTTAAGATTTTAACCATGAGCTATATAATTTCTGACTACAAGATTCATCCTTGAGTCAGACTGATGAGCATACAGAAGCCACTTGAACAAGGATTTGTGATACTTGATGGGAACTTGTTCTTGACCCATAAACTCTGCTGGCCACAACTGACCCTTTGCATTGAGTCCTCTGGCTTCAGATACCGTCATCTGTTTGTCTTACTTTCCTACAATAAGCTATTATTTTACTTTTGTGGTTTACCTTATAATCCAGGGGAGCCTGCATCCCATTAATGTCATTGAGAAGACAAAACTTTCTCTGCCCCTAAACTCTCAAAGATCACATGTATAAAACTCAGAAACAATCGAATAGCATTCATTTTTCTTCTTTACTTTAGTTGACCTCAATAAAGACAGATGGGGCAAGTTTCATCAGAGAATACTGTTCAGTATTCCTAGTTTTTGTTTGTGTTCTGCAAAGGTAAAATTCAAATTAGGAGTTTATGGAAGAAATCACAAAAGCAGCAAAAATGCTGTAACCGTCCATCCATTTGCTCACTTGCCTTGAATTCCATCCCAGTCAGGCCTATGCATCTGATACTTAACTAGTTATGTGACCTTAGATGACTCATTTAACTTCAGAGTCATAGTATCTTACTCTGTAAAATAAGGAAGTTCCACTAGAAAATGTCTTTGGTCAATGCTCCATGCTAGCTATAATTCTATGATCTTAAAAGATATGTATAAATAAAAAACTATCATGCTTTCCAATTTCCTTTTAAAAATCAGATATTTCCTTCAGATTATTTTCACCGTGGGAAGATGACTTACCAAACCATTTTCAGGGCTGCTCATATACCTTTGATGTTCACATCTCCCCCAATTCTCACCTGTGATTCCAAGAAACTGTAGCATGCACATTGGCCACACCTTGGTAAAACTAATTGGGCAGTCTAAATCAGGTTGAGGCTGAAGGTTAACCAATAAGCATCACACACATTGGGCAATTAGGGGGGGATTTCTACCCCAAGCATGTGAAGACTTTCTTTAGTTGCATGGGAAGATAAGAACAATTTGTTCCAATGTCTATGAAAGTGACAGAAGCAGGCATTGTGGAGCTTCTCGTAGCTTGGTCAGTTATTAAAGACACTGGCATTATCCATTGTAACCCCAGGCCATAACCAGTCTTCATCCTGACTTTTGTCTTGCCACCGGACTTTGATTACTCTGGGAGAGAGAAGTTAATGATTTTGTGCAACTCTACCTCACTTACATCCAATTCATGGCCAAAGCAAGACATCACCCCATGGTGTTATTGGTCCTCTTTGAAAACAAAAAATAAACAAAAATATGATGAAGAAATCTTGCTTTGTTACCGTGGACTCCAGTAGATTTCATCACATACTTGTTTTCATATTGAATAAAGAAATACAGGATTTAGAGCTGGAAGAAAGATCATCTAATCTAGCAGTTCTTAAATTCGGGATGGATGAACTCCCAAGGGGTTCATAAATTTGGATAGTAAAAATATACATCATTTCTTTTATAATATTATGTATTTATTGTATGCATTTAAAACCATTTTTCTGAGAAAAGGTCCATAGAATTCTCATCAGACACCAAAGATTCTAAGATACTTTAAAAAGGGTAAGAACCCAGGATCTAGCCCAAACTCCTCACTTTCTCAGAGAGTTCGTATTTTGTCTAAAGCAAAGCCAATACATAAACTCAAATCCTTTGCCCTAACCAACTCCCCTCTTCTTGCTACTAGGCTATAGTTACTTTTGCTTATTAACTATTGATCTCAGCTCAGTCTATCAGATGTTTCTGTTCCTTATCTGGTAGGGGTAGGAGAGAAGACTTCTTTCTTTTAGCTTTAATACCTACTTCACAGGAGAGTGAGAAGGAAAGGTCATATAAACCTATAAGTACTAAATAAATATGACATCATGAATCACTGATTTTAATCCAGAAGGAGCAACAAATTAAACCCCTTATTTTTACAAATGAGGAAACTGAGGCATTGTGCATTCAAAATGATTTACTTGGCGACAAGCAGTTATTTATTTATTATCACTATTATTATTTCTAATAGAAGCCATCTACAGTTTTCAGTAAAATATTAATTAAAGTTTTGGGTTTGATAGCAATTTCTCTTTTAGCCTATTCCCCCAAAAAGTGATGCAATCCAACATTACAAACTCTTGTCTGCTGTCTCCTACTTGTATTATCATGTAATTCCCTTTAAGGAGCTGTACAGATCACATAGTGATGATATTCCCTGATATATTAGCCAGGAAGGCAAGGGAAGATGAGATGTGGTTCAGTGGCTTCCTCCCTCATATATCAGAACATAGCATTACTGGGAGTGATTGTGTGAAACAGAGAATCTCCTGCAGCCTAGGTTCCCACAGCTCTTCTCTTCCTGCCACTTGCTCCCCTGCTGTTTCTTCCTTACCTCCCACCTACCCCTTAAATCCATTATTTTAAACTCAGCTTAACTGGCAATATATACCCAAGTCACTCTTTTCTCACTGCCTCTCCTCCCCTATTCTTCAAACTTTAGCTACCATGACTGCTTTCATGCCATTGTCACACCTATCTCCACCAAGCTCAAATTACAAAGATGGGAATAGGTGTGATGGTAGGTAGTAGCTTTGTTGTCCTTTCTGAAGTCTCTCCATTTCCTTAATTACACATGATTGAACTGTTTGGAGGAACAGCCAATTCAGTAAAATGGAAGAGACCATAGAATTTGTCTTTTTCCTTTCTTCTGTGGCAAAGGTTAAATTTTGTCTGTCCCTATGACAGCGTGGAGAAGCCTATGAACACTTTCTCAAAATAATGTTTCGAAATATATGAAGTAAAATAAATAGGGTTACAAAAGAAACCAATTCTATTGAAATATTGTTATCCAAATATTAAAAGAAACAAGCTAATAAACACCAGATTAAAAACTAAAATTTAAGAATTCTTCCTTCCCCTTTTCTCTTGAGAATTAGTATTCCAAATGAACTCTCAATTTGCCGATTCTGTCCCACATTCTTCTGTTCTCTTATGGGTTTTAGTTATTTTTGGTTAGGGGGAAGTGAGAGCAGAAGGGGAAGCAAACAAGTTAATAGAAAGATGAAGGAGCAGCCACTATACTCCTGCTGGGGTGGAGGAAGGACATAATTCTGAAAATAGAATTTTAAAGGGAAAATTCAGTTTTGCTGTTATTATTGTTCAGTCATATCCAACTCTTTATAACCCCATTTGAGGTTTTCTTGGCAATTTTACTAGAGTGGTTTGACATTTCCTTTTCTAGCTCATTCTATAGATGAAGAAACTGAGACAAAGTTAAATGACTTTCCTAGAATCATACAGCTAGTACACGTCTGAGGCCTGATTTAAACTTAGGAAGTGGTCTTCCTGACTCCAAGCCTGGCACTCTAGCCACTGTGCCATCTACAAGTTAGGAAAATCAAAGTCAATATAATGTATAAGATATTCTACTGTGGGGAATATAGATATTAAATAAGATATGACTTTCCCCTTTAAAATTACATGATAAATAAAAGTTAGAATAGTTGATAAATGTGTCAGTCTTTTTTAATTGCTTACTAAATGCTAGCCATTATGTTATACCCCAGGTACACAAAGAAAAGCAAAAATATTTTACTTGTCCTCTAGGAGCTCATATTATAATGAGGGAGGCAATATATTAAATAACTATTTTGAGGACAAGTAAGTGGCTCAGTGGCTTGACTACCAGACCTAGAGACAGGAGATCCTAGTTTTAAATCTAGATATGTGACCCTGGACAAGTCACTTAATGCCCATTGTGGAGCCCCAATAGCTCTCCTGCTTTGGAACCAATTCTTAGTATTTATTCTAAGACAGAAGGTAAGGGCTTTACAAAAAAACAAAAAAACAAAACAAAAAAAAAAAACCAACCACACACAAAAAACCTTACAAAGTGCTACTGAAATGCAGTTTCGAGGACTTTACATTCTTTTGGGAGAAGATAATATATATAAAAAAAGCTGAAAATCAGAAATGGCATGAGGAATGACATCACAGGGGATATGGAATAGAAAATCTGGAAAGTCAGAATTGTAGCTAGAAAGGAATGAATTTAAGGCTCTCCTGGACAACGTCCTTCAAATGGAGATTCTAGGAAGAAAAAGCAAGTCGGAGGAAGTGGATACTGAAGGGACAAAAGATAGTTCTTTTGGTTTTATCTAGTCATTTTTGCTCAATTTCCTTTATTAAATTTTCATCCATATCCCCTTACCCAACCATGGATATCCCTCAAGTCTCCATATTGAATGATAACTATGGATATTTAAAATGTAATATAGATACAACTGTATATATTTTAATTATAAATTTAATTTAAATGTAAAGTGTGACAGTTGGGAATGTATCACATCTCTGCTAATTCCAGCAGAAGCAACCCATGCCTTCTGTTCCAGAAAAACTCCTAGAAATCCTGATAAGCCCAGCTGAACTAGTTCCAGATAATGCCTAACTAGATATCCAAGCCAGGTATACTAATGAAGGAATACTAAGGTGTCACAAACCTTCTTCCTGGAATGTTTGCTATTGTACATCGCCAACCTATAGTATCTGGTCTAGATGCTCAGTTCAAGTGACCCAGGCAGATTCCTGATTCTGTTAACTACCCTGATAAACTTGTCCATAGATGAGAATCCCAAACTGGCCTTGTATAGAACATTCTTTGTAACCCTAAATCTGGCCTTACTCTTTTTTTTTTTTCAGTCTCCTCTTTACTAAGAATCTTACTGGGGCCTTTGGTCTGCTCAAAAATGACCTAGCCTTTCCTAATTTCCCACTATGCTCTAACTTAAACATTAAAATTGTTTTGACATTCCTGGTGAAGCCTTTTGACCTCAATGTGGGCCTTCTTCTTTTCCTTCTCTTTATCTTCTCTTACTAATTGCATCCAATTGCATGGATTGTATTATCACCAGTTTCATGGGTTGGGTTATCATCTCTATGCAGATGGCTCCAGCATGTATATATTCAGGTCTCTCTTAATCTCTAGTCCTTTTCATCAGATCTCTACTGGGCATTTCCAGTTCCATGACCTATAGATATTTCAAACTCAATAATTTATTAAAATATCCCCTCCCCCAAAAATAAACTCTCCTTGACTTCTAACTCTATCCTTCTAATCATCCTCAGTTCCTCATTCTTCCTTACTTGGCATATCCAATTATTTGCCAAGTCTTGATGATTCTGTCTCTGCAACATTACTGGTATCTTACTTACTCAACTTACTTATTCTACTTACTCAGCTTTCCATCTTAGCTCAGTAGTTCGTTTCCTCCCTATAGCACTTTTGTAATATCTTCCTAATTGCTATTTACTTATCTGAGAACATGTTGTATCCCTACAGTATTATGTAAATTCTGTGAAGGGCAGAATTCTCATTTTTGTATTTACATCCTTAATATCTTGTGTAGTACTTAACATATGGAGGGTGCTTAGTAAATATTTTTAGATTGATTGGTCTCTTTCCCCAGTTTCTTACCACCCTAATTCATCTTCCACAAAGATACCAAATTGATATTACTAATGTCCTTCCCTGTTCAAGATGATCCAGTGGCATCACACTGCTTCTGAGAGATGAAATATAAACTTCTCTGTTTGGTATTTAAATCCTTTCACAACCTGCCTAAAGCACACCTTTCCAGGTATCTGAGGTTTCTGTAATATTGATCTGAGTTAAAATCTAGCCTGAGACATATACTAGCTGTATGACCACAGGCAAGTCATTTAATCAGCATCTGCCTTAGTTTCCTCAACTGCAGAACAGGAATAATAATAGTACATTCCTCCTAAAAATCAAATGAAATACTCTTTGTAAAGTGTTCAGCACAGGGACTGCCATTCAATAAATGTTTTTTTTTCCTTTCCTTCCTTTTCCTCAGTCTTATAATTCTCCCATGTTCTGGCCAAACTAGCCTATTTACTTCTCTTTAAACACAAGATCTTCTCTCCCTTTGTGTTTTTACATGTTATCTCATCATAACTGTGACCTCAGCTACCTGGAAAGGTATTCTGCAGGATGCTTATGAAGGGATTTAAATACCAAACAAAGAAGTTTATATTTTATCCTAGAAGCTGTATGATGCCACTGGAACGTCTTGAGCAGGGAAGTACTTTAGAATATCTACTTGTCATCTTTGTGAAGGATGAATTAAGGAGAGCGGTGAGAAACTGGGGATAGAGATGAACCAATCTACAATATATAGAATATATCCCTTCCTCACCTCCTCCTCTTGTGATTCCTATCTCTCCTTAAGACTTATCTCAAATTCAGTCTTCTATATCAGTGTATCCTGGTCTATCAACTAGCAAGTGCCCTTTGCCTGAAAAAATTGATTTGTATTTATTAATTTATACTTTGTATTTACTTAGTTACATATGTGTTCTTTTATCCCTAATAGAAATGAGTTCCTTGGAGTTAGGAATTGTTTGATTTGAGTCTTTATATCCCAGCACCTACCCCATAGCAAGTATTTAATAAAGCTTGGTTGAATCAATAAGTACATAAATTATATATTTAATATATATAATCCCTGGAAAAATTTAAGAAGCTCAAATTTGGAAGGGTCCTCAAAGAACATTTTGTCTAACTTAAAACAGAACAGGAATAATCTTTCAATAGATCTCCCACAAGTTGTCAGTGTCAGTCTCTGAAGAATCCCAATGAAGGAAAACCCATTCTCTTTCATTGTACTTTAGAATAATTCTAGTTGTTAGGATGTTTTATTTTTCCTCCTTTATCAAGCAGAAATCTGCCTTTCTTTAACTACCTTAGATTGTTCTTAGCCTTGCTTTCTCCCACAAGCACTGTCACTCTCATCCTTCTGCTTTAAAATAGCCTTTCAAGTAGATGAAGACAAGCTATCATGTCCAACTATAAATCTTCTCTCCTCCAGGCTAAACATTTCCAGTTCTTTCAAATGATCCTCATATGGCATGAGTTCAGAGTTCCTTTTTTTTTTAATTTGGTTAACCTTGCTCTAGATAGTTAATAGCTTTCTTGAGTTGTGGCATCCCAAACTGAACAGGATACCTCAGTATGGCCAATGTGATCAGAGCGAGTGGAGTAAAGTAAGACTATCACATCCCTCATTCTGAATATTCTGCCTCTCTTGATGCAACCTATTATTCTATTGGAATTTGAGGTTGATGTGTCATACTTTCAAATGTCAGTTAATTAGTCAATAAATATTTATTAATCACCTCCTATGTACCAGGCACTGTGTGAAGTGCTGGAAAAAACAAATACAGGAAAAAAGAAAGCCAGTCCATTCTTTCAAGGGGCTTACTTGTTGTGGGGAAGTTAAAATATAAAAGAAAGATAAAAGGAAAGGGCAGAAAAGATAGGTGGAGTGGGGACAAGATAGAGAGGTCTAAAGGTGTAAAGGCTGGTGGTGGAAAGTAAAGGGATGGATGAATTGAGAGCCATCCTTAAATGAAGATTTGGGGAGAAAGATGGCCCCCTCCATTCAGAAGGAGGATCCCCAGGATCAGAGAGGTTTTTTTGAGGTATGAGTTTGTGAGATCCAGAACTAAAGTGATCTTCCAGGATGACGAGTTATCTTGGGCATTGTGAAGAAGTCCTGAGTAGTGAAATCTGGTGGGTAAATTTATCACTATGCCTGGAAAAATTATTTACAGCCAATGTATTCATGATGGTGAAATAGTAGTACCATCTCCATATGGAAAAGACAATATATAATAAGGGTTACCTTGTGCATTGGACTAAAAGACAGTGGACATACTTTGAGTGAAGCTGATCAATAAGACCATTAGATTCAATTATTTTAAATGTTTTCATCCTTTTCCTTCACTGCAAAATGAAATAATGCTTCCCTATGCTGTATAGACACAGATCTGCAAGCATATGGTTTTTATTCCACTAATTCACAGGCAGAAAGGAACCTGAACTGTTTTGTTTTAAATCTGTTCCCTAAGTAACATTACCATCTCAAGGTAATCATATTAATTTTGTTATTTATTAAACACAAAGGCCAGGATTGACTTTCAAACATTATCATTGAAGAAAGTCTCTTTATTCTTTGCAAGGTGGAAGGGATTGTATCAAGAGGAAATAAAAGAAAAAAAAACACAACTGCCTGCAAAACAATGATTAGCTAAAACCACCCAGGGGAGCCCAGGTGGCCAATTGAAAGAATTGTCCTCTGAGTGAAAAGTCTCTCCTTGTTTTGTAAACTGTTAAACCTTGAAGTGACTTTTAGTGATCATGCTGGTAAAGATGCTAATTCAAATTCAAATTTCCTATTCTCACTGAGCCTTAAAGTTGGAAGGGACCTTCAATTATATCATTTAAACCATCTATTAAGGAAAGAAGAAACTCTTTCTAAAAATGTTAGTGATAAATGGACATCTAATCTGGTTATAATTGTTAGTACTCTTATTTTTAAAAATAAAAAATTCTCTTTAGAAACATCAAACTTGCTGACCTTTATTCTATTCCTTGAAGATACACAAAATTTAACTCATTTCTCTTCTAGAAGATAGCTTTAAATATTTGAAGCCATATTTGATTTTCTTTCTTTTTGCCCTCTAATCTTCCCTGAACATCCACTGTTCCCTGGGACTATAGATTTACAATGGAAAGAGATCTTAGATATCATGTAGTCCAATGACCTCATTTTACAGAAGAGGAAGTTTCTGATGCCTAACAGAAGAACTTTTTTCAAGGTCACCAAAGTAATAAGTAGAGGAGTCAGTATTTAAACCCATCTTATTTCTCCAAATTGAGGGTCTTTTAAAACCTAGCCATGTCTTCAATGAATCCTAATATAGTATACATTTGAGTCCTTGATCATTCTGTTTACTCATTGCATGACATGATCCAAGTTGTCAGCTTCATTCCTAAAATAGAATGTCAAGACCAGGATATCCTCTAGCACCATGATGAACCTATGGTACATGTGCTATAAAGGGCACACAGAGCCCTCTTTGTAGGTACACCTACAATAGCCCATCAGAGTTCATTACAGAAAGCCAGAGGGGACTCAGGGAAGAATTGTTCCCCTCCCCCCTCTCCAGGGACCTGAAGATATACCTCACTTCCTCCTCCCTTCTGCCAAGCAGCCCAATGGGAGTGCTTCCTCCCTCCCCTGTTTGGGGTAAGGAGGTGGCAGGAGGATGAAGGTCACATGCTACATGAGAGTGTGGCACACATGACAGCCCATCAAGTCTGTGGTGAAGGTAATTCCCTTGGTGGAGTTGAAGAGGAGCTAGGTTTGAGGGAAGCATAGCTCCCAGCATGACACATAGCTGGAAGGGAGCAGAGCCCTTGGGCTATTCTCCTCTCCCTCTCCCCCTGCACCAAAGATGTGATAGCCTACCTACTTACTTTTTGACTATGATTTTCCAAGATAGCACATTTTATACCACTTCTAATAGAGATGACATCATTTGTGATATTTTTCAATCACTTAAAGTCACTATGAGATTCTTCTTTACCCTCTGCAACATTACCTACAACTCTGATTCTATAAGCAGTAGTGTTTGATAATTCCACACTATCCATTCTCATCAGAACATTGGTTTAAGAGAAGTATATGTATGTACAGGTGTGTAATTGTATATGTATGTGTGTGTGTGAGAGAGAGAGACAGACAGACAGAGACAGAGACAGAGACAGAATGTAATCATTGAAAGAATTATTCTATTTCTCTCAAGTGCAGTACACCCAGCTTTCTTCCTTCTCTTCTGTTTTGGGCCCAACTCATCCATCTGTGTTGCCTTACCTTGATATCCTATGTGGATCATTAACTCATTTCTTTTGAATGGCCAGGTATCCCAGGGGGAAACCCTACAATGTTCTGGAACTTAATATCATCAACAAAAAGGGACAATCTAAGGACTTCAGAATTTTTCAGAATAAAAACTTTCTCTGACATAAACTCTGTCCAGAATATCTTTCTGTGACAAAAACAAATTCCTTCTTCAAATAAGTCTTTTAGGCCTCCATATTGATAATCAGAATATCAAAGAAGTGAAGTTACCACTGTCATTTCCTTAATCAATCTTAAAGGATTTTAAGATGTGGGCTAATTATACCCATTGGAAAATCTGTCACTAAAACTCCCATTGCTCTTTGCCCTCCTTACTCTTAACCCTCTCCATATAGAGGAATGGGGTAAAAAACCTCACAGACTACCTTGTCTCTACTCCCGAGCTAGTTTAGGTTGGGGCTTTCTTTTTAATCATCTAGTCCTCTCTCTGGCTCTCTCTGTCTATTTCTGTCTCTGTCTCCGTCTGTCTCTGTCTGTCTGTTTCTCTTTCTTTCTCTCTTGATCCTGGGGAAGGAAAGAGGAGGGGAAAAGTACTCGGACACAATGATCTACTACCTTGCAGATTACAGTATAGGACCCATCTGTGAAGAAGGTTTTATTTTAAGATTCTCTGCTTCTTAAAATGAGATCTGCTAAATTGTTTAGCAAAAATAAAACAAAGTTAAGGCTGGCTCAGTATTGTCCCCAAGTGATTTTTGTATATAACTAATGCCAGAGTAAGGAAGTTTACAGCAGTTGTGCCTTGGGGAGTTCTGTCCCCCTCCCCAAATGTGTACTGCTGTATACTACATGTGTTTGAAGTTATACACAATGAATTACACTTGTCTGCGATCAACCACATATGTTTAGGTGAAAAGACAATCAGTATTTTTTAAAAGGCAGATAAAATATAACCAGAAAATACATTATGAATGCTTTCTTGACATAGCAAATATCTAAGTTAAGCAGGGAGGGGAAGGGAAGGAATTTTGTTTTCAAAATTACTGTGATTCTCCTGGGTCCAGGAAAACATAGTCAGCATTTCTTTGTCATACAGAAAGAACCCAAGGCCTATGTGGAAACTATATCTTCAAATGACAATATCAAACTCCAGTGCTTCCCAGTTTTTTTGGCATCATCTCTTCCCCAGTTCCATCTCCTTTTCCTTCACAACTTCTCCATCATTCTCAAACTTCCTCTTGGATTGAGTCAACCATCCATAGTCTCACAGTCTTGCCTAGGAAAAATTAGAAATCCCCTAGAGCTTAGCTAAAGATCTTTGGGCTAGGGGTAGGAGGAAACAGATCTGATCCAAAGCAGAGCACACGCTATACTAACATAGATCATAAGCTATTTCAAAAATGGACAGTTACATGGAGGTGGGGAATGGGTGAGTCACAGCATTTCATTCTACCCATTGCTCTCCCTCTAAAAGCACTAGTGCCTCATGTCTTTCCCATTCCTGATTCCCCCTAACTTCAGAGCCCCTCTGTCAGTTACTCTGAATATGCCTCTCATTGTCACTCCTTCCTGCTCTCACTGGAGAAGGCCATCAGAAGCAAATACTGTAGTTAGGAAAGTGGAAAAAGCATTAGTTTTGGAGTCAGAATGTATAGATGTCAAATCCCAATGTTTATTATTGGTGTAACCTTAAGCAAATTGCTTAACCTTCATGTGTCTCAGTTTCCTCCTCTGTAAAATAAGTTTGGACAAGAAAGACTCTAATGTTCCTACCAGCTCTAAGACCAATGATCCTATGACTCAATCTTGGCAAAGCTGTTTGTGCTAAAGGAACTGTGTCAGAAAACTTTTATGTCATAGGACTACAACCATCTCTTTAAAATATATACACATGCACACACAACAACAAAAAAAAAAAACTTACCTCACTTTCTGCTTACAATCAATACTATACATTAGTTCCAAGATAGAAGAGCATTAATAAGCTAGGCACAGGGGTTTAAGTGACTTGCCCAGGTTCATGCAGCTAGGAAGTTTCTGAGATCAGATTTGAACCCAGAAACTCCAGGCTCTAGACTGGCTTTTTTCCTTTCCCCCCACTGCTGGTGAAGAAACTCCCTCACCAAATATTCCCTTTATTAAGGCAAATCACCACTTGCTCTAAAACTTAGGAACTTAATGGGTAAGGACACTAAGAGGGTAAGTACCTTGCCCAGTGTCACACAGCCATTATGTATCAGAGACACAAACTTTGTTAGATGATAATGAAGAAATATTCATGAGTATTGAAAAGAGATACTTTTCTAACACTGAACAGGTCCCATTATCTTAATTTTTCCTGTGTTTGGGGAAGACTCAGAAATAAGTCAAATAGTTTTGTGGCCAAAATGTAAAAAAAAAAAATTGTCACGACTAGTAATGTCATATCTTTTTATGTTGAGTTCCTTACAAGGGAAAAAAAAAGGTAAGAGTTTTTGTGTTATCACTGCTGTTGTTCTATAAAGGATTAGATGCATTTTATTTTTGTACAAGGTAACAGCAGAGCATATTAATTCTCCAGGATCTGCCAAATGTGCTAGCAGCATATTACTCAGTTATTACAGTCTAATTGTAGTTAATTTTATTCTCTGGGACAACTAATCTCTTGATAACATTTGCAGCGATTGATTAAAATCCACTCCTTGCTAAAATCAAGGTCTTTAGGTAATTGATGTGCTAATAGACCTGCAATTATTTGAGGCTGTGGCTTCTAGCAGCAGAAAGCAAGGCATGGGATGGATAAAGTCCAAATAAGGCACCTACTTTGCAGCAGGCACTGCGATAATTACCAGGAGACAGGCTGCTTATCAGTTGTGAGAGGTTTTCATCCTTCATTAATATGTAGTTCAGTTGGACATCAGAGAAGCCTGCCTCTGTGGGACCATTTCCTAAGACGCCCATTATCTCATTTTCCATAGTCTTGGCTTGACCCATTTCTTTTCTTTTCTTCTTCTTCTTCTTCTTCTTTTTTTAATCTATGGTCTCAAGAAGATTTGACTTTTTACATAGGGCTTTCTTTCTAAACAATAAGCTTACCAATGACTTGGCTCCCCAAAGTACCATGTGGAGTCTGCTGCTTATAACTTTGGGCAAGTATATACAGCAGAAAAGTATACTGAAAATGTTCCAGACTAAACATTTTATGGCAGACAAAATAAATATTCCCAAGTGCTAACCTGTGGGTTTTCCATGTTGTAGCTTGAGCCTATAATGTGCTTACTGCTGTAGGTTTTCCTTAAAGGTTCATATATCTTTGATGTTCCCAGGAATTCCTGAAAGCTCCAGTCTGGGAAGGGAGAAGGGGGAACTCCTGTTTTATAGTATGATTTTACCCCCAAAGAGCTTTGGAATGGTGCTTTTAAAAGCCCACAACTAGAACACAATGAATATTTTCCTATCTTGGGCATAGGATGGAAATTAGCTCAATGAGTCCTACAATGGAGGTACATAAGAGCATATTTTTAGAGCTGGAATGGGCTTCTTAGGTAATTGAGTTAGTCCAGGTTCCTTATTTTACAAAACCAATTCAGATTGTGTTAGAAAAATATCTCTTTTCAATACTCATCAACATTTCTTAGTTATGATCTAACAAAGTTTGTGTCTCTGATACATAATGCCTGTGGGACCTTGGCCAAGGTCCTTACCCTCTTGGTAGGATGAGGTCCAGGGAGGTTGTTGCCTCAGTAGTATTAAATACCAGTGCTGGTATTTGAACCCCTTTCAGATCTCTAATACTAAATCCATTACTCTTATTGATATACCAGAATGCCTCTCAATAATTCATTCTACTTACTTTCAATCCCATCATTTACTGGGATGAGTACCTGCAAAAGTCACATCTCTGAGTTTTAGGTTTCCTATCTCTATATTCAGCACTATATTGTGAGATATAAGTCAATCCATTAAAAATCTATGGTTCCCTCAACATGAGAACTCCCTCTACCAATAAAGATTATAATCACTTTGATCCCTTTGTCTGTAATTTAGTCTATTAGTCCTAGAGAATTGCCTTAGGTTTGAGAGAATGTAATTTTTCTGTGCTTTGTAACAAGCAAATGCAAGAGATTATAAAAAAATCCAATTAAAATCATTATAAAACATGTTGCAATAAAAGTGCTGCCTGGGTTCATAACAGCAACAACAAAAAGTGCCCCTCACACAAGCTACAAACCAAGTATTTGGAGTGGTTTAATCAGCACTGACAGGAAACATGGAACACTGGGGTGCTCGGTAATCAATCCTGCTTGATTATAGAAACACTGGAATGTGACAACGGCTGCCTTGTGGGTGGAATGTCACACCATAGCTCTTGACACCCACTGTTGGTCAGTTTAATACTTACTGAGCATTTTGCCCGGAGAAGAGATGATTGTGTCAATATCCCAGTAAAGCCTTTCTGCATGATCACATTTCCCTTATCTACATGACTCTGTCATGTGTAGTACAGATGCTAATCTTATGTAAACTTTCTATCCTGTTAATGGTTCTGCAATACCCCAGTCCTTTGGGAGATGGAGAGTCTTTGTTCATAAAGTATAATAAAATGTGTTCCATAAAAGTGAGTAATAATGACAGTTAGGATAAACATCAGACTTTAAAATCTATTCCCTTTTTAATTGAAGAAATTCCTTTCAAAGCACTTTTCAGCAAGATTAATAAATATAAAATCTATATAGATTTTAGCAGAAAGTACACTATTTAATTTTTTAAAATTATTTCTGCTATCATTTTATTTTAGCTCTGTGATCTCATTGATATTGGCCAATCCCTCTCTACCAATGAAGATCAGCAAATCTTCCATAATTTAGAGCCTTACAGAATTGCCAGGGCATAATGTAATTTTTCCAACTTCACCTGGCCAGTATTCTTAAGACATGGGAATTGTACTAGATTTTCCTAGACCCGAAGGTCAGCCTTTTCAATCCTTTCTTCTCTGGTAGATTGGCTCTGTGAACAGAATCATAATTTATAGATATGATTATGATTTAAATTCATCAAGGCTACTGATGAATTCATCTAATCACAGGCTGATAAAGCTGGAAAGATTCTAAAAGATCATTATAATGCCTTCTTTGTGGAAATAAGGGGACTAAAGCCCTAAGACTTGCCAAAAGTCAAACAACTACTCACAGAGCTGGCACTCAAACCCAAGACTTTCAACTGAAAGTTTAGAGCTCTTTCCATTATTTTTTTAACATTTATTAATATTTATTTTTTGAAAAGTTAACATGGTTACTTAATTCATGCTCTTACTTTCCCCTTCACCCCCCTAACTTCCCCCTTCCCCCCATGGCTGATGTGTATTTCCACTGGTTTTAACATGTGTCATTGATCAAGATTTATTTCCAAATTGCTGATAGTTACATTGGTGTGGTAGTTTCGAGTCTACATCCCCAAATCATGTCCGCCTCAACCCATGTGTTCAAGCAGTTGTTTTTCTTCTGTTTCCACTCCTGTAGTTCTTCCTCTGAATGTGGGTAGCGTTCTTTTCCATAAATCCCTCACAATCTTTCCATTATTTTAAATTATCTAGGTGGCACAGTGAATGGAGCATTGGTCCTAGACTCAGAAAGACCTGAGTGAAAATCTAGCCTCAGATATATTACCTATATGCTCAAGTCACTTAATCTCTGTCTGCTTCAATTTCCCCACTGAATGAGGATATGATAATAATACCTACCTTTGAGTTATGGTGAAGAAGAAATGATATAATAATTGAATATAATAATTGAAAAGTGCTTACATAGTGCTGGTCACCTAGTGGACACTTTACAAATACTAGCTAGGGGGTGCAGATTTTCCTTCTTATGCTGTATACCCAAACACTGGTATGGTGGCTCTTTCTGCATGAAATCAGATCTTCAAATCATATTTATCAGTGAATGACTTTTAGAGAAATCTTTTTATGCCTGATAAAGAATATGGCAATAATGGAGATCAAATTCATGGGGAAAAAATCCAAATATGAAAAGATAAAAGCCTATAAAATGAGGACATGAAGTTTTAGAAGAGAGGGGTACAGATCATCTACACTACCACCACCTGCTTCTGAGTTACAAGAGGAATATAAACAAAAGCTTTGAGTGTGAAAAAGCTTTTACAGCTTCCCATGGCTGTGTACAGATTGTTCTCTATATCTAACATACACCTTCTCCTTACCTCAACCACTTGGAATCTCTACTTTGCCTCAAAGCCCAGCTCAAATACCACCTCCATTTCTGATGCATCCCTGCTGCTAGTGATTCCAATACCCCAAAATACTTTGTGTTTCTTTGGTTTATTTTGTCTGTATTTACAGGTGTTCATATTGTTTCCCATAATGGAATGCAAACTGCCTGAAAAACTGCTGCACATTTGTCATTGTATTCTCAGAACCTAGCACAGACACATGTGTTAAGTGTTAAAATCTGGCAACTAGTAGGCACTAAATATATGTTTTTGATGGGATGATTGATTTAAATGGATCCATAAGAGAGTAATTTTCAAAATTGTCTTATTCATCAATTACTCAGTTCCCTGACTGCCTACTCAAATATCTGTGAATCCAACAATTTTAGAGTCAGAAGAGACATTAGAAATAATTTGGTCCAATTCATTACCTGAAAGAGTCCCTACAACATAATTGATGTCATCTAGCCTCTGTTTGAAGACCTGCAAAAAGGAACTGCTGTCTCCTAGGGTAGATAATTCAAGTTATTGGCGATGCTGAATGTTAGGAAGTTTGTCTTTTTTTTTTCCTTTGACATCAACTCTAAATTGCTTTTTTACCCCAATTTCTACTTATTACTGCCTCTTCAAGGAGCATATATAGGGTATTCTTTTTCTTAAGTAAAATTTATTCCAACACTGACATATTTAAATTTCTTGCATTTTACTCTGTATGGACAAAGACAGAAGATAACCAAAAAAAATGTCATTGATCATAAGTTCAACTAGGAATCACAATTTTCTAAGGAAGATTTATTCTTTTGTTTTCAAAAACAATGAAAGGGTATTTCCAGAGGTGGAGAAAAGTTGGCAGAGTAGAGAAAATACTCAGCTGAACTTTCCTGACAATCTCCACCAAATGACTTTAAAATAATGCTTCCATTGGAGTAGAAGAGCCAACAAAAGATCAAAGTGAGATATTCTTCTAAACCAAGATGACTTAGGAGGTTGGAAAGAGAGTTTGTGACATTCAGGTGGAGTCTGGCTCGGAGCCCTCACAAATAAAATACTAGTGGTGGGATAAGTGATGGCAATAGAAGCAGCAGCACCTTTGGGAGCTCTAAAGGAGCTCTTTAGGAGCTCACAGATGGTGAGTGGACCAAGTAGAAAAATATACCCCTGTGTTATTACTGGATTCAAGATCAGATATAATTTGGCGGTTCTATTTCCTACCCACTTCTGGGTCATAGTTCAAGGGCAGAGAGAGGCAATTTCAATCAAGAAGAAGTGGAGGTCTGAGAGGGGTATTTCTTCTTGCCCAAAGGATCAGTAACCCTGATGAACTGTAACTTTCTGGTCCCAGGGTTATCCTTTCTGAGTAAAGAACAGAGTACAGATGAAAAAAAAAAAAAACTAAACACTGACCATTCCTTTCCCCATATCACACTACTATGTAAGCACCAAACATATGCAAATCTAGAGAACTAGCTCTTAAAACAGTAGCATGAAAAAGCTTGAAGTTTGAGGCATTGCCCTCCCTACCCATGTCAAGAACAGAGGAAAAGATGAGCATAAACTTCCAAAACAAAAAATAGAGTGTGGAAATAAGGAAACAACAACAACAAAAGAATCTAATTATAAAAAGTTGCTATCATGACAAGGATGATCAAGACATAATTTAAGGAGAATACAATGAAGTCAAAATACCAAAGCAAAAGCGGGGTAAAATGTGATTTATTGATTTGGACAGAAACCAAGGAAGAATTCATGGAAGAGTTTTTAAAAATAGTTTCAAGATCAAATAAGGATGGTAGAGGAAAAATTAAGTAAAGAAATGAAAGGAAATTCAGAAAATTATGATTAATTTTTTTTTATTTTTTAGAAAAATTTTCCATAGTTACATGATTCATGTTCTTTCTTTCCTCCCCCACACCCATAGCCAACACACATTTCCACTGGTTTTATCATGTGTCATCTATCAAGACCTATTTCCAAATTGTTGATAGTTGCATTGGTGTGGTTGTTTCGAGTCTACATCCCTAATCATGTCCACAACAACCCATGTGTCCAAGTAGTTGTTTTTCTTCTGTGTTTCCACTCCTATAGTTTTTCCTCTGAATGTGGGTAGCATTTTTTCCATAAATCCCTCAGAACTGTTCTGGATCATTGCATTGCTGCTAATATAGAAGTCCACTACATTTGATTTTACCACACTGTATCAGTCTCTGTGTACAATGTTCTTCTGGCTCTGCTACTTTCACTCTGCATCAGTTCCTGGAGGTCATTCCAGTTCACATGAAATTCCTCCAGTTTATTATTCCTTTGAGCAGAGTAGTATTCTATCACCAATATATACCAAAACTTGTTTAGCCATTCCCCAATTGAAGGGCATACCCTCGTTTTCCAGTTTTTTGCTACCACAAAAAGCATGGCTATAAATATTTTTGTACAAGTCTTTTTATCTATGATCTCTTTGGAACAAACCCAGCAATGGTATGGCCTGATTAAAGAGCAGGCAGTCTTTTAGAGCTCTTTGGGCATAGTTCCAAATTGCCATCCAGAATATTTGGATCAGCTCACAACTCCACCAGCAATGCATTAATTTCCCAATTTTGACACATTCCCTCCAACATTCATTACTCTCCCTTGCTATCATTTTACCCAATCTGCTAGGTGGGAGAAAATTATGATTAATAAATAAGAAAGAAGTTAAAGAATTGAATAGATTTTAGAAAAGTTAGATGTGATAGATCTAGGGAGAAAACTGAATGGGAAGAGAAAGGACCATATCTATTTTTTTTATCTTCCTTCCATCTTAGAATCTATCATTTGTATTGGTTTCAAGGCAGGATAGTGGTTAAGTGACTTGCCCAGGGTCACACAGCTAGGTAGTGTCTGAGTGCAAATTTGAATCCAGGACCTAGGAATTTGTCTTCTCAGAAATACATGGCTCCTGTTAAAAAAAAAAAAAAGTCACCTATATATTGGGCCATTAAAAACCTCAAAACCAAATACAGAAAAGCTGACTTAGTAAATGCCCACTTTTCTGACCACAAAGCAAAAAAAAATGTCCATTTAATATACAACCATGGAAGCATAGATAAAAAACTAATCGAAAACAAAATAATCAAATTATGAAGAATGAATGAGTCGAATATAGTAAATGGAAAAACAATAACTTCATTGAAGAGAATGACTGCATGAGACAACATTCCAAAATCTGTGGAATGCAATGAAAGCAGTACTTAGGGAAATTTTATATTTTAAAATGTATAAATCAATAGAGAAAGAGCAGACTGGGCATGCAACTAAAAAAACCTAGGAACAGAACAAATTAAAAATCTCCATTAAAACACTCAAATGGATATTCTGAAAATCAAAAGAAAGAGTAATAAATATAAACATTTTTAAAAATTAAAAAATGAAACTAGGACTTGCTTTTGTTTTTTTTAATCAATAAAAGAGAGAAGAAAACCATATTACTAGTATAAAAATGAATAGGGTGAATGTACCACCAGTGAATATGAAATTAAAGTAATTATTAGAAGTTATTTTGCCCAATTTCATTCCAGTAAAACTTGCAACCTAAGTGAAATGGATGAATATTTATAAAAATATGAACTTTTTAGATTAAGAAAGAGGAAACAGAAAACTTAAAAACCTCATCTTAGAAAGATAAATTAAACATGTCAGCAATGAGAAAAAATCTCCAGGGCCAATTGAATTCACAAGTGAATTCTACCAAATATTTAAGGGGGAAATATCACTCTAAACTATATGAAAATATAAGTAAAGGAATCCTACCAAGTTCCTGTTATGACATATATTTTGATTTTATTTTTCCATATTACATATTGATATGATTTTTAATATTCTTTTTCCGACATTTTGCAATATATGTTCTTTCCCTCTTTCCTACCCCAAAGAATGCAAGTAATATGATATAAATTATACATATATTCTCATAAGACATATATTTCCATGGTCATGTTGTGAAACAAGATATATATTGCTTACATTTATGAAAAAAATCATGGAAGAAATAAAGTGAAGAATGAGTATTTCAACCTGCATTCAGACACCAACTTTTCCTTCTATGGTGGTTAATACTGTTTTTTATCCTAAATATCTCAGAGTTGTCCTATATCCTTGACTTGTTGATACTAGTTGGCATTCACAGTTTATCATCATACATCTTTGTTGTTGTTATGTACATTCTCCTGGTTCTTCTCTCTTCGCTTTGCATTAATTCATTTGAGTCTTTCTAATTTTTTTGTAATCATCTTGTTTGTCTTCTTTTATTGCATAATACTATTCCATTGCAAGCATATATCTAAACATGTTCAGTCATCTACCAATTGATGGACATCTTTTCAGTTTCCAGGTTTTGCACTACAATGAGAATTGTTATATTTTTGTACAGGTAGGTTCTTTTCTCCTATTTTTAATCTCTTTGGGATAAAGATATAGTAGTGATTTTGCTGGGTCAAAAGGTAAGCAGAGTTATATAATCCTTTGGGAATGGTTCCAGATTGCTCTCCAGAATAGTTGTATCAGTTCACAGATCCACCAATAGTATATTAGTGTTCCTGTTTCCTCATATCCTCTCCAACGTTTATCATTTTTCTTTTTTTTTTTCAAGTTAGCTAGTCTGATGAGTGTGAAGAAATATCTCAGAGTTGTTTAAATTTGTATTTCTCTAAGAAAAATGATTTGGAGCATTTTTCATGACTAAAGATACCTTTAATTTATTCATATGAAAACTATCTGTTCACATCCTTTGACAATTTGTCAATTGGTGAATGACATTCATTCTTATAAACTTGACTCAGATTAGGAAAACTATCTACATAATTGATATCAATAACAAAAATAATAAAAAGCACATTATTATATTAATAGATACAGAAAAACCTTAGACAAAATATAACACTCATTCTTATTAAACTCATTAGAAAGCATAGGAATGAATGGAGTTTTTCCTAAAATTATATGAAGTATCTACCTAAATGCATGAGCAAGTATTATCTATATAAGAAGAAAAATAAAACAAAGTTCCCCTTTATCACCACTATTATTCAACATAGTATTACAAAAGCTAATAATAGCAATAAAAGAAGAAAAAGAAATCAAAAGAATCAGAATGGACTAAGAGTTAATAAAAACTGTCTCTGTTTTCTCACATCATGATGGTATATTTAGAAAACCCCCCAAAATCAACTAAAAAGTTAGTTGAAATTATAGATGAGTTTAGAAAAATAGCTGAATATAAATGAATCCACATAAATCATTAGTATTTTTATATATTACCCACCAAGTCTTGTAAGAAGAAAAAGAAAGAGATACCTCATTTAAAATAACCACAGATAACATAAAATATCTGGGAGCATATCTGTCAAAACAAACCCATGAAATATAGCAATATAATTATAAAACACAAATAAAGACAAACAATAAAGGGAAAAATATTAATTGTTCAGATATGGGCAGAGGCAATATAATTAAAATAATAAGCCTATCAAACCTAATTTACTTATCCAATATCATCTCAATTAAGTTACCAAAAATATTTTATTGAATTTGAAAAAATAACAAAATTCATTTAGAAGAATAAAAGATCAAGAATGTCAAAGTAAAAATTAATTTAAAAAGTAGGAGGTCAACACTATTTGATTTTAAATTGGATCATAAAGCAGTAAATATCAAAACTATCTGGTACTGGTTAAGAAATAGAAAGCTAGACCCCTGGAATAAAACAGACATACCAGAAATAGCAGGAAATGATTATAGCAATCAGAAATGTTTTTGATAAAGTTATGTTTGATAAAAATATAAATACAGGATTTTGTGATAATTAATCAGCATTTGGGAAAAAATTTCTGGGATAACAAAATTAGTTTGGCAGAAACTACGTATAAACTAATATACCATTTACTAAGATAAGATCAAAATGGATATATGTTCTGCATATAAAAGGAGATACCATCAGTAAATAAGAAAAAAAATATTACCTATCAGATTTATGGATAGGAGAGTAATTTATGAATCAACAAGAGATTGAGAGCATTATGAAATGTAAAATGGATACTTTTGAATCCATTAAATTGAAAAGATTTTGTTCGAACAAAATAAATGCTTACAAGATTAGAAGAAAAGCAGAAAATTGAGGAGGGCTGAATTTCATAAACAGCAACTTAGAACTCTCATATCTAAAATATATAGGAAACTGTCAAATTTATAAGAATGAGAGCCATCACCCCAATTGACAAATGGGCAAAAGATATGAACAATTTTCAGATGAGGAAATCAAAGCCATATATAGGTATATGAAGAAATGCTCCAGATTATTACTGATTAGAGAAGTACAAGCCAAAACATTTCTGAGATATCACCTCACACACACATACTGGTTAAAATGACAAAAGGGCAAAGTAACAAATAAAGGGGATTTAGAAAATCAGTTCTTGATATATTAGAGAAATGAAGCTTTTATCAGAGAGACTTGCTATAAGGATTTTTTTCCCCCAGATTATTGTTTGCCTTTTGATGTTGGTTGCATTGGTTTTGTTTGTGAAGAACTTATACATTTAATGTAGTCAAAGGTATAATTTTACATTTTATAATGTAACATAAAATACTTTCCTGTATACCTGCCAAGACAAACACAGGGACTCTATAATCACAATTACAAAACAATTTTCACTCAAATAAATACAGATATAAACAGAAATATTAATTGTGTATGGACAGGCTGAGCCATTATAATATAAATGCCAAATCTCCTTAAGTTTATTTACATATTCATATGTATAACTCTAAGTATTACCCTTTGATTTTGCAATACTTCTAGAAGAAAAAGACCTGTTTGTATGAAAACATTTTTGGCAGCTCTTTTTATGGTGGTAAAAAATTGGAAATTGAGAGGATGTCCATCAGTCGTGGAATCGCTGAAGAAATTTTGATATATGATTATGATGGAATAGTATTGTGCTATGACAAATGATGATCAAAATGGTTTCATAAAAATCTGGGAAGACTATATAATATATATAATATGTATATATGTATATACATATATATAATAGCTACTCTGATGAAGACAATGATCTAAGATAATTCCAAAGATTCCAAGAGAAAAAAATATTTTTATTCTCCATAGAGAGAATGGATGAATTCTGAATACAGATTGAAATATAATCATTTTTACTATCTTTATTTCTAGTTTTATTTTGTGTTTTCTTTCACAACATGGCTAACTATTTTTTATGTTTTGCTTGATTTCACCTATATCTAGTTGAAATCAAACTTCTTTCCTTCTCAAAGAAGGAAGGAGGAGAGAGGTAGGGAGAAATATGGAATTCAAAATTTTAAAAACACTAATTAAAAATTTGCATGTAATTGGAAAATATCTAATAACATAAATAAATAATTTAAAAAACTTATAAGAAGTGTTAATGTATTAGACATTTATTAAGTGTTAACTATGCTCCAGGCATTATTTTTAAGTGCCTGGGATATAAAGAAATTCAAAAGACAGTTTCTGGAGGCAGCTAGGAGGCTCAGTGGATAGTCAAGCCTAGATACAAGAGGTTCTGGATTCAAACCTGGCTTCAGGTTCAGTCCAGCTGTGTAAACCTGGGCAAGTCACTTAATTCCAGTTGCTTAGTCCTAACTGCTTTTCTGCCTTGGAACCAATCTTTAGTATCAATTCTAAAACAGAGAGTAAAGGCTTTAAAAAAATACTTACTGGCTTCTAAAAAGTTCACAATCTAATGGAGGGAAAAACATGCAAACAACTATACACAAGCAATCTATAAAAGATTCATTAGAAATAATCAAGGTAGTAAAGACACTAGAATAAAGAGGGAGCAAGACAGGCTTCCTGTAGATAGTGTAATATTATCTGTGGCTTGACAAAAGCCAGGAAAACTAGGAGACAGTGATGAAAAGAGAACATTCCAGTGCCAATGCTTAGAGTTGGGAGATGAAGTCTCCTGTTCAAAAAGTGCAAGGTGGCCTACATTACTAGATCAAAGAAAACATGGAAGTATGTAATGTGTAAGAAGAGAAAGATGATAGAGGGAAACAGTTTATGAAGATCTTTGAACACCAAACAGAAGATCTTATTTTTGATCCTAGATATAATAGGGAGCAACTAGAGTTGACTAAATAGGGGAGTGACATGGTCATACTGTACTTAAGGAAAATCAATTTGACATCTGAGTGGTGGATGGAATGAATTAGAGAGAGACTTAAGGATGGTAGACAAACCAACAGGCTATTTCAATAGACCAGGCATGAAGTAATAAGATCCTGTACCAAGTTGCTTTCGGTGTCAGAAGAGAAAAATGGGCACATACAAGAGACGTTACAAAATTAAAATTGACAGGCCTTGAGAACAGATTGTATAATGGGAATGAGGTGGAATGGATAATCAATAGTGAGGGATTGAGAATGACATTTAAGTTGTAATCCTGGATGGTTAGGAGTATGATGGGGCCATCAATAGTACTAGGGAAGTGGGAAAGAATGAAAGATTTAGAATGAAAATAAGTTCAATTTTAGGCATATTCTGTTTAAAATGTAAACAATCCATCAAATTCAAGATGTACAAAAGAATTTGGAAATGCAAAACTGAAGGTCAGTAGAATTTGGTATTATATAAATAGATTTGAGAACCATTAGCAGAATTGATAATTGTATCTGAAGGAGCCAATGAGATCGCCAAGTGGTATAGAGGAAAAAGACAAAAGGGTCCAGCTCTGGTGGACACTCATTTTTTAGTAGCATGACTTATGTGGAGATCTGGAAAGTAAACTGAAAAGCATGATTCTGCACATTGGAAGGCAAGAGGAATGTTTCCAATAGTTTCATTAGAATACATTTCTACTCATCTTTTGTGGAAATAGCCTTCCTAGAAGATTTTTTCAGAAGTGACATCAGTGGAAGTTATTTTATTGGTGATGTATTTCCATCTAAACTTGAATCAAAGACTCCAAAGTTGGAGGTGACTTTAGCATCTTAAAGTGTACTTAAATGGGTGGCAGCTGGATAGCTCAGTAGATTGAGAGCCAGGCCTAGAGACAGGAGGTCCTAGGTTTAAATCTGACCTCAGACACTTCCCAGCTGTGTGACCCTGGGCTTAACCCCCTTTGCCTATCCCTTACCACTCTTCTGCCTTGGAGTCAATACACAGTATCAACTCCAAGACAGAAAGTAAGGGTTTTTTAAAAATAAATGAATAAATATAAAACAAAGTGTACCTAAATGCATGAATTTCTTCTAAGACATCTCTACTAGTTGGCCACATTCTCTAAATATTTGGATGTGGCAATGAAAAATATATAGAAAAGGAAATAACATAGATACAAGATAATTTATAATTATGTTATCACCAAAAATGAATTTTAGAATCAGTCACCTATCAGTCAAGTAGGATTTATGAAGATTTAACTTGTTCCAGGCATTATAATGAAATGCTAGACATTGTGCTAAACTTTTAAACATTGGGAACTCTTGGGTCTCAGAGCTCGTTGTCAAGCAGAAGCAGTTTTCAGAAATAACTTTTCATAGAAGATAATTGAGTTATGAAGTCAATCATTATCCATAGGGGTCCTAAATCTAAGAAGAATACATTCCAAGACCTACCATGTTTGGCTGAAATGTTAATATAAGTGAACAAATCTTGACCCCACACACATATGTGCTCCCTTTCCTGGTTCCTGCCCCTCAGCTTGGTTCTCTGCAGCCTCCCTCCCCCCCACATAAAAAAACCCCAAATCCCTCAAACTAAAAAACAAAACAAAAAAAAAATAGAAGTGGAAGTGGAAGAGTAAGGGTAGACCATAGTTGCAAGTGGACTTCCAGTGCTTCAGGTTGATCTCAGATAGCTGGAACCACATATGGGTTCCTCAGATAAGAGGGTCCTTCTGTATTAAGCACCTGCTATGGGCACTGTGCTCACTTTGGGGGATATAAGATACTAAAAATGAAAAGACTAAGACTCCTCAACCCAGGCAATAGTTTGCCAGAAGACAAGGACCTTTAGTGAGTTATTCAAACAGTGCAGATCCAACAAAATATTCATGTTTTAGTGCTTTATGTGTTAATTTTCTGGGATAACATAATAAGAATGATTGATTACTGTTTCATATTTTAAGTATTTATAAATATGGGTTCATGAATCTTTTGTATATTAAGTATTTTTTGGTAAGGAAGGAAATAAATACCTAACATACTTGATATCAGATCTGCTGTATAGATCAAACATCCTTCTAGCAGGAACCTTGTTAATCCTTTTTGGGTAGACATGAGTCAATGTCTGACTTTTGTTGTATAAGAAACTTTGCCTAGCATTCTCCTTTTATTTGGTAGCTTGGTTAAGTTAAAGAATTAGAGAAATAGCTCTACGTTCTCATTTTAGGGGTCAGACATCTGCCTTGACCCAAATTCCCATTCACATGACCTTCTCTTCTTGATGACTAGAGAGATGCATCTGCCTGTTGGACCATTGGTCTTTACATTTGCCTTTATATAGTATGAATCTTAAACATTTTATGGTCATGACTTTCCTGATAGAATGTAAGCTCCCAAAAAGATTATTTCATTTTTTATCTCTGTATCTCCAGTACCCAGTGTACCACATAACACTTAGTAGGTACATTATAAACCACTGTTGATCATTTGATACTAAAATCCAGGTAATATAATTTATTCCTGCTATCAATTACAATGAATATATATTTCATACTCATGTTTGATGCTTAAAGAATAGATGCCATTAAATAATATTTTCCCAACATAATGGTACTGGCTAAGAAATGTCATAAAATGAAACAAGTACCAATGTAGGAAAAGTCAGTTTTTTTATGAAATAGATTTTTAAAAACATAAACTATAAACTGAAGCTAATAATAGTTCACATAGATAATTTTGACCCCATCTTAAACTTGGAGACTCAGGTATTCAAATTCACTATAGTTTCTGTTCACTTGGTAATATGTTTTCATTTTAAGGTATGATAGAAGGCTATCTGTCGTGATATTTTTAATAAAAAGAATACTGATTTGATATATTAATTCTCCTTAGAATTGAGTAGTTTATAGAAATAATGTTCTGGCAAGGTGCAAATGAATGAATTAACTGTATTATGGTTGTATATTTAAGTGAGTTTAACCAGTCACCCTTCCCCATACAAGGAGTTGACAGCCACCTGCTGATATGATTTCAAGGTTATGGGAAGTTTCACCTTCCCTCTAGAATACCTTTTGAATCTGTTCATTATTGTATAAAATTTCTTTCACAAGAAAAAAAAAACTACACTTTTCTTTGCTCAGCCATAAAGCAGCTTTGCACATGCCAATTGGTTAGAAGATGGAGTAGGCATGAATATCATAGAAAGAACACTTCATTTGACACTAATGGATCTGAATTCTAGTTCAGGCTCTGCTGCAGGGTAGCCTAAGACTTTGGCTGAGCAAATAACTTAATGTTTCTTGACTGAATTTATACATTTAAAAAGTAAAGAAAATTTATTTTTTAAAATGTCTAAAGATTATTTGAGATCTAAAATTCTTTCTGCCTAAATTCAATTTGTTTTACTGAAAAGCAGTTTTGATGGCTTAACTCACTTTATTATGCATTAATAAGTTTCTATTGAGTATTAGACATGCTTTTCATTGAGAGGAATATGAAGACAAATTAGACATAGTCTTCGTTCTTTAGGAAACTAATTTAGTAATGGGGGTGGTTACAAATATATGAAAATATAAAGCAGCATAATTGTAAGAAAATATTTGACAGCCATGTTGGAGTCAAGATGATGGACAGTTACCTGCTTAGAATGTGGACTGGACTGAGCTTGGCAGGAGCTTGGTAGGAGGCAGGGCAGTTAGGCTTGGGTATAAAAGCTAGGGATTTGAAGCCATCTGGATCTCAGTGATGAGATCTTTGGTTGGGCAAAGGGTGGTTTTTGGGTAGGCCTAGGTGTACTCTATTCAATCATCAATCAACAACCAGCTCTAACTATATTTCATGAATCCCTGTTCCTGATTGACCAAGAATACCAACAAACCTACTATTCAGCAGGATAACCTTGACTTTAGGTTGGACCTGTCCATTCCAGCCAGGCTATTAACAACCAAACTTTGTTTAGCAATATATGAGAAGATTCATCAATAATATAAGCACCTAAATATAGTTAAGGATTTCCTATTCCCACTTTCACAGCTATTACCCTATTCCTCTTGCCTAAGTCTATTAGATATTAAATCATCTTTAAACTTAAAACTGGCTTGAGTTTCTTCAAAGATCTAGTGGGCTCTAGTGAATTATATCCTGTGACAACTTAAGGGAAGAGGCTTATTATATCCTTCAACATCAGTGATCAATTCACAGTCAGTCATAAGTGTTATACAAGGCAAAGAGCTTAAGTTGGGCAGAGATAGCTGAATAAATCTATCAGCTGATTCCTTGCTTGACTGGTAGCCCTGGGATACTATTAGTGTCTGGAGTTTGGGATAAGCAGATTAAATATATTCTAGTAACATCTACTGCAGTGGGTGATCCTTTTGGGTTCACTATCTTACGTAGGTGTCCCACTTAGGATTCAACACCCAAAATTAACCCAACTCCCAGATCTTACTTAATAGTTTCTCTATGCCTCTCTGTGTCTGTCTCTGTCTCTCTTATCTAATATTATCTTTCTCCTAAAATTATTTGAGGGGGGAAGATGGTGGCTAAGATGCAGCAAAACTCCAGATCTCTGAAAATCCTTCCACATTAATCAAAAACAAAGTGCTTCAAGGGAGCATAAAACCAAATCTAACAACAGGACAGAGCTGGGGGTTCCTCTTGCTGGTCTCAACTTTAAAAGTATGCCAAAAAGAGCCTGAATTCTTGAACTGTAGGGTTTGAGGGAAAGGAAGAAGAAATATCCCAGGAGCCCTCCCCCACCTACTGTGCTGAGTCTCCAGTGGTTCCTGGAATCTCTCGGTGGGCAAGGTTACTAGTCTGGAGGCAGTGCCTTGTTGGCACAGCTGTGTCAGGCTCAGGGCGTTGAACACAGATGATAGGGAGGCAGCTGGAGGAGAAGCATAGAAAGGGAGGCCTAGTTGCAGCCAAAACACTCCATTTTGCCCCTATCCCCTTTCTCCAGGTTTTGGCCTCAGGGGCATATGTAGCTCTGCAGATCAACTCGACCCTGGTTTAATCTTATCAATAGGGTACATAGAAAATCTTCAGAGGGCAGGGAAGCTCCAACACCCCTCTCCAATAGACTGCACTGAAAGTAGCTGTAAGCACCTATACCTTCAGCTTCTCCAGCCAACTGGGGAAGATCTGACCTCAGGGCTCATTAAAACCATTAGCCTAACATAGTCAATCAACAGAGCAGAGAACAAGACCCTTCAGGCCAAAATAGCCCAAACCCACAGATACAGCAAATAATCAGAGGAGCAAGATTACAGTTAATTACAGGGGGGAAAGAAGGAAAAAAATAAGTAAACAACAGAAAAGAAAAAAGAAAATTCAATTGCCAGCTTCTATCCAGGTAATGAACAAACAGCAAATGGCACAGAGGAGGGCCAAGGAACACCAAGAAAAACACAAAAACTCCAACAAATTGGACACAGGCTTTAGAAAAACTCAAAATTCAATTAACTCAAGAACTCAGAAACAATTAAGAGAGGTTGAAGGCAACTAGGAAAAGAAAATACATGAACTAAAACAAGAAAATAGTGTCTTGAAATCCANGCAACTAGGAAAAGAAAATACATGAACTAAAACAAGAAAATAGTGTCTTGAAATCCAAAATTGACCAGCTTGAAAATGAGGCAAAGAAATGAAAGATGACCTACAAAGAAAATCAAACCAGAAGGAGAAGGATGACCAAAAAGCCAGGGATGAAATTCAGTCTTTAAAAATCAGAATCCAACAACTAGAAGCAAATAACTTTACAAGGCAGCAAGAATCTATAAAACAAAATCAAAAGAATAAAAAAATGAGGAAAATATGAAACATCTCATTGACAAAATGACAGATCTTGAAAACAGATTGAGGAGAGATGATCTAAAAATTATTGGACTACAAGAAGATCATGAGAAAAGAAAAAGCCTGGATATCATCCTATAGGAAATTATTCAAGAAAAATTGCCCCAACATACTCAAACAAGAGGTAAAAGTGGAGATTGAAAGAATTCACAGATTACCTCCAACATTTAATTCCCAATTGACAACATCCAGGAATGTTATACTCTAATTCAAGAACTACCAGACCAAGGAAAAAATATTACAAGGTGCTAAGAATTCATTCAGATACTATGGAACCATAGTTAAGATAACACAGGATCTGGCACATCTATACTGAAGGACCAGAAGGCATGGAATATCATATTTTGGAAGGCAAGGGAACTGGGTCTACAACCAAGAATTAACTACCCAGCAAAATTGATTATATTCTTGTAGGGGAAAGTATGGTTATTTAATAAAATAGAAGACGTCAAAGCATTCATAAAGAAAAGACTGGACTTAAACAGAAAATTTGAAGTCCAAACACAGAACTCAAGAGAATCACCAAAAGGTAATTAAGGGGGATAGGGGGAACAAAAACAAAAAAACAAAAAAATTTTAAGGGACACAATAAGTTCAAATGATTTGTATTCCTATAAGAAAAGATGATATTGGCAACTCTTAAAAATTGTTATTATCATCAGGGTAGCTAGAAGAAGCATACTTAAAGGGAACAGTCATAAACTGTATAGGATGGAATGTCTACATATATATATATATATATGCATGTATAAATATAACTAGAGATAAAAAAGAGGATAATATTTAGAGAAATGGGAAAAGAGACAAAATGGGATAAATTTAAATTTCCTAAAGAAGCGCATGGTAGGAGTGGGGGAGAAGACCAATACACTGGAAGGGTAAAGAGGTTGGAGACAGGAAATATTTAATTCTTACATGCATTGAAATTGACTCAAAGAGGGAAGAACAATCAGATCCATTGCGGCAGAGAATTGATTTGTGCCCTATAGAGAAGTAGAAGGTTAACAAATGGACTAGTGGGGTGGGAAGGAAGACTATAGAGGGAGAGTGTGGAGGGTAGCTTAAAAAGACCCTAAAGTAAATTAAGAGGGGAATAAGAAGGGAGAGGGGAGAAAAGGAAGTAAAATAAGGATGGGGATTTGGGGTACTGATTAAAAATAAAACACTAGTGTAGAAGGAAATAGTGAAAGTAGAAAGAGCATGACAAGGAAAAGAAATCAAAATATTGGGGAATACACAAGTGGTAATCATACCTCTGAATGTGAATGGGATGAAATCACCCATAAAATGGAAGCAAATAGCAGAGTGGATTAGAAACCAAAATCCTACCATATGCTGTCTACAAGAAACACACATGAGGCAGGTAGACACACACAGTAAAGGTAAAAGGCTGGAGCAAAATATATATGGGAATCAAGTGAGAAAAGAAGGCAGGAGTCACAATCATGATATCTTACAAATCCAAATTAAAAATAGATCGAGTTAAAAAAGATTGGAAAGGTAATTACATCCTGATAAAAGGTAGTATAGACAATTAGGAAATATCAGTACTCAACATGTATGCACCAAATGGTATAACATCAAAATTCTAAAGGAGAAATTGGTGGAGCTTAAGGAGGAAATAGATAATAAAACTATACTAGTGGGATACTTCCTTTATCAGATCTAGATAAATCAAACAAAAAAAAATAAATAAGAAAGAGGTAAGAGATGTGAATGAAATCTTAGAAAAAAAAGAGTTAATAGATATGTGGAAAAAAATAAATAGGGACAAAAAGAAATACATTTCCTTTTTAGCAACACATGGTACATTCACAAAGATTGACCATGTACTAGGGCATAAAAACATGGCAAACAAGTGCAAAAGTCAGAAATAATAAATACAACCTTTTCAGATCATAATGCAAATAAAAATAATAATTAGTAAGGGTACATGGAGAGGCAATCAAAAATTAGTAGGAAATTAATATCATTCTAAAATTTTTTGAGGGTAAGGACTGTCTCAGCTTTTCTTTTGTATCTCATTACATATATGTATATATGTATCTCATATATCAGATAGTAGATCACAGAGTGGGATCATTTTATAAATGTTCATTCATTGGCTAAAGGAGACTGAAGCATAGGAAAGGATATGAACAAATGCATGGAGGGGAGGATATGCCATGTTCAGTAAATAATACTCAGATGACTTTGTAAAGCACACAAAATTTAGAAATATATGATGAGATAAGTAATAGGAAGTTACTGAAGTTGAAAACAGAAAAAAATATTTTGAATGAATGAATAAATGAATTGGAGAAGATCTTTGGATTCCTAAAGAGCAAGGTGGTTGTTGTCCTTCATATTCAAAGAGGACCAAATAACATTGTTGATAATGTCTTTTGATTCATGTACAAATTGAGTTAGAATTGCACAAAGTTGTCATTCTCACTCTCTCTTCCAAAATCAGTGAAGTGTAGAGGCAAGAAAAAAGTCAAGATGACTTTTGATGGCTTGGGATATAATGGATGGCTTTGGATTTTACTATGTCTAACCAAGGTCTAAGCACTAAAAAATGCCCAATTTTTCCATCTCCATTGTCATTGGAACAAATTGTTCTTATCCATCCTTCTTCACATGCCTGGGGTAGTCATCCCCCCTAACTCACCAACAAGTATGAGGCCTATTGGTTACCTTCAACTTGGTTTAGCCTACCTTTGAAGCTGGTACAGGATGTAATCACTGCACATGCTATAGCTTCTTGGAGCCTCAAGTGAGAGCTGATTGAAAGGAAGAAACCAAAGGAGAATCATTAGTCCTGAAAAATGTTTGTCAAGTCCTCCCCTCCGAGATATTAGTTTTTCTTTAGTCTTTCTTAAATATCCTATCATTCCAAAAAGAAAGTAGAGAAGATAAGGAAAGGATCAAGAGAATACAAGCTAAGAGAACAGTTGAGCCAAGGGCTGACCTTGTGTATTATAATTGTGAACTAGGAAAAGAGAAGCAAAGTTGGATAAAAGTAAAGGGTTGAAAGTAAAGGGGTTGGAAAAGGTTAATGCCCTCGTAGCATTGCAGAATGTTTTTTTTTTTTTACTATGATTCAAAAGTACCAGCCATTAATCAGATCTCTATCATCTATTTCTCACTCCTGAATCTGAATGAGGTTAAGAAGCTTAATGAATTCCATTGGCAAGGACACCCCACTGGCATATGGAGGACCAGCCTCTGGTTCTCAGATTGCATATCTTCTATTCTCTCATTTGTAGCTGGGTTTGCAATCATAATATCTCACTCATCAGCAGCCCAGTTTTCCACTAAGCCGTTATACCTGTTATCTCTGCCACAGTATTCTATGATTTTTGTTTTCCTTATAACCAATGGAAAACCACAGATTGTAAACAAGTAATAAATTGTGATACAAAAATAAGACTGACAATAAAAGCTAGTTGTTATATGTATTTGTTTAATAAAGTATTATGTATAGATAGATATAGATAGATAGATAGATAGATATACCTACTCCTTTTTCTCCTGCTCAGTCACCAAGGACTAGCTTGATTCTAGAGTACTATGAACCGAAGATAGCAGCAACTACAAATTGGTTTCAGTCCTCTTAACCTATCTCCAATCACTTCAATCCAACTGTTGTGAGTATAGAGGTATGGATAGAAGAGGGTCAAGACAGGGAAATATGATTTTAATTCAACTAACCAATCTTCACCCTTCACTCTGAGGAGGTAAACACATGACAGGAATTGATAAGAAAAAATACCGACAATTGTCACTAATTTAGAAGGTCTAAATTGGAGCAATTTGTCTCAATAATAGATTTCCAGGTGTCAAGGTTAGTTACTACTGTCAAACTGAAACACACACACACACACACACACACACACACAAAACTACCAAAACAGTTATGACAGATTATGTCTTTAATCAGGACTCAGGAGACCATGTTCAAATGGCTACCACACAGAGCCACTACTTTAGGAATTCTAGGAACACTATCTCCAAGGAAGACACCAATAATAGAAATTTCTACTAAAGAACTCAGTGATATATTTATACCTTAGGATATATAACCAAAGAAGAACAACTAACTGTTACATGGAGGCTTGGGAAAGAGGTTGTAGCCAGAGGCCAAAATAGCTGAGAAAGGCCTATATACAATAAGAGAAACTAGGAAGACAAAAAACAGATGGTTAGTCCTATTTGGGTGCTCAGTGGGTGCTTGATGGTATACTATTCAGTCTGGGATAAGAGTCAGTTTGGGGGTTTCTTGAAGGCAAGTTATCAGAGACAAGAGTCAGTTTGGATTTCATAAATCAAGATTGTCTATACATTCAAACTGAAAGTAACTTTCCAGATAGATTCGTGAGCATCCTATACCTGGAAGATGAAGGATTTATTTTGTATAGTGATACCAATTTTGAGATGCATCATGGTAGATAAAAATACCTTTAAAATCAAGAAGATGTAGATCCAAGGAAATTCCTCCTCTGACATCTATTGCTTCTCTTTTGTGACTCTACAAAGTCACTCAATATATCAATCCTCCAGGAAACTCTGTAAAGGGAGTATATTGTAGGGCAAATAATGATCTGTATTAGTGTGGGGAACCCCTTACTATCATTTCCCTCATTAATGAAATGTGAAATCATAGGCCTAGTCCTATATTTATCTATATCTATTTCAATAGCTTTACATCAACTTTTATAACTGTATATCTAATTCTCTATCTATTTCATCTTCTATATCTAGCTAAAGAAGAACCAGCCAGAACCATATTCAAATATTTAACAAAAATAAATAAAAATGTAATAGAACATACATAATATTAGTATGTAATTTTTCTAAGTCAATATACAGCCAACAGGAATCCTTATCTATGGTTTAGTGACCCTTGTTCTACTGGAGTTTGATACCACTGATATAAGAGACTAGACCAGTGATTCATAGTTATCTATAAGAATATGTGTAGGAATATATATAAACACATAAATATATATGCATATATGAACACATATATATGCATGTGCATGTGTGTATATAACATGTATATTATATACATATATGCAATCTACTCTATCTCAACTCATTAATAAAATAAATAGTTCATGAATCAATGTTCCTATTAATTGATATAATTTTTATTCATTAAAAATTAAAAATTCTAAGCATTTTGCCCAGAAATTATTATGAAATATAATAGCTCCCTGCTTTCTGAAGTGTAGTATGCTGAATGTTAAGCTTTTCTTTATGACTTAGCACTGTGCCTGGCATATAGTAGGATTGTAATAAATGTTTATTGATTGATTAACTCACAAGGATAAGTAAGATCATTGGATCAGTCATGATCAGGTCCTTCCAAATGGAATAGAACATTATTCCCCAATAGGTATAAAAGCATATAGAACCCTTTGCTGACACACTAACTGCACTCCTCCCCACCAAAAAAAAATACCCTTTTACTTTTTCCCCTGTGAATGTGCTTTTGACAGATTTTGTTCTGTCCCTGCCCTTGCTGTTATGTTATCATCTTTCAGTATACCTTTATCTGTAATTATCCTCCTACTCTAACCTCTGCCCCAAAGATTTATACCTTCTAATATGCAAATCTATGAGCTGAAAAAACATATAACCAAGCTTTCTAGAATAACATATATATTATTTCTTAATCTAGTAAGGGTTTGAGGGGCTTTCCTTTGGGCAAAATGAGTTGTTTTGGTCTATGAATTTGATATGTTCAGATCTATTCTACCTTTTCTGAGGTTTCTTTTTTTTGTTTGTTTTCCTTTCTGGATTCTTAGTATTTTCTGAATAAGTGTGAGTTACTAGATAAGTGGCTTTCAGATAAATAAGGCATTATAGTAGTTTAACTAATAAAATCTCAGATTTACAATCAACCCTCTTTATGGGTCAAGTTTTCAGGAATATTAACGGCAGAACCATCATAATATCCTTGCGAATGAGATGGAAAAAATGTTGGAATTGGTGAAATGGCAGGGTATAAAGAAAAGCAACTTATGAACTAGTGACAAATTAGAGGGAGAACTGGGTCCTTGGCCCTGCCATTGAGTAAAATTTTATAACAATGGCTTGTATGAAAGCATAGATGATATGAAACTGGAAGTGATAGAACAAGGGTTTATTGTATTATAATGTATTGTATTATTGTGTGGGAAAACAGAGTCAGGTTTCAAAAGGTCTAGACAGACTAGAATGATAATAAATTCATTTTTAATTAAATGGAGCTAAACATTGGGCCAAATATGATAAGATAAAATTCAATAGGGATAAATGTAAAATGCTAACCTGGGGTTCAGAAAAAGTCTGATGTTCAAGAACAGAATGAAGAGCCAAAAGTTTACCTTAAAAACATCAGTGGATTTAAATGGATTTCAATCTTACTATGTGTCTTTAGCAGGGCAATGAAGCCAAAATAGTTCATAGGATCTTAAAATGATTTTTTTTAAAGATAGTATGTAGAATTAAGGAGAATATAGCCCAGTTATAATCTCTTCCCTACTCAGGTCATGTCTAAAAGGTTCTGGGTGCCACATTTTAAACTGAAACTTGACGAGCTGGAGAATTCTCAAAGGAGAAGAGCCAGGGTGAATGTAAATTGAAACTATGCCACATGTCACCGGGTTGAATAAGTCTGGGATGTTGCCCAGAAGAAGAGAGGATTTATATGGAATATAATAGTCTTCATCTTCAAAAAGTTGAAGGCCAGTCATATGGAAAAGGAATTAGATATGTTTTGGTTGGCCTCAGAGTGCATCATAAAGAACAAGGAATAGAAGATGTAGAGAGGTAGAATTCAAATATGTTAGAGCTATACCTATTTACAATGGGCTGTATGAGGACGCACTGATTTTCCTTTAGCTGATGGCACCTTTCATTAAACAGCCATTTGTCATAAGTGTTGTAGATGGAATGGGACTCTTTTCTTTTTTTTTTTTTTATCATGGACCATTTGAACAATCTGGTAGATCCCTACTTGAGACAATGTTTTGAAATGTATAAAATATTCAAAGAATTACAAATCAAGTTAATAATATTAAAACATAATTATACATTTTTAAAAAAATGAGTTCATGGACCCCAGGATAAGCACCCCTATAATAACCTTGAGTATCCTTTACAACTCTGAGATACCATGATTCGTTAATCTTATGAGAGAATTGTAGTAGAATATGAAATCATAGGATCATGGATTTAGGACAAGAAAGGACCTTAGAGGTCATCTAATCCCACTCTCTTATTTTATAGATGAGAAAAATAAAGCCAAGAGAGGTGAATTAACTTGCCCACAGTCATGAATGTTATTTTGAACCTGGGTATACAGAATACAAAGGCAGACATACAATCTCTGCCCATTGTTATATTTGTGGAAGAGGATTTGGTATTTGTTATAACCTCTTCTTAAACAAATAGACAATGTGTAGCCTAACATGCCTTTACATTATCACTCAAATCTAGCCCATAAATTCAGTTAACTCTGGCAAGGTTATCTATAGGTAAGTTACTTTGGGGACAGCTAATTATACTATGGCTTTTATTGTAGTTTAATTTTCCCATGGCACAAAAGTCATTTGTCAATTTGACCTTTAGTGTGTGATAACAGTTGTCTAGAACTGCCAAACAATGTGTTTTCCCTATTCTCACATTTCCTGTTTTCTAAACTGGAATCTGTACTGGTAAATTGTATCAAGGAGTCCAAATTTCCAAGCTTCAGAACTAAGGTCTCAGTAATCAGACCGCACATCTTGAACAACCCTCAGAAAATTGTTAAGGCTATCTGACAAGGAGACTATCAGCCTCATCATAAAGAAAACCAATGCAGTCTACAGGCCACATAAATGGGTCATTTTCTCCCTATTCAGCCTGCCACTGGGAGAAGCACCTGGTTATCTGGGCTAGTCTGCAGCAACCAGAAACCCTCATTCCCATGGAAAGCCAGCTGAGCTGGAATTTGGTTACAGGCTAGCCTAATGACTCAATAAAATGGTCTTTACCAGAACTGAGGCTGGTAAATTCAACTATACTCTTAAATATGTTAATCTAATGAGGGGCAGAAGGAAGTTCGGATTTTTTTTTAAAGGTGTTTTATATGCTGTAGCAACAAGGGCCCTTCATTTCCACATGGTATAGAAAGAGTCTCAAGTAAGTCACTCACACCTACAGGCGTTTCTAATTATATGCTTCTTTCACACTTGTGAAAGAAATGTAACAGCTCTTTAATTACACTCTGTAAATAACGGACCACTGAGGCAGGTAAGAGGCAGGGCTTGTTTTTTTTTTTGTTTTGTTTTTGTTTTTTTTAATAAAAAGTGCTTTAGAATTTACTTCCAAACAGAGGCCTCAAACTTTCTCTGAACCTTCCCTACCACCCTGTCTTTGCAGCCTACAAGACTCTTAGGCCATCCTTAGGGATCACTCAAGTCTCATGATTCTACTTTGGGAAAAAATACATCAAGAAAGATTCAGACATTGGCTTTCTTTCCAGAGCTCCAAGAGTATTGCAAATGCTAATCCACACACAGTCCTTAGTACCTCTTTCTAATCAATTGCTAAGCAAATTAAGAATTTGCCACCAGGAAAAAAATTAAAAAAAACTTTCACCTTTCACAACAATCTCCTTAAAAGGAGGGAACTATTGTCACAAAGAAAGAAAAAAATGGTTCTATAAATGAATTCTGAACCTTTGAAATGCATAAATAGGTTCTGAAGGTCTTGCTGCTCTGTATTTTAAAAGAGAAAGGTTTCTATTCAGGTAACAGGGTTTAATTTGACTAAAAAATGCCTTTGTGCCTGATTTCCTAAGTTCTTTCAAAGAATTCACCTTGTGAGCTTTAATTGAATATGTCACAGGAGCCTGTGCTAATAGAGACAGCACCATCCAGGGCTAGAAGAGAAAAGTGAGTTTCTAACTAGAGAGTGTGGGCTTCAGAAGTGTGGAAAAATCCCCAATCAGGCCACTTTACTGGTGGAATACAATTCCCTAGAGCTTCATTCTGTCTCCTAACTCCTCTCTATCATTCTTTTGCTTCGAATTCACTTTTATTTTTCTATTTATAAGGTAAAAAAGTACTGTCCAATTATTGTTTATGACTCAAATAAAAAAGATGATGTCACTTGTTTGGGCAAATAATACCCCAAACTGTTAGTACTACAGGCACACCTATGCCTGTAGTAAGAAATAATAACCAGCAAGCTCATTAATTAGTCCTCTCCTATAGTCTTCCTCTGATGCTTCATGGTGTTAAAAAGGTGCCCTCTAAACCATCAGACTGTGCCTGCTCAGCACAGGCCCAAGCAGGTCTTATGAATGCTGGGAAAGGCTTTTGAGTTTTTTAAAAACTATATTCTTGTCTTCCAAGCACCAATTGAACTAGGTTGGGAGGGATATTCACCAGATCAGACATAGACTTTTTGTAGTAGTTACAAGGAACTAGAAATTAAGGGGGTTTTCATCATTTGGGCAATAGCTTAATAAATTATGAATGAAATGGAATATTATTATATATAGGAAATGATGAAAGGGAATGTTTAAAAGGAATTTTAGAAGATTTATATAAACTGATCTCAGAAAATAAGGAGAAGCAGAATGAAAACCGATACAATAAAAAACATTATAAGGAGAAATAACTCTGAATCTCTGATCTACTCAAAGATCGGCTATGATTCCAGAGGATCAATGATAACAGAGAAATGATGGACTCGAGATGGTCAATGAGGAAATTTGTTCTACTTGAATCTGCATGTTTGTTCTATTTTTTTCCCATAGTGGTGAAGGGGGAAAGAAAATTGACTTCTAGTAATTGGAAAAAAAATTAAATAGGTTGGGTATAGGACAGCATTGGCACACATTTTTGAGATCACATGCCCAAACTACAACTTCAAGCTGCCTATGAGCACCCTTCCCCCCTCCCCCCCCATTACCCCAGATAGTGGAGGGAGGAAGTGTTCACATTGGGCTGATGGACAGAAGAGTAGAGCATGTGAAAAATGTCCTTAGGTGCTTTGGGGCACAGAAACAGAGTGGTCCCTTCTGTACAGCCCTGCACCCATGCTATGGCTTCACCAACATGGGTATAAGATGATGAATTTTCTAGCCTCAATAATTTATAAAGACCTCAATAGGGGTATGTAGGAGTTGAAAACATTTGCAATCTAGGTTGTTGAAGGGAAGACATGAAGGAACTAACTCATACTTCCTTGAAATGTAGAAATGTGGATTATTATTTTGATGTACTTTTCCAGCTTAAGCAACTACTCTGATCAAATTTTAGATATTATATGCAGGATTTATACAAATTCAAACATATCATTGAAACTAAATCTAATTACATTTATTCACTCATAAGATCAAAGATCTAGACCTGGAAGGAACCTTAGCTGTCAAATACACCAACATTTCACAAGGGATGAAACTAAGACCTAAGTGACTTGGTTAAGATCACATAGTAGTAAGTGGTAGATTTGATATTCAATTTCAGTTCCCATGACTCTAACTACAATGATTTTTCTTCTAAACCAAAATACTCTCTAACCTTTAGCTGAGTTCTATTTCTCACGATATTTACTAAGTACTACTCTATTCACAGTTCTGTACCAGACTATGCTCATATAAAGCTAAAGGAAGAAATAGTTTTTGCCCTAATGGAGCTTGAATTTGATCACATGGATTTGACAAACACACAAATAAGTAAATATAAGTCACTTAGAATGAAGGAAAAGAAAACTAAAACTGATGGATCAGAAAAGGTTTCCTTGAAAAAGGGATCTGAACTTTGAAAAAAAAGAATTCTTAAAGGCTCAGATGAAGCATTTCTGACATGGGGCAGGTTGGACAGGGATGTCATTTGGAGAATAGCCCTGATTGGTTAAAACATAGACATATAAAAGGTTTTAAGATAAGGATGGAGAAATGTGTTGGAGTCATATTATTCTAGAATTTAAATGCCATTTTATTGTTGCCATTTAGACATTTTTGGTCATTTCTGATTCTTTGTGACTCCATGGACATACCACAGGATTTTCTTGGCAAAGACACTTGAGTGGTTTGCTATTTCCTTCTCCAGAGTGTCACCATTTTACAGATGATGAATTGAGACAAATAGAAGTTAAGTTAATTGCCCAAGGTCACACAACTGGTAAGTATCTGAGGTCATATTTGAGCTCATATATTTCTGATCCCAGGTCTGGCTCTGTTTCCATTGCACCATTAGCTGCTCTTTTAAATGCCATCCTTAAAAAAACTTATCTTATCCTTCTAGGCAATAGAAAGCCACTGGAGTCTTTTTAAAGGGCTAATAGAGTGATATAATCAAAATCATGCCTAATAAAGATTATATGTAAATGATTGGTAAATCTTTTTCTGGGACTACAATATCATCAATAGTTCTAGCCATGCTGTTCCTCACTCTTCTTTTGGCTCAGTCTCCAGCTCTCCCATCCCATATAAAAACTGCTTAAAATGGAAATATATGCATATTTATTTCCCTCCCCCTTTCCACCTCTTCTTAAGCATTATCTTTTCCATTAAAATGCAACCACATTGAGAGGAGGGACCATCTAGTTTCCTTTTTTAAGCCCCAATGTTTAGCATAATGACTAGCACATATTAAGAACAAAATAAATGTTTCATTTACCTATTTTGACAACTACAAGGAAAGTGGATTGAAGATGGCAGAGAGCAGAATCAGAGAAATCAATTAAGAGGGCATCATCTTAATCCATATTGAAGTTCTGACTAGGTGGGTTAGGACCCAACTCAATAAATCTTATGAAGATAAAGACAGATAACTTGGCATCTGATTGCATTTAGTGGAGGAAAGTATGAGGGAAATTATAGAGTTAAGTATGATTCAAAATAGGGCAGCTGGGTAGCTCAGTGGAGTGAGAGTCAGGCCTAGAGACAGGAGGTTCTAGGTTCAAACCCGGCCTCAGCCACTTCCCAGCTGTGTGACCCTGGGCAAGTCACTTGACCCCCATTGCCTACCCTTACCACTCTTCCACCTATGAGACAATACACCGAAATTAAGGGTTTAAAAAAAAAAAAAGAGTGATTCAAAATTTATAAAAGTTGCCTACAAGAATCATGATGTTCTTGAAAGAAATAAGTATGTTTTTTATTTATGGCAAGATTTAATGAGCTTTTAAGCACATTATCTAGGTGGAGATGTCCAGCAAGGAGCTGGGCAATGGGGTTGCAGGACTAAATATCAAGCCTCACATTGTGAGTTAAAATAGACCTAATAAAGGTCTCTTACTCTTTTTTTTTTTTAAACCCTTGTACTTTGGTGTATTTTCTCATAGGTGGAAGATTGGTAAGGGTGGGCAATGGGGGTCAAGTGACTTGCCCAGGGTCACACAGCTGGGAAGTGGCTGAGGCCGGGTTTGAACCTAGGACCTCCTGTCTCTAGGCCTGAAGGTCTCTTACTCTTAACATCACTGGCCATTCAGACTTTACAATACATCTCCTCAGTGGCTAGAATTGCTTCAGTGAAACATGGATAGGGACTGGGTTTGATACCCCAAAAATTAGACAGTAAGAGAGTCCCTATTTGTCCTTAATGTCCTCATGTTTTCAGGTTCAGATGAACTATAGGGGCAATTCCTAAGCCCCTATCAACAGCAGAATAGTGTAGGGTTTGGTGACAGACAACCTGGTTTGAATCCCTTCAGTATCTCTTTCTACATGTAAAACTAAGAGTGTTGTGGGAGAGCTTGAGATAAAATCCTGGGCTGGGAAAGGTTGCTCCCTCAAGAATTGACAGACTCCAATGATTACCTTAAAAATAGAGAAATTTTTTAGTTTGAATGTTAGTCAAATGACTGGGAGGCAGGTACAGGTGAAGACACTGCCTCCCCAAAGAGATGGGGTTTGGGATTCTTATACCCTTTGGACAACAGGTACTGGGTGACCAGAGATGGGTTGATGGGGGCAATTTGCTTCTCTGTGACCAGGGATGGGGCCATGCCTTATGCCTCAAAGACATAAAAGGGATGCTTATCAGAAACAAACTGGGATATACATATCTGAGCTCATCAAAAAGCTAAAGGGAGAGACCAAAGGGAGTGTCTCTCTCAGAAACTCCTTCTTATCATAGGGTTTGTGTTATTTGAAGTCACCTTCCTTTAGCCCATACTGCAGAATGCAAGAAAAGTAATTCATTATATATCTTTTGACCTGAGATACCTCTGGGGCTTTGGGGTGTCCCAGGGAAACCCTGAATCCCATGCCAAGAGCAAATCATTTAAATTCTCCCCAGGCCTCTAATTTCTGGATCTGTATAATAAAAACTAGATGGTCTCTTATGCCTTCCAATTCTTTATCTATAATCCTATAATTGTTGAAAGATCTTGTGGAACAGCAGATTAAAGAATAACAAATACCCTAGTTTTTAAAGAAGAGAAGAGAAATGAAGTCTGTTTTTTAGTTTACTGGTTTTTTTAGTATTTTAGTCTATTAGTTCAACCTTATTCACAACAAAACTTAAGAATAGATCATTAAAGAGATGACTAGTGAACATCACAAAAAGGAAGCAATTATCTTGATTCATCAATATCAGGTAATTTTATTTCTCCTTTTTTGGAGGGTTGTGAGGGGTTGACAGGTTTACCAGATTGGATCATTTTTATCCTTATATTTCTGCAAATAGGCCATATAGGATATAATGAATATGGTGGAGACCTTCCTCTACTCTTTGCAATATTTTGTGGTCTCAAAGGCAGATTTTGGGTCTTCATTTATTTCTCATTCTCAGTATATGATTAGCTTTCCCCTTTCCCTATCATACATGTCCTTAATGCATGTCTTTTATAATATTTGCCTAGACAAGATATTATTGAAAGCTACAGCTTATTCCCATCATGTGTCTTCCCATTGTCCTTTGGATTACTTGAAATTTTTATTATGCTAGTTCTTACCACAGTTCCTAGAACATAGAAGATTACAATAATTAATAATCAATAAACATTAATCACTGTTTAAGAACTCTGCTCTAGCCTCATCTCATTCCTTCATTTTACCCTTTGGGAAAAGAGAGAGAGAGAGAGAGAGAAAGAGAGAGAGAGAGAGAGAGAGAGAGAGAGAGAGAGAGAGAGACAGAGAGAGAGACAGAGAGAGAGAGAGACAGAGACAGAGAGAGACAGAGACAGAGACAGAGACTACAAGTTTATACAGCTAATAAAAGATATATAGCCAGGAGTTTCTACTAACTCCAGATTTTCCAGTGCCTTACCCAGTCCTCTTTCCCACTACATGGAACCACTAATTGTGATTCCCTGCTGACTCTTGGTCTTTGCATCTACTATTTGTTTCTTAAAAGGAAAGCATTCTTGTTGTGCTTCAGTTCTCTATTTTCATACTCACATATATATTTTCCCACAATTTACAACTTTGCAGGATTCTTTAAATTTCCTCTCTGCTGTGGTGCCAACTTCCCACAGTTGCACCACATTTCTTGATCATGGCATTCGTTTCTTTGAAATCCTTGGACTATAGCCCTGTTGTTTTCTGTGAACTGGCTCTGAAGAGCAAAGATTCCTATAGTAGAGGGTAATCAGTGTTTAGCACCTTCTTTAGAGGCTACAATTCTCTCACAACAATCCCTTACAAGGAACATTATAGAGAATATTATTAAGTATATAACATCATTAGAGATGCCCAAAATAGCACAGAGGACAAATCTATAACAATCAATCCTTTGGAAAGATTTTTGTTGATTCCTAGAGATGGTGGGATGTATTCAGTGGCCATTTTTTTTCTCTCTCTCTCTTTTTCTTTCCTAATTTTTCTCAATTAACATCTTCCTCATTCCCACCCCTCTCCACTATATATACTCCAATTTTAAGAAAAAATGTAAAGAAAAATCTATGTATGCATGTGTGATGCCAAAACCCTGCCCTTCCCCAATTTCCTAATTGCATTTTTTCTAAGGGACACACCTGTTTAGCTGAGACAAGAGTACTCTTAAATGTAAATGAGGTTGCTTTGTAAATGTAAATCTGGTAATACAAGATTTCCCCTAGAATGGGCAGGGGAAAAAAACTGAACAATAGAGGTTGATGAGAAAAGGGGCCTCTGGACTCAAAGTAGCAATCTACTTCCAGGGGGAAATAGTGTTGGGTGAGGAGATCAATATTTAAACAAATCCAGAGGATAAAAAAGAATTGAATCTAGTGTCCTGAAAAAGAACTAAATAGTCTGTGGGAACTAGACTGGAGGAAGCTCATACTAGATCAAGTCAAACCATCGGCACCTTGACAACCATCTTGCCCCAAACTCTGATAAAGACATCCTAAGACTCTGAAACCAAGAACCTTGGGAATAGTAGTATTTCCAAAAGCACCAAAATATTTTTTAGGTACAATTCTCTCAATAATCCATGAGGAGAGAAATCATTGCAGAGAGTGGGGCCACCTTCTTTATCATGAGCAGCAACAACTAACTGTTGACCAATTACCACCAACAAACAAAGAGGTACAGAACTGTGGGAGTGGCCTCTTGAGAAGGTATATGCTTCCAGCCCAGTGACCTCACCAGTTATCCTGAGAAACAACTCTTGTAGAGGTGGAACCTAATAAATTCTTCCAGCTTGCTACTAAAGACCCCAAAAGAAAGTTCTTCCCACTAAAGCCTTTGACACTTTAAAATGGTTCAGCACCAACAAGTAATATTATATTATTAGTGGAGATGATATTAAAGAAGAAATGGGACCATCTGCTTCGCTACTATATAAGGATAATGGGACTTTTTCATCTAACTTGTATCTGAAATCTTCCATTTGTATTCTCTTCCTCATTAGAATGTGATCTCTTTGACATCAATAGCTATCTTACTTTTCTGTTTTTAATACCCTGCACTTACTACGGTGCTTTAGTTAGAGCTTAAAATGTTTTATACATTCATTTATACATTCATACATTCTTCCCTGATACACAGGCTTGAAATTATTGATAGCAAAGCTCTAAGAGAAAGAAGTACCCATCTTACTAGCTCTTCACTCATTTAGTCACTGTGAAAATATTTATTAGGCACTTATTATGCTCCAGACATTAGAAAATAAACAATCTATACTCTCAAGGAACTTATATCCTTCTAGGACAGGGGTCAGCAATGTATGACTCTCGAGCCATATCTGGCTCTTTTGAGGGCCAGATATGGCTCTTTCTGCAGGAGCCATAAAGTCAATTTTTTTTCAGGTGCTGTTACAGAAGTGTGCACTGTGAGTACTGTATGGCTCTCATGAAATTACATTTTAAAAAATGTGGCGTTTATGGCTCTCATGGCCAAAAAGGTTGCAGACCCCTGTACTAGGGGAAACAACTCATATACATATAAATAAATATAGTGTATCTGGGAATTAATTCCAGAAAGGTCTTCAGCAACTGAAAAGATCATGAAAAGTGTTATGTTAGGAGGATATACTTGAACTGAATTTTGAGTTTCCTATGGCTTCTTGCAAATATAATCTTAAATTGAGATCAAGGATTATATCTGCCTCCTAATCAGGTTAAGAGAACAAAAAACCCTGGGTGTGAAACAAGATACAACTTGGAAATGAGATGTGTACTCTTCTTTTACATCCTACCCAGTGTCCATCACAATAATACAATTGTAATTGTTTATCCTTTGATGTCCAAGAGGACCAATAACATCATAGAGTGATGTCTTAACTTGTGAGTGAATTGGATTTAAGTGACGAAGAGATGCACAAAGTCATTACCCTTTCTCTTCCAGAATCATAGAAATTCCAAGGGTAAGATGAACATCAAGACAACTGCCAATGGCCAAAGAGGCAGTGGATGACATTAACATTTTTTGATGTCTGACCTAACTCTAAGCACGCTACAGTGCCTGCTTCAGCTGCATTTCATTGGCCATGGAACAAATAAAATTGTTCTTATCCACCTTTTCTGCCAAGGGAAGTCCTCACAGGCTTGGGATACACATTATCCCCCCGGGGACCCTCTAATTCAACAATGGGTTTGAAGCCTATCAGTTTTCCTCATCCTGGTTTAGCCCATCTGTTGAGATGGTTTCATTAAGATGTGGCCACTGTGCATGTTACAACTTCTTGGAGCCATAGGTGAGAGGTGGGTGAAAAGTGGATACTAATAAATACTCAATGAGGGACTAAATATTAAGGCAGGTTAAGTCAGATCATGGCAAAAAATGTCCCCTTTTGAATATTTTATGCTACAAACTTCTTTATACCCACAATAGTAAAATATATTTTATATTCTAAATGGATTTCTGAGAATATTTATCTTTGTATTCTCAGTGCCTAACAGAGTTTCTTAAAAATATTAGGTGCTTAATGAATGCTCATTTAATTGAATTAAATTTGGATACAAATGACTCACTAGGGAGAAAGAGTACAAAATAGAAATATAGAGCTAACTGTGGTACAACATTGACAGATTGAAGAGACTCATCTTTAATGCCTGGGAGGGGATTTTGGGGGGCCCACTGGGACTATAGCAAAGGTCAATTTGAAGGTCTTATTCATGTCCACCACAACAGTATTGAATTGTCTGTGAGATTAAATTGTGACAGACCAGAAAGACAGTCAATTTCATTTATCCTTTTTTCCCAAAATGTCCTAGAATACCTTGAAGTCTGGAATACTTAGAATATCTTCAGGATGTGCGATAACTTAGTTGTTTTTGTTTGTGTTTTTAAAATTGTTTTTATTGTTTTTATTTATATTGTATTTAATTGTTTAATTGTTTAAATTTTTTTTAATTTCACATATTTTGTCAGGATTGTTCACTCAGCTTTAGCAAACTGGTTGAAAATTCCAAAATGGTGATCAACCGAGAAGGAGGAGATCTGACAAATATTTTTGATGCATCCTATTCAGCTTTGGAAGAAGTGCAGGGAGTCAAAATTCCTAATGATTTGTAAAAGTAACTGTGTGTAATGATCAGAACAGCAAGGTGAAAAAGACAGCCATATGGCTTTGGTGACTGCAACAAATTAAAAAATTCAAGCACCAAAGATACATTCACTAGATGAGGCACTGGCTTTTATTATTTTTTGTTTGTTTTCAAATTAATTCTGAGCTTCCTTGAGTCACAACAAAGTACCTTCTAATTACTAACAGCAAGGAATTCTCCTCAGTTACAGTCAGAGATCGAGTATCTTTTCAACTTAATCAGCAACATTCAGAACACTGCTTTAAAATAAAAAGAGTGCAGTTAGAGGTGCATTTTTTTTTTAAATGGCCAATTGAATCTAGAGTTCATAAGATCAGAGAAGAAAACCAAGGACAAAATAAGGTCAAATCCATATCTCTTTGAGAAAGAATAGACTATTTCCCTAATCCATTTGCTGTAGCTCACAGTCACCAAGATGATAAAGGATTACTGGTGGGATCCTTTCCACAGAGCTCAGAGTCATGACCTCAGTTGCACTACTATGAATAATGGGAGCTATTAGACTGAGCTGATGGCAAGAACAACAATATACTACTTTGTAGTCCGCACTTCTGAGCAATGAGTAGAAATAGATGGGGAATGTAACCCTCAAGATATTGGCTATGTTAATTCTTCTTGTGATATAGTTGTAGCAATGATCTATTTATTCTGACCTCCATTAACGTCCCTCCAAGCATAGCACTGGAAGCTGTTTCATTAACCTAACACAATGCCATCCTCTGTGTGTGTGTGTCTGTGCATGTGTGAGTGTGTGTATGTGTCTTTTTCAAATTTGACAAATAAATGGTAATCCATCTTAGTCTCAGACTATCATAGAAAAAGATATATTATGCTTAGCTCCTCTAAAGGGCAGTCCTCTTCTGACAATGGGGGATACCTAAATTGACAACTACAACCTAAGTGGCAAAGGCTGCAGGCTCAAAGTATCCCTCACCATTATAGTACACCTTTTTTTTTACCTGTTCATTATAATTCACCTTGAGCTCAATGCACACAAGGGGTTGTCTTGAAAGACATTTGAGGGTTCTTGCAATCCTTGGACCTCTAATATATGGATGCTTTCCACTAAAGTTCCTAGTAGCTTCCAACCAACAATAGAGCTTTTGACTTTCAGAAAAGCAAAAGGAGAAAGGTGCTGTTTTACAGGCTGTTTTGTTTCTTTATTGTACATAGGGCCACATTTCCTGCTGAGAGCTCCCGTCTAAAACAGTTTCCTGAGGACAGAAAAATTAAAAAAAATGAAAAAAGAAAAAAGAAAGAAGACTAGAATATATCTAAGTATTTTAGCTGAGAGTAGATGGATGTAAAATGTCATATTTGAAGGTACTCTTTTTTTAAAAGGCTGTGCTAGAAATGTTAGATACAGTATATCTGCATAGAATTATAAGGACGACTGCATTCAAACATTTATATCAAAACGACTAAAATGTAGTTATGCAGTTTATTTCTTTTGACAGTCAAAAGAAATCTGTGGAGGGGGACATTCAGCCACCTCATTAACCAGAAGAGCCAAAATAGCACACATTTCTATATACTTCTTTACCAACAGAATTTTTTTTCAATACCTTTGACATTTAACACTAATGAAAATGCCTGCTAGCAGACTATCTACTGTTAGAACTGTCAATCAACTGGAAAGATTGCTTTGTGATTTAAAAAAAAAAAAGCTCCTGGTTTCTTCTACAGCAAAAAAAAAAAAATAAATAAATAAAAGAGAGATCCTTAGCTTGCCCTAAATTCATCTTTTCAAGGTATAACAATTCCATGTTATTATCTATGCAAAAAGGAGGATCTAAGCCACATATTGTTCATCTGAAGCAATTTTCAAATTGTTTTCTATGAAACCTCAAGGTTTCACAAGGCATCTTTCTCAACAGCTTGAAAAGCAAAGAAATGTTACAGTAGTTAAATTCTCCTACTCTGTCTCAATGGCTCTTGCCAAGTTGTACACCAACAATTGATGTTCAAAGGAATAATGAATAATTATGATTCCAGTTAACATTTTTATATAGTACCTTAAAGTTTTCAGACTACTAGTTTCCTTTCAGTAGTACTATGAATTAGGTCATGCAAATATCATTATCCTTTTTTATCAGATGCGAAAACTGAGACTCTAACAGATTGCGTTATTACCCTGGTAATATAGCTAGTAAAGGTTGGATCCAATTTCCAAATTTAGTAAGTCTTTGAGATTCAAGACCATGTTCTCTCTAATGGAAAACAGCATTGAAGAGCTCCAAAGTTCTGATAACTGTATATATTTAGGTGTTATGCAATATACATGTATATGTCTGTGTATGTGAATATATATATATATATACATGTATAAAAGCATACGTATATGTGTATATGGAAGAGAGACATACAGACAGAGACAGAGACAGATTTGGGCAAAACTGTAAAGTAGAACTTTCTCCTTAGAATGTTCTTTCCCCTTGCTAGGTGTGTTCTTTTTAATAATTAAAAGTATCAATGAAATAAGAGAAAGAACAATTAAGACCTGTGTGTACTCATTCTTTTATATGTAACTCTGGTTAATTCTGTCTAGACCTCAGTCTCTTTATCTATAAAGTCATGGAGTTGGACTAGATAATCTCAATATTCTCTTCTAATACAATACCCAATGATTTTAACATGTTAATTACTTATGCTATTATACTTTCCAATGGGGGGAGACAAATATGTATATTTGAAAGAAACATAGCTATTTATACATTTCTAAGTTTCACAAAGGGGAACAGATTTATTTATTTATTTTTTTTTTGCATAGGAGACATTCTCTGTACCTATTCATACATCAGTTTTCACACATATACAGAAGCAATAGATTGACAAATGGGTACCATAAAAATGGAAACTGCAGTGAAATTGGAAAATTATTAAATATATTAATATGTTAGAAATGTAGGGAGTACATTCCCAGGTCACATGAATAATAATAGAGAGAAATAAACATTTTCTTGGGTTGCTTCAACCTTTAACCCTCTCCAAAATAGAAATTATGCACCAAAGATAAAGCAACCTCAGATGTCTCCATGGTCAATGTCATCCAGAATATATAAGAAAGATTTAAAAAATGGATATTCACTGACGCTGAGCTCACTCATTAGTCCTTCCCATATCCTATATTATTAACAATAAGGCTACAGTAGTAGACCCAAGTAGATGCATGGGCTTGCAACAAAATTCAACTCCAAACCCTAGTTTCATCTTTCTTTTCCAGTGCCATGGAGACCTTTTCTCTAGGTTGTAGAAATTTCTCCAAGAGAATGTATGACAGCCCTTTAGTCACTAGGGGCCACAACTCCATAGCACTAGTGCTACAAAACTCCAATTGACAAGTACAAAGGTGAACATATCCATAGCACAAACTTGTCAACTTTCTGAACTGCCAGTATCTGAAAAGAAAACTGCAAGGGACAGAACAGGACAGGACACCTAGACTTGGAGAAGGGCAATGTAGCCCTCCATTAAACCTGAAGGAAAGAGCAGAGAATCCGGCTAAGGTCAAAAGTCATTTGAGGGGAAGACCTACACTGGTGAACTCATGAATTGTCTAGCCTCTAAGAAAACCATTAACTCAAGGGACAGAATGAAATAATGAATAAGGGGAAATTGAGAGGCAGGGGAAAGAATGAAATTACCAAATATCTAACAATAGAGAAAAACTCAATCATAATCAGACAAATCAATAGGGAAAACATTCTCAACAGAAGGAAATATGACCCCCAGATATAGTTAATGAGTTCAAGCATTTATGATTAAATACTGAAAAATAAAGGAAAATTATCTTACACTTAATGAGAAAGAGAACTCCGTAGAATTTGAGAAGAGTAAGGAACCATGATTCAAAATAGAAGTAAGAATTATGAAAAAAAATTGACCTGCACAGCAAAAAAGAATGACAAAAATAGAAAAACTAGAATCAGTGAAGATGTCTCCCAAGAAATTAAAGAGAGAACAATAGATTGTCAGTTCAAATATAAAGAGGAGAAGGATGGTATCGGAGAATAGAAAGCCTAAGGATCTTAGGTTTCCCAAAAGAACACAGAAGAACAAAAATCCTTAACACAACAATGTAGAGAAATAATTTCCCAGAACTTTTGTACATAAAAATAAATTTATATTGAGTAAATCTATAGATCATCTCCAGAAAATTATCCCAAGCTACAAAATACAAGGTATAAAATGGTTAATTTTAACATTCAATTCAGAAACAAGATATTCAAGTGAACAAGAGAAAGGCCTTCAAATACAAAGGAAATGAAATCGAATAACAAGACTTCTTCACTGAACAGAAAACTAGGAATGAAGCAATTTATTATGAAGAGCAATGAAGCTCTGGATATAGCCTGGAGTGATCTAACCTGCAAATCTGAGCCAAACAATTAAAGAAAAATGATGGACAATCAATAATAAAGAAGTATTTGCAACATTTTACAAAGAAAACCAAAGTATATTAAGGTGATCTGTGAGCACATATGGGAATCTTACATTGGCTTGGAGGATTGATACTTGAAAAGTATACTTACCTTACCTCATATAGAGGACAATTAGCACACCCAATGACAAATAGCACCTAGGGAAATGAGAGATCACGGAACCAAAGAGGATATTTTAAGGCAAATAGAAAGAAAGGGGTACCTGGGGAGAGTATAGATTGATGGCATATTGCCCTTTCAGGGAAGTGGTGGGGGAGAGGCTCTGAAACCCCTGAAATAATTGACTTTGTTCTGAAAGTGAAACACAGTAAAAAAGAGGAATCCAAGTTTTATAAGTGTAAGATCTAAAGGATAACCAGGGGAGATTTCCAAAGGGAAACAATGAGCCAAGCATAGGACAGATACCTAAGCTTTGAATACAAAGGTAATACAAAGAAAAGCAAGAGACTACGTTACTAGAAGGATCATGAATAATAGAATGAAAGCCTAGAGTGGACAGAATGAGGAGTTGGATTAAAAAAAAACATAATAGAGAAATTCCTTTAGAAAAGGTATGAAAAAAATGAAATTTAAAAAACTAATAAATATGACTAGTTGAAGGGGAAGATAAGGGGGAATCTACTTACTTAACAGAGAAAAAAGTGGTGGGGTATTATATAGCCTGTTGAAGGCATGAGAAAAAAAATGGAACTAATAAGCAGAACGCCAAAGAGAAAATGGATAGCAAAAAACAGAGAAGAGGGGGTCAGCTGGGTAGCTCAGTGGAGTGAGAGTCAGGCCTAGAGACAGGAGGTCCTAGGTTCAAACCCGGCCTCAGCCACTTCCCAGCTGTGTGACCCTGGGCAAGTCACTTGACCCCCATTGCCCACCCTTACCAATCTTCCACCTGTGAGACAATACACCGAAGTACAAGGGTTTAAAAAAAAAAAAGAAGAAGAAGAGGATAACAGGTTAGGGTAAGTGAATCAGTGGGAACAAGGCTACCTTATTATAAAAAAAAAGATTAAAGTAAGATAACTGAAAGGACATAGGACTATATTTTTAGCAGAAATGGAAAAAATAAAAACCCCAATTATGCTTTTTTTAAAAAAGCATAATACAGAGATGAATCTATATCATAATTACAAACATAAATATATTAAATAATCCAATAAAATGAAAAAGTAACAGACTAAATTAGAAAATGAGACCTACGTTTTGTTGCTTACAAGAAACAATCAAAAACAAAGTCCTTGGAGAGATATAGAAAACCAAAAACAACAATAGGATAGAGACTGGGGTCCCTCCTGTTCCATTCCACTTAAAAGGTAAACAGAAAGGCTGAATTCTCTGGTTTAAGGAAAAGAAAGAAGGAAGGTCCCAGGACCCTTCCCCCACCTACTATGCTGAGACTTGGGCAGTTGCTGGGATCTTGGGGCAAGGGCTCCTGCCTGGAGGGAGTGCCTTGCTACCACAACCACTTGAGGCTTATGGCTCTGACCACAACTGGCAGGAAGGGAGCTGGAGGAGAAGGGCAGAGAGAAGGGCAGCCTGGTCTCAGCCTTTAGCCACCACTCCTCCATTTTGGGCCTCTGCTCCTTTAGGGTTTAGTCTCAGGGCACATCCAGCTTTGCAGACCAGATCAACTGGCTTAATCCAGTCTATCGAAATAATGCAGATAAGAAGCCTCCAGAGGGCAGAAAAGCTCAATCTCCGCAACACCTATCCCCCATCTACTGTGCTGAGACACTCTATAAGAATCCCCCTAACTGGGGTTCCAGGACAAAGGCTGCAACTGTGACAGAGTACCTTAATACCACCACAGAAAGCTTAGGGCTCTGACTGGGCAGCTAGCAGAAAGGAAGAAAGGAGGACTGAGGGTAATTACCTTCAGATGCCACATCTTCACCTTCAGCTTCTGTTGGATCTAGCCTCAGGGCTCATTAAGACAACAGGTCAGCTCTATCAGCCTAATCCAGTTAATCAGCAGAGCAGAGAAGAATCTCAAGGATAGAAAAGCACAAACTCACAGATCCAGCAAATAAACAGAGGAGCAAGAATATAGACAATTGGGGTGGGAGAAAGGAAAAATATGATAAACACCAGAAAAAGAAAGAAGAAATTAAAATTGACAGCTTCTATCCAGGTAATAAACAAATAAAAAATGGAACAGAGGAGGACCAAGGAACATGCCAAGCAAAAACTCAGGGACTCCAGTGAATTAGACACAGGCTTTGGAAGAACTCAAAACACAATTCAAAAAACAACTAAGAGAGGCTGAAGAAAATTAGGGAAAGAACTTAAAAATCAAAATAGGTCATCTGGAAACAGAGGCACATGACCAAAAATCCAGGGATGAAATTCAGTCTTTAAAAATTAGAATCCAACAACTAGAAGCAAATGACTTTATAAGTCAGCAAGAGTCTATAAAACAATATCAAAAGAATGAAAAAATTGAGGAAAATATGAAATGCTTCACTTATAAAACAACAGACCTGGAAAACAGATCCAGGAAAGATAATTTGAGAATTATTGGACTACCAAAAATTCATGACAAAAGAAAAAACCTGGACATCATTCTTTTTTTTCTTTTTTTTTAAACCCTTAACTTCTGTGTATTGGCTCCTAGGTGGAAGAGTGGTAAGAGTGGGCAATAGGGGTCAAGTGACTTGCCCAGGGTCACATACCTGGGAAGTGTCTGAGGTCAGATTTGAACCTAGGACCTCCCATCTCTAAGTCTGACTCTCAATCCACTGAGCTACCCAGCTGCCCCCTCCTGGACATAATTCTAAAAGAACTTATCCAAGAAAACTGCCCTGACATTCTTGAACAAGAGGGTAGAGATTGAAAGAATCCACAGATCACCTCCTACATTAAATCCCCAATTAACAATATCCAGGAATATTATAGCCAAGTTCAAGAACTTCCAGACCAAGGAAAAGATACTACATTCTGCTAAAAAGGAAACATTCAGCTATCGTGGAGCCACAGTTAGGATAATAGAGAACCTGGCAGCATTCACACTGAATGACCAGAAGGCATGGAATATGATATTCCAGAAAGCAAGGGAACTGGATCTACAACCAAGAATCAACTACCCAGCAAAATTGACTATATTCTTACAGGGGAAAGTATGGTCATTTAATAAAATAGAAGACTTCCAAGCATTCCTCAAGAAAAGACATGACTTAAACAGAAAATATGATGCCCAAACATAGAACTCAAGAGAATCACCAAAAGTCTATTAAGAAAGGGGGTAAAAAATCTTTTTTTAAGGGACTTAATGAGTTTAAATGATTTGTATTCCTATAAGAAAAGATGATATTGATAACTCTTAAAAATTGTTATTATCATCAAGGTATCTAGAAGAAGTACACTTAGAAGGTATAGTGACAAACTGTATAGGATGATTTCAAAAATATATAAAAAACTAAGTGTAAAAAAAGAGGATGATACTATGAGAAATGGGAAGAGAGATAAAATGGGGTTAATAGATTTTCGATAAAGAAGAGTATAGGGGAGGGGTGATAAAACCAATTCAATAATCAACAGGAAATATTTAAATCTAACATGCATTGAAATAGACTCAGAGAGGGAAGAAGAATTAGATCCATAGGGACAGAGAATTGTATTGTGCCCTATAGAGAAATGGAAGGGTAACAAATGGGCTGGTGAGGAGGGGAGCAATACAAGGGAGGGAGTGGTTGGGGAGCTGTTTAAAAGGCACTATAGTATGAGGGGAATAAATAAGAGGGGAGGGTGAGAAGGGGAGTAACATTAGCGTGGAGAAAGGGGGGAGACTGACTAAAAGCAAAAAGTTTGAGGGGAGGATAAGAGGAATAAGAGGAAAAACAGAATTAAAGGAGGAAGTCAACATGGAGAGGAATACACAGACAGTAATCATAACTGTGAATGTGAATGGGATGAATTCACCAATAAAGAGGAAGCAGAGAGCACAATAGATTAAAAAACAGAATCCTACCATTTGTTGTCTATAAGAAACACACTTGAGGCAGGTATACATACAAAAGGTAAATGTAAGAGGATGGAGCAGAATTTACTGGGTTGCAATTGAGACAAAGAAGGCAGGAGTAGCAATTATGATCTCAGTCAATGCTAAAGCAAAAATAGATTTTATTAAAAAGAGATAAGGAAGGGAATTACATCTTGATGAAAGGCAGTATAAATAATGAAGAACTATCAGTACTCAACATATATGGACCAAATAGTACAGCATGTAGATTCCTAAGGGAGAAACTAAAGGAGCTTAAGGAGGAAATGGATAGTAAAACCATACTAGTGGGGAACATCAACCTTCCCCTGTCAGAACAAGATGAATGGGTACGCTAATACACTGTTTTAGGAAGTGTGAACTGATTTAATCATTTCAGAGAGCAATCTGAAATTATGTTTCAAGATTTATATAACTATATATATCTTCTGACTGAGCAATATTACAAATATGTTTGTTTCCTAAGGTGACTGGGGTAAAAGGAAAAGAAACTATATATTTAAAACATTTATTTCAGCTCTCTTATAGTGGCAAAGAACTGGAAATTGAAGGGATGCCCATCAATCGAGGAATGGCTAAAAAGCTGTGGCATATGATTGTGGAGGAATACTATTTCTCTTAAGAAATGACAAACAGGTTAATTTTGGAAAAAACATGCAAAGACAACATGAAATTATGAATATTATAATGAACAGAACCAAGAGAATATTATATAAGCAAAAGAAATACTATTTGAAGAATGGCGAGTATGTCAACCTACAGAGGAAAAAACTAATAAATAGAAATAAGTAAGACATCATTTTCTTTATATACATCTCTTTTTATGAAGTGATGCCTTCTCTATTGAGGGAGAAGTAGGAGGGAAAGAGATCACTGGGCATTTTAGTGTAACAAACAAATAAATTCATTAAAAATGTTAAAAAAGATAAAAAAGTACAAATAATGAAATTATAATACACTGAAGGGAAACATAGACAATGAAACCATATAAATAATAAGTTTATATGGTCCAAATGATTTAACATTATGAATCTAAATTCATAAAGGAAACACTTGAGCTTTAAGAAGACATACAGCAACAGAAGAGTGAAAGTAGACTTCAAAATCTTTTTTGTTTTGGAATGACTAACTGAAAAATAAACAAAAAGGAAAATACAAAATTGAACAAATTTCTGAAGGAAGTAGAGTTAAAAGACTTAGGTGTCTTCTAAATGGGTTAGAAAAAAAGAATATACATATTTCTCAGCAACAAATATTAAACTTCTAAAAATATTTATCTTGTAATTAGGGCCCAGAGATATTGTAAACTAATATAAAAAGAAGATTTTAATGAATAATTTACAGTTCATAATTCATTCAAAAGCAGTAATTGTTTGAGGGATGCTAAACAAAAAATAAGACCCAAATGGAGACTTAATAAAATTATTGAGTGAATCAAAGAATAAATTAAAATAACAATGGATATATATGTTAAAAATTATATTGTCGAAACAACATATAAAATTTCTGAAACCAAATGGGCCTTTGTATCTATAGGGAATATATTCTAAGACCTACTAAGTCTAGTTAAAAACAAGGATAAGAGCAAGGATAAAAGGATAGAGTTGCTGACATATATATATATGTACATACACACACACACACACACACACACACACACACACACATGCTTTCACTTTCCAACCTCTAACGTCTTGGGTAGACAGTCCCCACCAAAAAAAAAAAAATTAAATGAAAATGGAAGTGGAAGATATCTTTGTAAACTTCTAGTAATTCACAGAGGGATTTCTACTGTTTCATATTGATCATGGACAACTGAAACCATGGAAAGTGAAACTCAGAGAAGGGAGCATTACTATACAGATAATGTAGTTCTTGGTGGGGGGCGTTTGAGGGGCTGGAGGAGGAAGGGGGTGGCAAATCACATCCTTATAAATATACAGTAGTAAAACAGAAAAAAAGATTAAGGAACTGAATACGCATTTAAAAAAATAAGACTAACAAAACTAAAAAAGCACAAAAGAGATATAAAAATTAGAGGGAAAATAGATAAATTGGAAACAAAAAGGTATAGATATAAGTAAGGCCAAAAGCCAGTTCTTTATAGAAATAAATAGCATTCATAAACCCTTAGCCAATATAGTTAAAAAGAAAAGAGCAGAAAATCAAATTAATAAAATAGCAAATGAGCAAAGATTAATCAGAGAACAACCAGAAAAAAAAGAATAGTGAGAATATATTATGCAAATATATATGCTAACAAAGTTTAAAATACAATAGAAATTAAGGAATGCTTTTAAAAAATAAATATAAAATCTCTAAATCATTAGAAGACCAGTTAGAGATTTTAAATCATCTGATTTCCAAAATACATTGTTGATCCTGCTATGAAATGGTACAGTTAGTTTGGACATAAACTTGGAGTTATACAAATAAAGTGACTGAAATTTCCCATTCATACATCCAGGAAGCAATCAATAGAAAAAAATCCACATAAAACCAAAATTATTTCTAGTAACACCTTTTTGATATCTAAGAATTAGGAACAAAATAGATGCCCATCAATTGGGCAATGACTAAAATTTTGGTCCATGATTTTATGGAAAAATATTCTACAAGATATGTAACAAATAGAATCATGGGAAAAATATATAAACTGAAGTAGAATGAAGAAGAGCTAAGAAAACTATTCATAGCAGCTACTATGGTGTCAAATGAAAGGGCTATGCATCAAAAATTAAAAAGTAAATATAACAAATTTAATGATAAATCAGGACTCAATTGATGTAAAAGAAGATATTACCTAACCTAACCCACCATGAAGGAGGAAGAGCCACAAATATTACAAAATATACATATTTTTGGACATTTTCAATGTATTGATCAATTGTGATGATTTTATATGGGATAGCTCTCTGGGAGGGAGGCAAGGAAGGATACTTGGATAACCATAATGATGTAAGCAACAGAAGATAAAAAGAAATGTAGAATATGCAAACAGGATATGAGGTGTACAGTTAAGTAATTGGCATTTTTAAAGACTTCGTAATATCCCAGAGATGCTATTAAATAGAATTTGTGCTTTAGGAACATTTCCTACTTAATGTAGATTTTACATTGTAGAACAAATCCTTGTCTAATGGATCAGGATTTGGCATAATACTAATAGTGGAAAACATTCATGAATTAAGTTGTGTTGGTTATGATAGGTTTCCAAGGAGCTTTTCGGTCAAATCTGTACCCTTCCCATTCCATGAGGTATTGGAAATATCCCTACTTCAGCAGGCTGAGCAGAATATATTTTACCAAGAATTTTTGCCCAGTTGCAATTACTTTTAATTTGGGGTAGGATTAAGCATGTCAGTAGGTGACAGTGACATTAAGATATGTTCAGTGAAGTAAATATTTCCTAATAGATGGAGAATGTTAAACAAGGTAATTTCCAAAAGTTCCTTACAGCTCTGGTTGCAGGTGATTTTATGAATTAAGAATGGATGCAGAATGAAATTGATTTTTATTATAAAAACTACTGAGTTCATTTCCAGAATGTTAGAAACACTAGAATTTCAACAAAACTTAAGTTATAGGAATGCTTATTTCTTTGGTCATTCTATAACATGCTGAGAGGAAGGGAGAAAAAGAGAGGAGAGATAGAGAAGAAAGAAAAGAAGACAGAAAGAAAGGTTAAAAGCAGAAAACAAAGGTCAGAAAGAAGGGAAGGGAAAACGCACAATGGAAGAAAAGGGGAGAGAATCAAGATAATTGATACAAAAGGAAATTCCACATTTTATGATAGCTCATGATCATGCTAGTATATTAAAACTCAGAAAAAATCATGACTGACAGATAAAATAGTAAGATAAGATGATATAGGGTATAGTTTCCTGGAGTAAAGCTAGAGCTTATAGGAAACCAATCAGCCTCAAAATAGGGAAGTAATTATTGTATAAGATCATACATAATGATTCATATTCCACTAAACCATCCAGAAAAATTTGGATTTGAATTACTTAGTGACCTAGTGTAGAACAGATAGATAAAGATGAGGAATTGTGGAATTCTTTGGAAAGTCCCATAAAGAGAATTTAATAAGATTTAAATTTGAGCATGTAAGTATTCAACAGGAGTGTTTACTTCACTTTAATAGATAAGTAAGATCTTGGTCTGGTCTTCAAGAATAAGCATGTCTAGCCATCAAATCCATGCCTTTATGTTTGCTCTTCTTAACTAGCCATTTCAGCTTCAAGGTAGACTCCCTCCCATTTCATATGCTATAAGAACAACAAAGAAGTCAAATAATGCTTGACTTCCCCTTTGTAGGCAAGCAAATGGTACTTTCTTTTGTGTCAGCTATGTTCTAGGTGGTCAGGGTATGTTAAAGAATAACTATAATTTATGCCCTGCTATGCATCACAATTCTATGTTTAGATTCAACCCACACGAAACTATAGTATCTTATATTCTTTTCTCATCATACTTTTTCCCTTTGCCATGTCCTAGTCTTGTTTGTCAACCAGCTTCCTCAAGTTTCCTACTGCCAACTGCTTAAATAAAAAGGCATTCTATTTTTAAAATCTCTTTTCTTTCCTTTTTGGCAGAATTTGCCACCCCTCCTGGCAGTTTTCCTGCTGCTCTGATTTCCCTGGTCTTTACTCACAGTTTTCCAAAGGATGTTTCAGAAATGCCTTTCATTGAATCCTCATGTTCCTAAGATTTTTTTTTTAAATATGGAAGTGGCATCTTTGAAGCCTTAGTTATTTCTTGGATCCATTACTTTTTTAAAAAAGTATCTTTTCACACACAGTTTTAATGAGCTGCCCAGCTCTATTACTGAGAGGCATCAGAGTGTTACTAGGGATTAACCATTCTTTCCAGGAGCTATCTCAGGTTTCACTGTTCTCCTGTGATTTACCAAATGTCATTTTTTTTCACACCCCTGGCCAATTCTTCATCACAGTCATTATCCACCTCTCTTGGTGATCTACTTAACACCTCATTAAAAAAAATATGCTAGCTCATCTCCTTTCTCACCTTTCTTCTCTTGTCAACAAGTTCTGTGTTTTTTCTCCCTTTCAGTAATGGTGCTCAATATTTGTCAATCATTAGGTTTCTTTACATGACTTTTTCTACTCAATTGCTTTTCATTTCATCCTGATGTCATTAGTTTTAATTTCTATTAATTTTTACACCCTTAGCATTGCCTCTGGGTAAAGTTGTCACTAGTGCTAGGAGAAAGGGGTTTCCTCCCAGGATACCAACACCCAGGAGGGTGTATATCTTCCTATGAAGCAGAGTTGTTTTTGTGTCATTCCTTATGGTCTTCCAGTTACTCATTACCACATATCACAGCCTCATTCAAGTTACCACCTCCCACACATGACTGTGCTTTGATTGTTGTTCCCTTAACTCAGCACACTATCTGCAGGTCCTTTACATATACTTTACCTCATGCCAGAGCTCATGGGGTGTTGAAGGAAAATTGGCACCTCTGGTATGAGGGCTCACTGAGCCCTTTTCAGGACAGCTTTTCTCCTTTGGTGTCTACCTGCCACCCAGCTCTCACTTATGACTCCAAGAAGCTGTAGCATGTACAGCAGAGAAATCTCCGTAAACCATCTCAGTAGATGGGCTAAACCAAGTTGAGGGTAACTGATAGGCCTCAAACCCATTTGTGAACTGTGTAGGGTGTCAATCCCAGATTGACAAATATTGACAAACTTCTCATTGGAAGGGGCTGAAGGGAATGATTTTTTCCAAATGTCAGAGGTGGCTGAAGTAGGTGCTATGAAGAGCCTAGTGCCTGGTTATACATCAAAGAAGCCAAGATAGTCCATTGCATCCTGGACCATTGCCACTTCTGTTGCCTTTGTAATGATTAAAATTTTCTTGGAGACTGTGTATTAAATTATAATTATTTATTAGTAAAAGTTGGAGAGAAGGAAAAATCACCAGGTCACCCTACCTGAAAAAAAAATGCTTCAATGGTTTCTTGGATCCAGTCTCCACCCTTAAGAGGTCAAGGGAAGGGAAAGAATTCTCACTCCAGTTGGTGTTCTGGAAGAGTTCATAGCTCAAGAGAGCACACTATTGCTCATCCCTATCTCTTTATAAGGTCAATGGAGTTACTCCTACTAGGGCTCTCTGATTGGGGAGTCTGGGTCTCGAGTTCTGACTTCCAGACATGTCACTGCCAGGTTGGTTCTTCTGTCAGCCCATTCAGGAAGTCAGGATTCCAGGTACCCATTAGTCACATGACTTGCAGGCTGGCATCCTGATTTAATGCACATGTGCAGGAAAAGGATGACACTTTTATATTGATGTCATACAACTTTGTCTTGCCACTGAACTTTAATAACTGGAAATAAGTGAGATTGGCAACTATGCAACTCTGTCTCAACTAAATCTTATTTATGCAGGAATCAAAAGACGTCATTTGATATCATTTTGGTCCTCCTTGAGTACAAAGGACAACAGCCAGTCAACCAAACACATAACAGCAAGGTTGTCCTTTTAAAGACTTTTACAATATGGTTTTAGCCTATTTTTTTTTGAGGGACACCTGCCTTTTAGAAATCTAGTGAACAAATAATTAACATAGCAATAAATTCATCTCTGTACTTTTCAGTCAATTATGTCTACAAAAATATGATAGTATATAGGATCTAGCCAAATTCTACAAGCATAGAATTGTTTGCTATATCTGAGGCATTAGGCTATGGGTTAGAGAATCCTAAGACAATGAAAAATAATCTTAGCTCTCAATGACTATATGTTCTTCTGGAGAGATAAATAACTGGATAATTTTAGGAAGCAGAACAACAACTTAGGTTATCAGAAAAGTACCATAGGAGACAGCAATGCAATGAAACTATAAGGAAGCTAAAGATTCTAATGTAAAGATAAGGAAAGTCAGCAATGTTAGCATAGGGCAGTGATGTTGAACCTTTTAGAGACCAAGTGCCCAAACTACAACCCTCACACCACATGGTAGCTCCCCACCTCACCCCAGACAGGGGAGGGAGTAAGTACTCTCATTGGACTGCTGGGCAGAGAGGTGGGCCATGTGAGAAATGTACTCAGGCAACATGGAGTAGGGAAAAAGAGCAGCCTCCTCTGGCATACTCCAGCACACATACCATAGGTTCGCCAGCATGGGCATAGGGTATAGCCTGCACATCAACCTAAGGCCTGGAGACAGAATGCTGTTAAGAAATAGCAATTAGGGCAGTTTGGCAAGAACAGAGTGGATGAAGGCAAATCATGTGAAGCAAGTTAGGAAAAGTATTGTGTATTCAGCTTATAAAGGTCTTTAAAGGCCAATCTAAGGAGTGTAACAAAGAAAGGGGAAAAAGCAAACAATTCCTGCTCTCAAGGAGTTCACCATCAAAAGGAGAAGATCACAGTTTTTAAACTTATATATACATTCATTTCACAAATCCAGGAGAAACTAATTTCAAAACATCTTTTTCAGTACTTTTATTCATACTCAGGACCACTAAACTTGTTACCTAGTCTTTTTAAAAATAGTTTCCCACACATGAGAAAGTGTTCTAAATCTCTAATAATTAGAGAAATGCAAATCAAAACAACTCTGAGGTATCACCTCACACCTAGCAGATTGGCTAAAATGATAGGAGGGGAGAGTAACGAATGTTGGAGGGGATGTGGCAAAATTGGGACATTAATGCATTGCTGGTGGAGTTGTGAATTGATCCAACCATTCTGGATGGCAATTTGGAACTATGCTCAAAGGGCTATAAAAGACAATATGCCTTTTGATCCAGCCATACCATTGTTGGGTTTGTACCCCAAAGAGATCATAGATAAACAGACTTGTACAAAAATATTTATAGCTGCGCTTTTTGTGGTGGCAAAAAACTGGAAAATGAGGGTATGCCCTTCATTTGGGGAATGGCTGAACAAATTGTGATATATGCTGGTGATGGAATACTATTGTGCTCAAAGGAATAATAAATTGGAGGAATTCCATGGGAACTGGAAAGACCTCCAGGAATTGATGCAGAGCAAAAGGAGCAGAGCCAGAAGAACATTGTACACAGAGACTGATACACTATTGTGGTAAAATTGAATATAATGGACTTCTATACTAGCAGCAATGCAATGACCCAGGATAATTCTGAGGGATTTATGGAAAAGAACGCTACCCACATTCAGAGGAAGAACTGCAGGAGCGGAAACACAGAAGAAAAGCAACTGCTTGAACACATGGGTTGAGGTAGACATGATTGGGGATGTAGACTTCAAACTACCACACCAATGCAACTATCAACAATTTGGAAATAGGTCTTGATGAATAACACCTGTTAAAACCAGTGGAAATGTGCATTGGCTATGGGGCGGGGGAGGTCAGGGAGTGAAGGGGAAAGTAAGAGCATGAATCATGTAACCATGTTAACTTTTCTAAAAATAAATATCATTAAATGTTAAATAAATAAATGAACAAACAAACAAACAAACAAACAAACAAACAAATAAATAAAAATAAAATAAAATAGTTTCCCAATTCCTTTTCCTGCCACCAATGATTCTCTTATCCTTACCTTCCAATATCTCATGTTCCCCTGACTCACATGAAGAAGTGATCCTTCTCCTTTCAAAGACAAATATATTCCTGTACCTTCTTGATCCCATCCCAGCAGATTGCCCTGACTAGCATTCCTCCCTCTCCCACTGTCCTTCTCCCCTTCTCCACTCTATCTCTTCCTTTCTCTCAGATTTCTCTCTGTCAGCCTGTCTGTCTATCATATCTGTCATCTACTGGCACCTTCCTTGCAACCTGCAAAAATGTCCATAATTAAAAAAGAAGACTTTACTTGATAGAGCCAGTCCCACTAGTTAATGCCCTTTATTACTGCTTCCATTCTTGACTAATGTCCTTAAGAAAGCTCTATATACCAGATACCTTTATTTTAGTATTCTTTTTTTGGTCACATCCATTAACTATGGGTATCCTCCAAGATCCTTTCCTGTGCTTTTTTCTCTTCTCCCTGTTAATGAACATATTTGATGATCTCATCTGGTAGTACCAGTTCAACTTTTATACATATTCAGATGATTCCACAATTATACAAGAACCCCAATCTCTCTCCTGCACTCCAGCCCCATCTTACCAACTACCTTTTAATTATCTCTAACCAGATATTCCATAGACATTTCAAACTCAACATGCCCTAAATATAATGTATATTTCCCCAAAAAAATATACTCCTTCATTCTAAACTCCTATTACTGTCAATGGTGCTATCACCCTCCCAAACACTCCAATTTATAACTTCATTTTTCTTCTCCGTTTCTCACCGATACTGATCCCACATAATTCAACCTATTTTCAAGTCTTATTTCTACCTTTTCAACATCTCTCAGATGTCCTATTCTTTTTTCATTACCTTGATGTAGGCCCTCATTGCCTCATGCCAGGACTAATGCAATAACCCTATCTCATTTTTCCCCATGCCCATTCAGGTTCCACTTAGCTGACAAACTGATTTTCACACACTCAAACTCCAATGGCTTTATATTATCTTTAGGATCAAAAATAAAATCCTGTTCCTCACATTTAAACAGCTTCATTCCCTGGTCCCTTCTTGCCTTCTTAGTTCCCTCAACATACCGAATAAACCAACTCCATTAACCTGATGTTTCTTACACATCCACACCATCCCTATCTCTGTGCCTTTTCGTGTTTGTTCTCAGAAGCACTTTACATTGACTGTCTTCTATGCCTGAAATGTTTTCATTTCTCCACTCTACTTTCTTGCTTTCTTCAAGATTTAGATAAAATTCTATCTTTGGCAGGAAGTTTTCCAAGTCTTAACCATTGCTAGAACATTCTCTTTGAAATTGTCTTCCATTTCCATTATATTTTTCTTGTACAAACTTTATTATTTTTATATTATCTAGTAAACTATAGTGTGCATTCAGAAAGCAATAATGACACATGGCTATCATTCCTATTCCTGGCAAAGTCAAAATTTGTGGATATTTTGAGCTCCAGTGTTCTGTAGTATACAGAATTGGAGTCATATAGTTTTTTCTATTATCTCTTTGATTATTGGGTTTTGAAAAATCAATTTGTTGCTTATATCTACAAAAATGAATCACATGCCCGATCTTCCCACACAAGTAGCATTGGGGTGCTGATTTTGATTTTGGGTTGCTGTTGGCAGGTTGTCTAAACTGGTTTCTACTCGTTTGAAGAGCAAAATTCTTCACCTCTTCGATTTCTTTCTCCCGTCTCTACTTTTCCAATTGCCTCTTCAAGTCTGCTATGATCTCATCTTTCTCATTGTCAGATTGCCTAGCCATTCTCACTTCTTTCTGTTTGGAATCATGTATATATGCTGCATGATTCCCAATATCCTCCAGTGGTAATGATTCCCACTGTGGACAACTTTGCCTGAAGTAATTTTGTATCGGGATTGAGGTTCCCTTTACAAATTGTCTCCTTATATGATCGATCATATCCTGGGAATGAGTATCTCTAAGTCCTAATATCGTTTCAGCAGCTTCAATAACTCTGTCTAGAAAACTGCTCGGGTGCTCTTCTTCCCCTTGCCTCAGTTTCTCAAATTTTTGCCATGCATTTGGCCTTTTTGCAAAATTTCTCATTGCTTTGATAAGATCAGCCCTGCATCTTAACAAGTACCTCATGTTTGCGTGTTGAGTGAAATCTAGATCTTGATGTACTAACGGCCATGATTCTAAATTGGGGTTCGTTCTAGTTTCGGTCAGGAATTTTTCCTTTTCCGAGGGAGTGTAAAATTCCCCCAAAAGAAATTCGACATCGTCGAAACTAGGGTTAAAAAGTGTGAATACCCGCTTTAATTCTTTTAGACTTTTGTAAGGTTTTTCGTAGAATCTGGGAAAACGGCGTTTTAAAACCTCCATATCACTAGGAGTGAATGCCTTGTATGTTTTGACATGCACTACCCCCTCTCCAGGTTGCACAATAGTCCTGTCTACTATTGGTAGGACTGAGACCACTGCATTCTGTACTGGTTGATCTTTCTCTGTTTCCTTTTTCGCAAAAAATTTTGATTCTACGATTTCAAGTTATAAGATGCTATGCTTATCGAGTTCATTCCCTTCACGTAATTGCCTCAAAACTTGGAACAGTAGTTTTATGTTCTCAACTAGTTCCTTGTTATCATTTTCTTGTTTTGAATCAGATGCCTTATAATAGTTAAACAGATGAGTCAGGACCGCTTTTAAAATTGCCAAAAAATGCCATAGAGCCATAACAATTGCCACTGCTGTTGGAATGAAGCATATGCATTCAGCTAAAGTGAATGCAAACCATTTATAATAGTCGTAGATTTCAATTAATTGTTGTATCATGTTTGGTACTTTTACTAGCCAAAATGCACACATTCCCTGCATAAAAGACCAAATAAGCAGCGACAGACTGCTTAATATAAAAATCAATCTTGTGCAATTCATTTTCTTTTCTTTTCTTCAGAAGATAGGTTTCGTATGACTTGGCTCGCCAGTTGTAATGTGGATAATTTTGAGGAAAGGTGTTTGGGATAAGGGAATTGAAAGGAGGATGTTGGAGACTTGCTAAGTGGGTAATCTCGGTTACAAGTAGGCTGGGACTAAAGGAGATTCAGAGTATAATAGGACTGAAGTCAGGAGTATAACACAGAAGGGAAACAGATCTTCAGGGAGAGGAGAAATTAAACTAAACAGACAAACACAGCAGGCTTACAGACTGGGACTTAGACTCAAACACAAGCCGAGGGAAATAGACTAGACTGAAATTAACAAACAGGCTTTAGTTAATTTCACAGGAAGGGACTTGTTTTGAAGTAACACCTTCCTTCAAGATGGATGCCCAGCTTCCCTCTAAGCCCAGAGTATGTTGTCTCTTTCCCTCTTCTTCCCTCTTGATAACTAACAGACAGATTACACTAATAGGGCTGTTGAAACACAAAAGGGTTTATTTTGTTTGAAGGATGTTTGTTAGGAAGGTGGATCAAAGGAAAGCCCTATCAGTTGTCTCAGGAACCTCAGGTGGGGGAAGGGAAGCAAAGATGGAGTCTGAGTAAGGACCTGCCTTTAAACTCAGCTTTACTAAGTGCTATTACTATCTAAAGGGAATAAACGATGACTGACTAACTATAACTAATACTGTCAATCAGGTAACTCTTCACAGATTTAACTCCTCTCTAATTACTCTCCTTATTAACTCCACAGACAGATAAGGGAAGGGAGGGAAGTCAGGGATGGTATTAGGAAAGGAAGATATAAAGGGTTTATCTAAAATAATAATTTCTTAAGTAAATATATCAAAGCTAGGCTAAATTTCAATATTAAAGCTAGGTATTCAAAGCAGCTCCACTCATTGACAACCTCCCTCCATGGAAGATCCAGCCAACTGCCTTTTCCTCAAGATTCCAAACCTCTAATAGCTTTTGGAACCCAGCCAAAGCTAGAAAAAACTATATGACCCCAATTCTGTATACTACAGTTCTGAGCTCCAAAAGAGATAATGCTGTTCAAATAGCAACACTAAATCTAGGATCAGCATAGAGTGTAGGAGGTCATAGGCCTCAAGTAAGAAACAGAAACAGGTCAAATTTCCTGGGCTTGCGAGCCTTTGATGGATTAGGTGACTACTGTACTCTCTACCTTGGAAGGATACAGATAGAAAGATAGAGAGACCCAAACTCAAAACAAAACAAAACAAAAATGAAGAAAACAAGGAGGGAGGGAGGGAAGGAGAATAAAAATAAAGAAACATAAGCTTGTTGAGAATAGGAATGGTATTTGGTCTTTTTGTGTGTGTGTCCCCAGTATTTAACCAAGTACATGAGAAATGGTTAGCATGAAATAAGTACTTGTTGGTTAACTGACTCACAGATGCCAAAATAATCTTCCTTAACTACAATGATTAACTTGAATGTAGGTGTTCCTAACTCCAAGGATAGCTGTCCAACCAAGGCACCACCCTACCTCTGAAATATGACCATAGACATTCTTCCTCCAAAAGGTATGATTCAGTTCTTTGTTCTTTGATCTAAGTGGACATTGGATACAGATTATTAAGGATGGACATGCACGTTTAATCAGAATTTTAAAAATTCTGACATTGAAAACTCTAGGCATGGAAGGGACATTTATTCATATAGATCTTCCAAGTGGTTTATATGAAATCTATTATCCTTCTAGATCTCAAGTTCTTTCAGAGAAAAGGAGAATGTGGTTTTATCATGCCTTCATTTTCAGGTATAGGTTTTATGGTGTATAGTCATTCACTATATCTTTCCTGAGATGTTCTAGGAGATGGATTATCATTTTCAGTACTAAATAATATCAACTCAAAAAGAAAATACAAGTGTTACTACCTAATAAAAATCATCCTTCTCCTTTCCCCCTAAGAAAAGAAGAAAGAAAATATATGGAAATAGAATCCCATTTTGTAGTAATTTCATTTTCTTTCCTACAGGTTATTGAATCATTTCAGAAGATGTGCACACATAAAAATCTTATCAGAATCATATGGTTGCCTCTAGCAAATAGCATCAATCCATATTCAAAATTTCTATGACCATACATACATGTTTCGGCCTACATTGGCTGTTAAATTGCCTTCGTCATTTCAGTAAGTTGTTTGAAAGCAAAATAATTGTCACTTGCCCCAAATGTATGGGTTGCTCATAATGCTTGCTACAAGGAATGTTTATTAACCCATTCTATGATCACCAATAAAACATTTGAGAAGAATAATTTCTCCAGTTTTACATAGCAGAATTTGAGCCCCCATCTGATGTTTTGGGGGATTACTATTTCTTTTCAAAGTGCTGCTGCCATAGACAATGCAAGTGAAGCATGAAAACAGAACACTTTATAGACACATATGCATACATGTCTGTATATATGCATATGTATATATGTTTGAATATCTACACAGAAGGGAATTCCAGAAATCAAATCCTAAGACACTATGAAAATCAGATTCCAAAATATCTGGGAAACTCCATGGAGACTTGAGTAAATCAGTTAGAATATGATAATGTCCTTCTACCAAGAATTTTCAGTTTTAAAAGTAGAAAATTGAAACAAGCTGATTCATTTGGGGCTGAATAACATAAAGCAAGAAAAATTATCCCCACCATTTAGTCCAGCTTTCTTATTTTCCAGAAGAGGAAACTGAAGTCCAACCATATAGATTTGGTCAAATCAAAACAAGCAGAGTTGCCAAGGTACCTTTGAAATCAACACTAGTGAACTTTCTCCTGAGTTAAAAAGAAAGGAACAACTAGGTGGTTCAGTAGATAGAATGCTGGGCCTGGAGACAGACAGACTCATTTTCCTGAGTTAAAGTCTGGCCTCAGACACTTAATATTTGTGTGATCCTGGGCAAGTCATTTAAACCTATTTGCCTCAGTTTCCCCATCTGTTAAATGAGTTGGAGAAGGAAATGACAAACCGCTCTAATATATTTGCCAAGAAAACCTTAAACAAGGTTAGAAAGAGTTGGACATGACTTAAATGACAAAACAATGAATTTGGAAAAGAGAGGCATTTATTTTGACTATCTTCTCTTCAGAATACAATCAGAACTATAATATCTGTGGCCTGGCGGCCATGTATTAAATTCCTATGGAGAGAAAACTGAAAATGATGAGGGATTTCCTCCCCAAACTGAAAAAAAGGAGCCAAGCCAATCAAACTGCCTTTATTTATTTAGGCTCTTTGTCCCTGCATCAACTTGTCTCCTGGGTGACTTTTTTGCATTCACTTAGCACCTCAGAACCTCAGACCTCTTTCTTAACTAGATTATAATTTAAGACTGCTTTCTAGACTCCTCCCCATTATGCTGTTCTATAGAACATGTTTGTTAAATAGTTATGACTTCTAGTTTTCTTTTCAGACATCCCTCTAAATACTTTTTATTTATTCATATGGGGTTCTATAACTTGCATTGATGGTAGTACTAGTCATCTGATCTGCTGAGCCTACTTACCAAGGGCTCTGTGGGTCCACCTCTAGTACTCCAAATCAGGGACAAATGTCACAATAATAATAGCCACAGATTATGCAAGATAGCATGTATTTTAAGGTAAATATCTTATGGGCAAAATAGGTAATAAGAGTTTGAAACACTGGATTAGTGCCACCAAAGCTAAAATATTTTTAAAGCTTAAAACATCATCCAAACATCTTAAATAATTAATTTCCAATAATTCTGAGAGGTAGACACCATTGCAAGGCCAGCCATGAACATGAGTATGGTAGAAAATGAGATACTTAGATTTGCTATAGCTCAAGCCATTCAAAAACAGCCTATGTATAACAAATGACTAGCATCCATTTAGGGCAATATTGTTTAGAAAAAAGTATGGAGAAACTGTAGAATGGAAGGTGTTCAGGATAATAAGAGGGATAGAATTCATAGCTATTAAAGAAACTAGGATATGTAGGTTGGAGAAAAAACATCTTAAGAATCATACAATCATGTTTTCCTCTTTAAATATGTAAATTTACGCAAGTTAGGAAATAGACAAATCTAATTTTGTTTGGCCTAACAAGACAGACCTGAAACTAATGTTTATGTTTAAGGGGGCCAGATTTAAACAATAATGTACTTCCTTAATATTATATACATCTAAAAATGTAATGGCATTCTTAAGGATTGCTGTCTTACCTGCTACTCAAATACTTCAAGTCTTTAAATATTGTAGATATGTCATGTTATGGTGAAATTATATGACCTATGAGTCCTTCTCCAACTAAGTGATTCCATGATTCTGTGATCATTGTAAAGAATAGGAGGAATACAACTGAAGAGTAAATTATTTCAAAGCAGTGTAAAGAGGTCTGAAAAAATTATTATATCAAAATTTACACATTTTTAATTGGACAGAAAAGTCCATTTTTATCCCCACAAGGGAGAGTTCTAAAGTAAAAATTAAACTTTATGAATTATAGACAGCTATGGATGAGAGCAGTAGTGGTTGTTTTATGTTTAAAGCCTAGTTGAAGATGAGATTGCTGACTTGCTATTAGTGATCTGTGAATGATCACAGAGAACAGGAAAGGTACTGCAAGACTGGAGAAGGGTCAATGTTGTGCTGATATTAAAAAAAGGGAAGAGGGTACAAACTACATATAATTTGCCAAGCTTAACTTTGATTCCTGTCCAAATTACATACTACATTAATAAAATGATAGTTTGTGAAGATTTAAACCCAGCATAACTTTATCAAGAGGTCATGTAAGATTAATCTCATTTCCATTTTTATAAAGGTAGAAAAAGATACCTAGAATTCAGCAAAGCATTTGATAAAATCCCTTCATGCTCTCATTGTAGAAAAGATAGATGTTGGGCACATGATTATATAGTCTTGTTTATCTAAAATGAATTGAATGGTTTAACTAAACTGCATCTTGTGAATAAGTTGATGTCAGTTCAAAACTAGAGGTATAATGTCCCCATGAATTTTCCTGATCCTATTACATTTAATGTTTTTTATCAATAATTTGGATAAAAACATAGCTGATTCGCTTATCAGATTTACATATGACATAAAGCAAGAAAGGAAAGATCTTATGTTGTATGATATAACTAGTCTTCAAAAACACCCTTATAGGGCAGAATGATGGACTAAATCTACTAACATGAAATAAAAAAAAATCAATTTCACATTACTGAATGGGGAAGAAGTTGTTATGTAATAATTATCATTGCAAAATGATCTGGGGAATTTTAGTGGGCTGTGAGTCCATTATGATTCAACACTATGATATGATGGTAAAAAAAAAATGTCATGCATTTCTGGATTTCATTAAAAGAGATGCAGTGTTGAGAATAAGTCCCCAGAATAGCCCTACTTTGTTCTGTGGTCCTGGTCAGACCACACACACACACACACACACACACACACACACACACACACACACGGAGTTCTAGGTAAAGTTGTACATACCACATTTGAGAAGGTTATTGACAAACTGGGGCATATCAATAGGAGGTTAACTAAGATAGTGAGAGAACTAAAACACACAAGGATCAATTGAAAGAATTAGGGATATCTAATCTCTGGAAAAAGGCTCTGAGGAGAAGAATATGTCAATAATAATCTTGAAAGATCTGAAAGACAGCCATTGGAGGAAATACTATTCTTTTTCTTCTCGACTTTTCTTGGTTCCATCCTTCCCCTATCCTCTAGCTCTTACTGTCTTCCATTCAAAAGTCACCTTGTATTGTTTTTGTTTTGTTTTTAATAGACTTTCTATTAGATTGTAATATCCTTAAAGGTAGAAATAATTTTTGTTTTCTGTGTTTTTTATCACTGGAACTTAATATAGTAATTAATACATAGTTTTCTGTGTAAATCCTTAATAAATGTGGCCTAAACAAGAAAACCTAAGAGCAATGAGCAAAAGTGAAAGAAAAGATAATAACAGCTAAAATGTTCATAGCATTTTAGGGTTTCCAGGGTACTTTATACATTTCAAATCTGTTCCTCACAATAACCCTTTGAGGTAAGTGCTGTTATTATCTCCATTATAAAAATTGAGAAACTGAACTGAAAGAGTTAAGTACTTGGGCCTGACAATTATTAACATGTATATAGATGTGAGCTCCTATGAAAGTAAATAGATTTATTTTCAAAGAAAATATTGAAGGGGAATATTGTTAATTATTGGTCTCAAAACTAATTTTGTAGAAGGGATCTTGTTTAGGTGTGGATTGTACTTATTTCATGACTTTTTAGGACCTTCTTGGATCTGAAATTCTGTAATTCTATGATTCTGTGGTACACCAGGGCCATAACTTCTTTTACAGTTATTTTTGTTGTTCATTCATTGCAGTCATGTCCAATTCTCCATGACCTCATTTTGGGTTTTCTTGGCAAAGATATTGGCTTGCCATTTCCTTCTTCAGCCCATTTTACAAAAGAGAAAACTGAGACAAAAAGGGTTAAATGATTTGCGCAGAATTACACAGTCATTAAATGTCTAAGGATGGATTTGAACTCAAGAAGATGAGTCTTCCTGACCCCAGACCCAGTGTTCTCTATCCACTGAACCATCTAGCTGCCCTGTTCCAGGCTAAAGATCCTGGCTATGTGCAAGTGGTAGCAACACCAAGTCAAGGAAAATGGGACAATCTTGCCACCATAAAAGATCACAAGAGCATAGACAACTTTGTAAGCAATGCAATAATAGTAGTTGACTGGCTTAAAGAAGTCAGATAGCTGCACAACCAGAAAAATATCCAGTTTTAACTTGTTGCAAATATAACAATTTCTTGGTCAGCAGTAGCCAATCTGTTTCCTTAATTTTTCAACAGTTATGATTAAAGCACATGGAAGAGGGGGCAGCTGGGATTGAGAGCCAGGCCTAGAGACAGGAGGTCCTAGGTTCAAATATGGCCTCAGACACTTCCTAGCTATGTGACCCTGGGCAAGTCACTTGACCCCCATTGCCTAGCCCTTACCACTCTTCTGCCTTGGAGCCAATACACAATATTGACTCCAAGATGGAAGGTAAAAGTTTAAAAAAAAAAAGCACATGGAAGAGGCATCAGAAGAAGAGTAAAGGGAAGAGAGATGAAGATAACATTTGCTTAATAAGTCAATAAGCATTTATTATATGCCAAATCCTTTGTTAAACACTGAGGATGGTGATAATAATAGTAAGTAATGGTTAAAAATTGGAATAATGATAATGGTGAGTTTTTATATAATGTTTTAAGGTTTGCCAAGCACTTTACAAATCGTTTCTTATTTTATCTTTACAAAAACTCTTTAAGGTATTATTATTGTTCTCATTTTTGAGATAAAGTGAATCAGGAAAAAAGGTCGATTTGTCCAGGGTAACATAGCTAGTAAGTGAATTTGAATTTAGGTCTTCTTGATTCCAAGTTCAGTTCTCTATGTACTGTATCACCTGTCTCCCTATAGAGACAAAAGTTGTTTGACATTGATAAATGTCAACTGTAACTCCCTTACATTCTAATAGGGGAGAAAATATGTATATGCATAAGCAAGTATATAACATATGCAAAATGAATACAAAGTGGTTGTGGGAGGGAGGATGCATTGAATGTCAAAAAGTAACCTCTTTCTTTTAGATTCTGCTACTTGCAGTTATTCTAGGACCTTGAACATAGAAAAAGAAGACTAAATTGTATCATTTGCTTTTCAATTTGCTTTTTAAAACATAGCCTCTCTGCACCCCCAAGACAAATAGGGAGGATCCTATTCAATCATATTCCAAGAGCTAGGTAAAAGTCTATTAGACTCAAAAACATTGTTGGCAATAGGATCTATCCTACAATCCTCTATACCACCTCCCCCAGCTCTGCCCTTGCTTGAAAAGTATAATCACAATCATGAGACTATTTTGAGAGAAGGCATTTCTCTATATGTATATCTAAACTAAAGGAAATTGAAGGTTATGCTACAGTTGCATTTCAAATGGCCACATCTTTCTTGAATCCCATGATCATTCATTCTATTCTCAGGCAAGACTCCCAGGAGGGGACCCTTAACTATGACGACAAAGTTATTGCAGGTAATTACAATCCATTTAACAAGACAAGGGTTCCCCATAGGTTCACCAATAACCATTGGAAAAGTAGAACTATTTGCCTTTTTAAATGGAGGCCATAATTGTTTCCTGTTACTTGGGTCCAGAACAAATGCTTTCTTTATAATTTACATGGCAGGAAAACATCTGTATTTAAGCCGGTGAAGAAAACAAGCAGAGGAGACTTTCTGCCTTTTCCACACAAAAAGGGGAGAACATGATCAACCCTCAGGTTGGCAGTAGGATCATTTCTATGAGGATTTAATAGTATAATACTTTGCTGTCTGATAGCTAGCTTTTTTTTATACAAAGGAATGTGTCCTTAGCACCCCAAATTAAAGACTAACACAGACTAGGTTCAATCTGAATTTTTTCCCCTAAAATCAACCTTTCTTGGATGTATCATGTTCCTCCTCCTTCCCCCTTAAACATCCCTTTGGAAAATCTCAGAATAAAGCTTCCACTTAGCTCATGTCTTTGTCTTTTTGGATTTGGGTAAAGGGGTCTTCATCTCCCATATATTTAGTCATTATCTAGGCTATTGAGGTAGAGCAATGATTAGTACTGGGCTTGGAGTCAAAAAGACCTTTGTTCAAATCTGGCCTCAAATATGTAATAGGTGTGTGATCCTATACAAGTCATTTAACTACTGTTTGCCTCAGTTTCCTCAATTATGAAATGGGATCTAGTAGCAATACTCTCAGAATTGTTGTGAGGACCAAATGAAATATTTGTAAAGCCTTAAGTACCAGATCTGACCTACAGTGGTACTATATAAATTCTTATTCACTATTCCCTCCTTCACAGTAACATTATATAACAGACATAGAACAGTTTTATTTCACCCTCACAAAAAGTGCAAGCAACATAATGAAAAAAAAATTAACTGAGGTCCATGATCAGGCAATACAATTATACTGTCCCTCTCTAATTAGTCACGTTTTTCCCTTAGAATAGAAAACCCCCACCACAACCAATACATGCACCAAAAGAACACATTTCATAGCAACTTAATAGGCAATGAAGTTGAGGTAGCTAGAAAAATAACCCTCCAACATTCCAATGAACTCTATTTTCACCACAATGATGCTTAAAGACTCCCAGATTTATGCATTATCCTAAGGGCTTGGACTCCATCCTGAAAGAAAAATGAACTTGAGCTTGCTAGAGAAGCAAACACATTTCTATTGAACCTGAACTATCTTGGTAATTCCCAATAATAGCAGAAAGCAAATACAAGGCTTATTAATCCCAAATATCATGGCCAGTTTCTTTCTGCTCCTTTAGGTCCAGGAACTGAGCCAAAAAAATAAAAGCAAAAACATCTCTAATGCCCAGGAGAGTGCTTTAATACTCTCTAAGAGGTTGACAATGAACATATCCCAGATTCTCTATAGGGAATTGCAATAAAAATCCCAAACAAAAACTCACCTCCATGTAACTTCATCAGTTTTATAAGGTGATAAGTGAACTCTTTCAACCCCATACAGAATAAACAGCCAGAGTAAACTTGCTTTGTAAAGAATAACTAGTGGTTAAAGTAAAGAATAGGGATAACATGAAATATTTGATAAACAACTGACTTTGAAGCTACGAAGCCATGGGACCTGAAAATTGCTGAAAACTACTGATTCTCTATCTAAAGAGACATTCCTTAATCTCTCAATCCCTTGGGCTACTCTCTATCTGAGTCTCTAAGTTACCAAGAAGGTGCTAACCTACATTGAAACAGGTAGTTTTCTCATGTGAAAGTTGCCTGCACAGATGAAAACTCAGGTCCAATCCTTATCCTTATGATGAATACCATTCACCATCTTAATGGAGGTCATAAATGTTTCCTGTTACTTGAATCAAGAGCAGTATATTTTTTATAATTGAGCAAAAAGTCATGGTTCTAGAAAGATAAAGATGTAACACAAATTCGAGGATGAACATAAGTAAAAATAAAGATTCAAATGTTATCATAGTATGTGAACAGGACAGTTAAAAGACCTGCATGATTGGAGTTGGGTGTTTGTCTAAAAAAAGCATTAGACTCAAATTAAAGAAAAAAAATTTAAAGTTGGTTGGAATGTTATTGTAGGCTCTTGGGTAGAGGTGTTAAAATAGAGATGTGGAATAGAGATGAAAAAAGTAATTAATCTAGCTCTGCTCTGCTTTGTCTAAAATGGTTCCTGGTTCTCGAAGATTGTGTTCCAACAAACTAGACACAGAAGGTAGATGGGATTGTTATTTTACCCCTTGAGCTCATAGTTTAATCACCATGACCATGGTGTTACATGCTCCAGGGAGAAAACTAAATGAAAAATCCTTCATTAGATAAATGACATGGTTAAAAGCAAGTTTTATTACAATTTAATGTTACTCCTCTATATGGAAAAAATTAATGTCACAGAATAACAATCTCAGAGTTGGAAGAGACCTCTAGTTCAGTTTCAATGAATTCTACAAACACTGAATAATATGAGACAGTTTTTGCCCTCCAGATTACAAGGGGAGGGGAGCAGAGGGAATGCAAAATATACACAAACAAGAATAGCACAAGTAAAATTAAGGAAGGGTAGAACATGAACTCCTAGAGGATAAGGAGAAGCTTCACAGAGGAGGAAATATCTGATTTAAACCTTGAAGACAAACAAGAATTTTGAGAGCCAGAGATAAGCAGCCTGCAATAGGTTGAAGAGGACCTTAAATGGTAAGTTAAGTAGTTTATCTTTTTTTCCTATGAGCAGTGGGGAACTACCAAATGTTTTAAAGAAAAGAAGTAACATGGTCAGGTCTGTGATTTAGTTCGATTACTTTGGCAACAGGAAGCATAGAGATAAATAAGAAAGCTACTACAATAGTCTGAGTAAGAAATGATGAAATCTTGAAGTAGAGAGGCATCTGCTTCACTAGAGAAAAAAACATAAGAAATGATTTATAGGTAGAAATGACAAGCCACCATAACTGATGATAAAGAATGTGTGTGAGAGAAACAGATGGATTTGGGATGACTCTCAAGTGAGGAATCTGGGTGTCTGAGAAATGTCAGTATCCTCAACTTAAATAAGGAATTTGGGAGGAGGTATGAGTTGTAGGGAGACAAGGAATTATGAGTTCAATTTTGGATCTGTTGAGTTTGAAATTACTATGAAACATCTACCATGACTGAACATGAATTCCCTCTTCAATATACTCAACCAGCTGGTTATTCATCTAATTAGGAGCAAGCCACCAGCTCTATGTGTTTCTGTGTGTGTGTGTGTGTGTGTGTGTTTCTGTGTGTGTGTGTGTGTGTGTGTGTGTGTGTGTGTGTGTGTGTGTGTGTTTATGGTAAGATTAGCTTTGACTGTTGCTTTTTGCTCCAAGTTATTCAGTCTAGGACCCTGAAAAACAAATCTCATCCTTTCTCCTGCAGAAGTGTTTGGAAATCAAAGACAATTATCATGGCCTCAAATATCATTTTCACCCCAGGCCAAACAACCCTAGATTCTTTAATCAATCCTCACCCAACATAATTTTAAGGACCTTTCACTATCCCATTTGTCTTTCCCTGAATTCTGTCTGCCTTATCCACCCTACTGATGTCCTTCCTAAACCTGAACAAGATTCAAGATACAGTCTAACAATGGTAGAGTATAATTCCTCCTTAGCACAGTCCAAGAATATCTTTTTTAAAAAAGGTTTGTTACACTGAGTTTATATGTAGTATACTAAAACCCCCAATTATTTTTAGATATTCTTTTTTTTTAAACCCTTACCTTCTGTCTTGGAGCCAATACTGTGTATTGGCTCCAAGGCAGAAGAATGGTAAGGGTAGGCAATGGGGATCAAGTGACTTGCCCAGGGTCACACAGCTGGAAAGTGTCTGAGGTCAGATTTGAACCTAGAACCTCTCGTCTCTAGGCCTGGCTCTCAATCCACTGAGCTACCCAGCTGCCCCCATTTTTAGATATTCTAATGTCTAACAAAGCCTCTTTTAACTTGTTTTTGTGGCACTGGTCTTTAAAGACCAAACATAAGATTTTTTTTGTTTATTAGTAGTAATATTATTCTTAGAATATTTTAATATCTGTATAACATATTCAGTATGTGTATAATAGAAAGAGCACTGGTCTTAAAGTCAAGAGATTACAGGAACATCCCTACTAATTGGGTGACCTTGAGCAAGTTCTTTAACCTTATATGTCTCAATTTTCTCATCTATCAAAATATGAATAATACTAAATCCATGGAGGTCTATACGAGTTCATATAATGGAGAGAAGTACTTTTAAAAACCGCTAAAGTATTATCTTAATAAGAGCTAGAACCATTAGTTAGAAATATTCATTTATAAACACAAACCTAGGATTAGATTACACAAATATTAGCTGGTGATAGAGGGCTTAAAATTTTGATTTCCAAAGAAAATCCTTAATTTCCTATGTTAAACCAATATTCCCTCTTCTAGAAACATAGGATGTAAAATTCAGTGAATTACTTGAGATTAGTGCCCCAAATTTCCTGGGCTAAAATATAAATTTGGCTTTTTTACACATTTGTAAAAGTATATGGGATATCTACAGTAGTTACTTTTGAAACATAAATGTATATTATACAATCCTGAAGGGATAATTTTAAGTATTGTCAAATGAAACAGGTCAGTTAAAGCAAAGTTTTGGAAGATAGTGATCATAAGGACCAGAAAAAAAAATTATGGGTGCAAGAAAGTAGATCAAAGAATTAAAGAAAGAGGTGAGTGGAGCAGTAGGTCCAAAATTACAAGTATAAAGGAGGAAGAGTTACATAAAGCCATATTCCACTGAATAGCATAAGTGAGGGGAGAAAGTAGAAGGGATAAGAGAAAAAGAATAAAAGGGATGAGTTAGTACTAGGGATACAAATGAATATGTGAATGGTTTCATTCAGAAATTGACTAGTAGAGGACTGCCCTTCTGGCTGGGTTAAGATGGCGGCAGAGTAAAAAGCAGCTGCTTAACCTCTCCTAACCAAGACATATAGGACTCCTCAAGAGGACATAAAAACAAATCCAGACAAACGAAGGGACCCCACAACAGTGCGCATCATTGAAGGTATGTGGGATCAGGGCATTTCCATGCTATAAGAGGGAGAAACAGCTCTCACTAAAATGGGAGCTGAGCAACCCCCCGCCCCCCACCACTACTTACAAGGCCAAAGCCAGCTCACAAGAGTGAGAGCAAGAGAAGCAAGGGCATCCATTAAGTCCTTGACAGCTACCTGGGGTCACCAGAACCTGTTCCTGGGAGCAGCAAGACTTAAGACCCCAAGAAGCTAAAGAACACACAGATTTTGAACACAGACCCTGAGCGCAGGCTCAGTCACAGCTGCAGACAGGGATTCTGAGCGTAGATGCGGACAGTGGGTGGGTACCCAGTGCAGTGGGGTGCATGACTGTGGAAGCAGCACCCAGAGACTGTTAAAGGAACTTCGGGCAGAGGAACAAGCAAAGAGACCACAAGGAGGCTTGACCCTGAGAACAACTAGACCTGAGACCTCAGGAGCCTAAAGAGCATAGACAGACCCTGGGTGTGAGGATAAAGCTGAGAGGGCATTGGGCTAACAATGGCAAGCCAGAGACAAGAACCCCAGAAGAGAAAGATCAAGAAGAAAACTTTAACACTCGATAACCTTTACACAGGAAAAATATAGACAACAGAGCAAACAGCAGAGGAAAACAAACAAGTAATCATATCCAAACCTTCCCAAAAAATGAAAACTGGTCACAAGCTCTTGAAGAGTTCAAATCTGAGATTATGAGAAAGATGGAAGAGATCTGGCAAGAAAATAACAGTTTAAAAGGCAGAATTTTGCAATTTGAAAGTGAGGCTCAGAAATCAAATGAATTGATAAGCAAATTGAAGACCAGAAATGACAAGCTGGAAGGCTTCAAGAACCAAAAAGACCAGATTCAAAAGGAAAACCAAAAAATTATAGCCGAAAACCAGTCTCTAAAGGCTAGAATTGGGCAATTAGAAAAAAATGCCCCCAAATCAAAAGAATTGATGAGCAAATTGGAGACCAAAATCAAACAGCTTGAAAACAGGATAGACCAAATCGAAAAGGAAAATCAAAAGAATATAGCAGAAAACCAGTCTCTAAAGATAAGAATTGGGCAAGTAGAAGCCAATAATCTCTCAAGACAACAAGAACACATAAAGCAAAGTCAAAAGACTGATAAAATAGAAGGAAACATGAAATATCTCACTGAGAAATTGACAGGTCAAGAAAACAGGTCCAGAAGAGATAATTTGAGAATCATTGGTCTTCCTGAAAAAGCAGAAATTAATAGAAATTTGGACTCCATACTAAAGGAAATTATTCAGCAAAATTGCCCTGAAGTTCTACAACAAGAGGGTAATATAGACATTGAAAGGATCCATAGATCGCCCTCTACACTAAACCCTGAAAAGACAACCCCTGGGAATATAATAGCCAAAATCAAGAGCTTCCAAGTAAAAGAAAAAAATTTACAAGAAGCCAGAAAGAGACAATTCAGATATCAAGGAGCACCAATCAGGATCACACAGGATCTGGCAGCCTCCACACAAAAAGACCACAAGGCTTAGAATATGATATTTAGAAAAGTAAGAGAATTCGGTCTACAACCAAGGATCACCTGCCTCTCAAAACTGACTATATAATTCCAGGGGAAATTATGGCATTCAACAAGATAGAAGATTTCCACATATTTGAACAGAAAAGACAAGGACTAAATGGAAAGTTTGATATCCAACCACAAAAATCAAGAGAAACATGAAAAGGTAAATAAGAAACAGAGGGGAAAAAAGAAAACTCTTTTTTTTTTTTAAATTTGCCTCTTTAACGGCTTCAATAAGATCTAATTATTTGTATTCCTATATGGAGAAATGTTATGTGTAATTCTCTGTAGTTAACTCTATTCACTATTAAGTATCCACTATTATAGTAATTAGAAGAATTATTCACAGGGAGAGGTTGGAGTAATAAATGGTCTAAGATGATAAGGGGGTAGTTGGGAAAGAGCGGGGCGAATATTAGAGGACACCAAAGGAAACTTGAATACATAAGAAAAATAAAGAAGAATAATTTCCTTGAGTATGGAGTCTAAATTTCTATTAATTTCTGCTTTTTCAGGAAGACCAATGATTCTCAAATTACCTCTTCTGGACCTGTTTTCTTGATCTGTCAATTTCTCAGTGAGATATTTCATGTTTCCTTCTATTTTATCTCTTACACACAAGAGGGCATGGAAAGGGGAGGGGATGAATACTATTATAAGAAGGAGAGGAAGAGAACATTAAGAGGTAATATTTAAACCTTACTCTCAGTGGAATTAACCCTGAGAGGGAAGAGTAGCTATATCCATTGAGATATAGTACTCTATCTAACCCTACTGAGAAAGTCAGAAGCAATAAGCCAAGGGGAGCAGAGGAGTGGGGAGGTCAAAAAAGGGAGGGGAGGAGAAGGGAGAGGGAATTCATTAGGCCTTAAAAATAAAAAGAGGGGAATAACAGGAGAGGGGGTAGAAAGGATAGTAAATAAAGGGAGGGGACAAGGGTTACTGGTTTAAAACAAATCAATGGTTTAAAAGGAAATAGCTTAAGAAGTAGGGGTAGAACCAAGAGAGGATACCAACATGTTGGGGAATACACAACTGATAATTATAACTCTGAATGTGAATGGGATGATCGATTATACTAAATTAAAAATCTTTTGTACAAACAAAAACAATGCAACCAAAATCAGAAGGGAAACAAGAAATTGGGAAAAAAATTCTTTATAACAAAAAACTCTGACAGGAGTCTAATTACTCAAATATACAAGGAGTTAAATCAATTGTATAAAAAAAATCAAGGCATTCCCCAATCAAAAAATGGGCAAGGGACATGAATAGGCAATTTTTAGATAAAGAAATCAAAACTATCAATAAGCACATCAGAAAGTATTCTAAATCTAATAATTAGAGAAATGTAAATCAAAAGAATGCTGAGGTATCACCTCACACCTAGCAGATTGGCTAAAATGATAGGAGGGGAGAGTAATGAATGTTGGAGGGGATGTGGCCAAATAGGGACATTAATACATTGCTGGTAGAGTTGTGAACTGATCCAAGCATTCTGGATGGCAATTTGGAACTAGACTCAAAGGGCTATAAAAGATTGCCTGCCCTTTGATCCAGCCATACCATTGTTCAGTCTGTACCCCAAAGAGATCATAAATAAACAGACTTGTACAAAAATATTTATAGCCATGCTTTTTGTGGTGGCAAAAAAATTGGAAAATGAGGGTATGCCCTTCTATTGGGGAATGGCTGAACAAACTGTGGTATATGCTGGTGATGGAATATTATTGCACTCAAGGGAATAATAAACTGGAGGAATTCCATGTGAACTGGAAAGACCTCCAGGAATTGATGCAGAGTGAAAGGAGCTGAGCCAAAAGAACATTGTACACAGAGACCAATACACTGTGGTAAAATAGAATGTAATGGACTTCTGTACTAGAAGCCATGCAATGATCCATAACAATTCTGAGGGATTTATGGAAAAGAACACTACCCACATTCAGAGAAAGAACTACAGGAAAGGAAACACAGAAGAAAAGCAACTTCTTTAATATATGGGTTGAGGTGGATATTATTGGGGATGTAGACCTAAAACTACCACAACAATGCAACTATCAACAATTTGGAATAAGTCTTGATTACTGACACATATTAAAGCCAGGGGAAATGCACATTGCCTATGGGTGGGGTGAGGAGGTCAGGGGGTGAAGGGGAAAGTAAGAACATTAATCATGTAACCATGATAACTTTTCTAAAAAATAAAAAGTATTAAAAAAAAAAAGAAATCGACTACTAGAACTGCCCTATTAGGAAAGAACTTTAATTGCCACAGATTTAAAATGGGGCTAAATTCAATAGGCTGATCTTAGATTGGAGAGCTAAACAAAACAGTTTAAGAGTAGCAATATCTGACAGTGAGAGGAAGCTACAAGAGTAGCAAATAGTCAACTGGCATCAGAGCCAGAAAAGTTGGCTTTAATTCAACCTAAATAATTCTCACCTTTCTATCTGCCACTGTACTAGATTTGAATCCCATGGAATATGATGACCCACCCATGATAAGTTGATCAGGTAAAATCTCATCTTTGTATTATTTAACTCAACTTTGGACACTCAGTACCTTCTCATCTCCCTCAGCTTCCTTTCCCATCTGATTGGCTACCTGGTAGGTGGGGGACAAAACTCCTCCTAAATCTTTTCTTTATAGGAGGCTGGCAGTTGGAGTTTCCAGCTAAATTTCTACTTTCCATGTATAGCTCTTCTTAGTTTGGACTCCAAATAAGTTGGGGTATCTGCAGGTGCTCCCCTTATTCTAGCTTCATTTTTGCATGTTGTATTTCCCCATTAGGTTGTAAACTCTTTGAGGGTAGGGACTGTCTTTTTCTTATTTGTTATTTGTGTCCCTGGCTCTTAATACTGTACCTGGCACATAGTAATTACTTTATAAATGGTTATTGAATGACCTCTGAAATACAAGGGTTGAGTGACAATATGTAAACCCTCTGGCCCAAAATGAAGAGAAGATATCATTATGTATTAGCACATTATGTATTTGTAGTAGATATGCTTTAGTAGAAGGTTTATTAGTAGTAATATGCTTTAGTAGAAGGATTTGTTTCTCATCAAAGCATTCCATGTCCTGATGATGAAATTACAAATCTGATTAAAATTCTCTTTGCTCCTTCTCAGAATTAATTCTAGTGTTCTAAAAGTCTGGTGTGGTGCCTGGGAGAGATGATGGAATTCATTGATACCTTAACTGCTACCTGTGTTTTTAGAAGCAGGGACTCAGTGGAGTGGGTTTGGTGGTTGTGCTGAGGTTTTTACCTCTAGCAGAAAGAAGTGGGAATAGAAAGGTAACTCCATTAGATTGATCAAGTATACAAAGCACAGAAATCCCCAATGGAGGTTTTGATCCCCTCTATCCTACTGGAATTGGAGATAGATGTGCTCAAGGTTTTGTATTTTTTCTCTACGAATGGTATTCTAAGAGTTTAAAAATAAAAAAATAAAAAACAAAAAGCTTCTACACACAGCAGTATAAAGTAAAAATGGAATTTTTAAAGAGGACCTAATTACAGGAGTAGCATATCAAAATAACACTTCAGAGTCTGGGGGAGGGGGATTGGGGGGAGCATAACACTTCTCAGTTTCCTTTTCAGGCAAGCTAATGATAGGATTTAAAAGCTACTTGGCAACAATTATGAAACATGGGCAATAAAACAATATAATTGTACATGAGAGAATAGATATCTAATTGATGTTTACTTGTTTAATTAGTTTTAAATTCAATTAGTTTAGTGTAAACTGTGATTTAAAAGAAATGTTACTTTAGTTATATTTTTTTCCTGTTGTGCTTTTGTGTTTTATGAGAAAAACAGATTATGAATGGGCCTACATACTAGAATCATTTCTAAGTGCGCTGTGTCAGTATTAAGGAAAAGGGAGAATATCAGGTTTGCTATAGTTATGTTGTGGTTGTTGTTTTCTCCCTGTAAACATCTTTGAGATATACAAATTAGAGCACAAATGAGTGTCTGACCAGGAGGGACAGTATTTCTATTGCCCTATGAAAAGTACCAAGTAGAGGATTTCCATAGAAGGGTCTTTTGTTGTCTATTACTTCTTAATTTTGCCTCAGAGCAAAGCAATATGATTTCCAATCTTATCCTCCAGGCCTCTGAGAAGCTAAGGGGACTCAGGTGTTATACAAGGGAGTTCATTTCATAATGAAGAGTAGGTCTAATAAGTCTATGGATAATCTGCATGGGTTCCTCTTAGTGGATCCTAGATTTTAAGGAATCCAACTGTAAGAGCCTGGCAAATCACTTAACCCTCTTTGTTTCAGTTTCTCATCCAATAAAAAAATGAGCTGTGGCAGGAAATAGCAAACCCTTCCAGTGTTCTCTGCCAAGAAAACTCTATTTGGAGTTATGAAGAACATGATTGAAACAATTGAATGACAGGATAAAATCTTATTCCTCTTTTAAGATCCAACTCAAATTTCCCTTCTAAGGAAGATTGTTCACATTTGTATGGCAGTAGGTGAGTCCCAGTTTGGTCTAATAGTAATCAACGAGATTCTTATAAATGCCCTTTAGTCAGATGCCTTTAATCTATTATCATCTCTGATTAGAAGAATGTTGAAGTCTTCATAGTCCACAGTATTCTTTCTGTAACCCAGCATGTAGTCTTTGTGGAGCCACTTAACATAGTCTCTCTCAGACCTGAGTTATAAGAGATGTTATAATCCTCTTGACTAAATTATCCCAATTGGTTTACAACTTTGGGCTGATAGGATTACCAGAAGAGATCCTAATGGCAAAACTTTTACTTGGAATCCTTGTGCCTTGAGCAAATTCATTTAGTGAGGCATCCAGAAGAATCTCCTAAGTTAGTCTAACTGCAAGTACAAGTTCATCCTTTGTTTTAAAAAAGAATCAGCTGCCAGTGAATTGGATTTAAGTAAAGCAGAGTGGCCCAAAATTGTCACTTACTTTTTCTTTGAGAATTATCAAAGTCTAGCAGCAATGTAAAAGTCAAGATGATTGGCCATGGTCTTAGATCTAGCAGATAGCTATGGCATCTTTGATTTCAAACCAATCTCTAAAAGCTCCATAGTGCCTCCTTTAGCCACCTTCATGGCCATTGGAACAATTGTTTTTGTCTACCCATTCCATCCAGGAAAGTCTTCACATGCTTAGGAAAGACATTCCTCTAAATGATGGATAGGTTTTAGGTTTATCAGTTACCCTCAACCTGGTTTAGCCTTTCTGTTGAGATGGTTTTACCAGGATGTGGCCGCTTATAGTCTAACATACTGAGGGGACAGAGTATCTCCCAAAGAGTGCACCTTTCCTGTTTCTCATTGGTTGAAATGGAACGATGCCCTAGGAGAGCTTTACCATAGAGAAAAGTCCGTTGCACTGCAAAACAAGGGACAGTTAGGTGGCAAACTTTAAGCCACCAGAAGACCTTGAGATGAGTGTGGGGAAGGTGGTGTTTTTGTACAGGAAGAATACCATTGAGTGGAGGAGGTGCATCCCTTTTGTTAATTCTCTGAGTCAAAGTCACATTTTCCCTATACCAGGTATAGCTCTACTCACTCTATGCTAGTTATACTCTATTGAAAATAAACTTTAAACTAGAGATCTAAATAAAGATCACCTAATCCAACCCCTTCATTTTATATTTGAGTAATTGGGGCACAAGCAGGTGAAAGGACTTTCATAAGTTCAAACAGATAATAAGTAGCAAATTCAAGAGTTGAATCCAAGTCAGATGAATCCCAAGTCATTATGTTTTCCCACTATAAAATCTTAGAGAAGTCCAGGTGAATAATATGTATTACATCCTATTAACATTAACTCAAGTCTAACATAAAAAGACAGTGCGGGTCAAATAAAACATTGAGTATGAGAGAGGTTATAGAAAGATAAGTATAATACTATATTATTGGAGGAGTTATGATTTATCCACACATTCTGAAAAACTGAATTATAAAAGAAAGGGACTAAAATGTTCATATGTTCTAACCTAGAGATTGTCATACTAGGCACATATCCCTGAGAAGAATAGAGATCATAAAAAGGTCTTATGTTCATTAAAATAGTTACAGTCACACTTTTTTTAAATGAAGAAAAAAATTATTAAGTGTTTACTGCAATGCTAAGCACTGGACTAGAATCTGAGAATATAAGAAAAAAAATCAAGAGACTCCTTGCCCTCAAGAAACATATTCTAATTGAGGAAGAGAACACATGAAAGAAAGGTCATCTACAGGATTAATGAAAAGGCCCCCAAATCCTAAGAATTCAATCATAGAGCAATTGGCAATGTCCAAGGGGCCTTGGATATGCCAATAGGTCAGTTGACAATGCCAAGGTTCTCAAGACAAAGATAAGGGGCAGTTAGTGAGGCATAGAGGATCTTGAGAAAGAGTAGTAGAGCAGATGATTATGATGAGTAGGCCTCCATCTTACCAGAAGGAATAAGGAACTTTCTCATCTCATCTTAGTTGTATGAGAAGTCAAGTAGCCTAGATAAGTTCTAGGACTATTCAGAACTAGGAGAAGTGCCAAGAGTAGAAAAAATAGGGAGAAGGATATGGCTAATGGTAGTAAGTCTTCCCATTCCCTCTCTCCAAGACTTTCTCACTTCAGCACAGATCTAGAAACAGAGTAGATATTCATCAACTGGAGAATGATTTAAAAAAAAATATAACAGATGACAGAGTGAACCAGAGCTACCCCATGTCACCAAAAGAATCCTCACTGATCAAGACTAAAACATCACCACAAAATGAATACAGAAGTGAAAGAACTAACAAGGAGACAGAAAGAAAGAACTTTCTCGAAAAAAACCCCAAAAGGTAGGTAGAGAACATCTGGGGCACCGGGGTGAGAAAAGAGCAGAGAAAACAAGAGGCTATTGCAAGAAGGGAAGAGCAAGCCACACCCCCCACACACACCCCACATCTACTGTTCCAAATTCAGAACCTCAAATCAAGTCAGCATTCAGATCCTGAGATCCCACCTGGGCAAATAGTGGTACAAGCCAACCCATACCTCTTGAAATTTCAAACCTGTGGAGAAGTCCAGAGTCATAGCCCAGAGAAGTCTGGGCTGAAGTGGGTGATCATTGTGGGCCCAGAGAGAATTCTGGAATCCCAGTCTGCGTTTGAGATGAAGAAATAATTCACACTTTTGGGTGAGGACACATTTTATAGGACCACCCATCTTTTTTGCCAAAAATTTTGGGTGGATCTCCAGGACAGGGCAATCAAATGTGTGTGTGATTGGATCAGATAGTAAGAACAAAAAATTAAACCTAAGCCTGAGGCTAGAATTTGATGAGCCCCTGACCTGATCAAGTTCAAAGTGAGACCAAAAACTTATACCCAAACCTGTAGCAAGTCCTTAAGCCATTAGCATCTAAAGGGTCAATTGAATGAGCAGGGAGAAGGGGTTCTCAGAGCTCTCAATTCTCAGATGATCACATCAGCCTCCAAGAACTAAAACTGTTAAAAATCCAGAAAATAAACTAAGAACAACATTGATTGAAGTTCAAGAAGTTACCCCAACTTCCGAAAAAACAGAGCCTACCTATAATTAAATAGTAAAAATGAGCAAACAAAAAAAAAGGACTTAACTCTAAAGAATTTTTGTGGAGACAAAGAGCAAGGTGAATAAAAAGAGGGGAAGTGAAAGCAAAGGAAACACACACAAAGTCAAAAGGAAAAATATGGATTGGACACAAATTCTGGAAGAGCTCAAAAAAGACTTCAAATATCAATTAAGAGAGGCAGAGGAAAAGTGAGGAAGAGAAATAAAAGTGATGCAAGCAGAAAGGAAAGTGATATAAAAAGAGATGGACCAATTGAAAAAGAACCAAAAACTGGCAGAAGAAAATCAGGTGTTAAAAATCAGAATTGACCATCTAGAAACTAATGATTTCATGAGAAATAAACAATAAAGCAGAACCAAAGGAATAAAAAAAAACAGAAGAAAATGTAAATACATTACTTAATGGAATATTATTATGCAACAAGAAATAAGTACTGAGAATTATGGCAAGACATGAACTAAAATAAATCAGGAAAACCATATATTTAATAACTAACTATAAAATAACAACAAAATAAATAAAACTGTATGCTTAGAAATTATAATGACCAACTCTGGTACCAAAAAGAAAATATTAGAATAAATCTTATATATATATATATATATACATCCATGCATATACATGCACATATTCATACTATCCATGCTCACCATATATGTATAATGTATATCTATCGCTGTGTCTATAGATATAGATATAATGTAGATATTAAGGGTCACAGACTACATTTAGTATCTAGCCAGGCCTAAAGACCAAACTCTTGTGTGGACATAACTATTAAGTTTTTAACAGGGTAAAAATATTGGCCCTAACTGTCAGAAAGCAAAGAACCCTTGAAAAACAAACAGAGCCTGAAAAAAATCTAATACAGGGGCAGCTGGGTAGCTCAGTGGAGTGAGAGTCAGGCCTAGAGACAGGAGGTCCTAGGTTCAAACCCAGTCTCAGCCACTTCCCAGCTGTGTGACCCTGGGCAAGTCACTTGACCCCCATTGCCCACCCTTACCAATCTTCCATCTATAAGACAATACACCGAAGTACAAGGGTTTAAAAAAAAATCTAATACACACATATACACAGAGACAGACATGTATATAGATCTAAATATAGATATAGATATATACACATGCAAAGCTAATATCATGTATATATATACAAAATCTATAAATACATTTACATATATTTGAAATAGATATGAGCATACCTATGGATATATACATACACATATAAACACACACACATATATATATGTATATACATATATGTATTTGTTCTGGGTAAATAGTTATCATTCATTTTCTCATCAAAGACCACCTCATGGATGAAAGTATTTATAAACTTTCAACAAAAAAAAAAGAAAGAGAAAAATAAAGGTCAGGAGTTAAACCTTGCACATCACTGCTAAAATAAGCTTCCTAAAACTGTTATCTAATGAAATCATTCCTCTGCTCAAAAATATTTGGCTGCTCCCCATTACCACTAAAATAAATATAAACTCCTATTTCTAAAATTTAAAGTTTTCTGAAATCAGAATATCTTTTATTTCAGCTATATTTCAATCCCTTTTTACAAACTATGTTTCAGTCAAATTGTCTTGCTAGCTGACTTTGGCATTCCATCTCTTGTCACTATTTCTTGAAACTATCTGTATTTTATTCATAGAACATATTGAATCCCTTCCTGTGACTTCAAGAATGCTGTTTCCTTTAAGTCTCAGGTCAGGAATTAAAAAAAAAAGAGGGAGGGGTGCCCTTTCTTACTTTAGTACCAAATAGGCTAAATAATGCTTTAAAAAGCAGAATTGGCCAAATGGAAAAAGAGGCACAAAATCTTACTGGAAAAAAAAAGGACTTCTTTAAAAATTAGAAGTATTTTTTATTTTTCTAGTTTCTTTTCAATTTTGATATTAGTAATTTGGTTTTCTTCCTTCTTTTAAAAAATCAAAATAATCAAAAGTTTATTTTATTGTGTTTTTTTAAAAAAACTAAATCCTAGTTTTATTTATTAGTTCATTTTTTTACTTACAATTTTATTAATCCCTCTTTTGACTCTTCTGGTATTTACTTGGGGTTTTAAAATTTGTTCTTTTCTCAGTTTTTTTTTTTTTGTTACATGTCCATTGACATCTGCCATTTCTCTCTTTTATTGATGTATGCATTTAGAGATATAAATTTTCCCCTATGTAGAACGTTTTAGTTGCATCCTACAGATTTTAAAATACTGTCTTACCACTTTAATTCTTTTTCATAAAATTATTATTTCTGTGATTCATTTTACCTTCTATATTAGAATTGATACTAAGTTTCATGTATCTGAATATCGGTCCCAAGAATGATAAGGAGTAAGTGATTGAGGTTAAATGAATTCTCTGAGATCACAAAACTAGGAAATATCTGAGGCAAAATTTGATCAAAAGATCTTACATCTTCAAGCTTGGATCTCTATACACTGAGCCATTTAGCTGTCCTTCCAATTACAATTGGAATCCAATCAATTAATCTATAATTCTATAGTTCCTTATCAAATGGATTTTTTGTTATATTATTGCCTAAAAAGTATACATTTAATATTTACGTATTTTCTGTATTTGCTTGCAAGGTTTTTGTCCTAATTTGGTTAATTTTTGTGAAGGTTCTGAGAAACGGTATGTTCCTTTCTATTCTCATTCAGTTTTCTGAATGCGATCTTTCACATTTTCTTCTATTTATTCGATTATTTTGACTTTGTTTTACTGTTTTTTAATGTCTCATGGTGTCATTGGCTCTCCCTGAGTGTGGGAAAAGAGAATCATGGCAGGATGGATGAAAAGATTTACCAAAAATGTTTATTAAATGTAGATATTGTATAAACATATTATATATGTTATAAAATGTTTAGACCTTTATTTAGCAATAAAGTGAACTAGAAACATTAAGATAGACCACTATCTAATCTCTAATATTTTCTGTTTCAAATTAAGAGACAAGATGAAGCTTTTATATTAAGTATTTCAGTAAGTGAGCAACTGTGACAAAGCATTGAGGAAAAGCCAACCAGCACTTTGAGAAATGATGTCTGTCATACACCAACCAATGTGGAAATGGGAATAACATGTTTATCCAATGTAAATTTTATCATACTTGCCTTCATTTAGGTGTTTCCTTTCCCCTCTAATGTCCTAAGTCCTTTTTTATCTTAAATAGTAGTTCTCAAACTTTTGGTTTCAGCACCCTTTTAGTCCTTTAAAATTATTGAGGACACTCCAAACAACTTTTTAGGTCAGTTGCATCTATCCATATTTACTATCTTAGACATTAAAGCATATTAGTATTGTTATAAAAAGTTTGGACTTTGTGGACACCCTGAAAGGGACCTGGAGTCCTCCAGCGGTTACTAGATCACTGCTGATTTTAAGGTATTTGTCTATAACTTAAAGTCACATACTCTCTGCCTGAAGGCCAAGGAGAATAAGGTTAATTCTTCTATTATATGAAGAGCTTTCATATATTTTATGATTGTTATGCCTTATGAAGTTTTGTTTAGGCTAAATAGCCTTATGTCCTTAAAGTAATCCTTATGGCATAGCATATAAAGTAAATCCCAGTAATTTCCCTCTGTTCCTAATCCAGTTTATTAATGTCCTTCTTAAATATCATGCAAGGAGATAAATAGAGTACTTTAGATGAAATGTGTCCATGGCCATATGAAATAACACAATAAAACTCTGCTCCTTTATTCTGTAGGCTATATATCTAATATTGCCTTGAGGTTACAGAAGCTTTTTTTGCTAACATATATTGCACAGTTATTTCTCAAACCTGTGGATCTGTCGACAAAAAATGCTATCTAGTTATTTTTCTATAATCCTGAATTTTATATTTTTTAACCCAAGTGGAAGAATCTGCATAGTAAAAGTAATTATTCTCAATTCCAGGTAAATTTCATGTCTTTCCAGACAGACTTGGCCCAAGAAAACGCCAGAGAGAAAATATGACCCATCTACTGAATGACCAAAAATATCCTTAACCATAGGCTCTGGCAATGGCCTACCAGTTGAAGATTGAATTGCGTCACAAGATGTTACAGAAATAAGAAGACATGAAGTTTAGCCCATAGGACAAGTCTGTTATGGGTCAGCTTGACTCTCCACTGCAATCCTGACATTGGAAAAAATCTTTTAAATAAATTTGCAAAATGTAACAAAGTGATAAAACATGATTCTTTTCTTTAAAACTTTTTTAATTGAATACACCTGGTGTGGCTCTCCCCCAATTTATGTTAATGCCACACAGAGTCAAGCCTGCTCCCATTACCAATTAAATAATAAAGCTGTTTAAAAGGAGTAAATGTCTTATTTGCCAAGGCCATGAATTTAAAGAAATATGTGGTGTGTGTGTTCTTAGTCCCATTTGATAAAGATCAAAGCTATCTATGTTTCCTAACCTGCCACATAACAGGCAGCCTATGCTATAAAACCCTGGTCACACAAATGGTCTCTCTGCTCAGGCCATTTGATTTCTTCTAGATAGCAAGGGGAATTCCCTCATGCAACTGACTAAAGTTCTGAATCAACTTAAGGCCAAGAATAAGACTGTTAAATACTGTTGAAATAAAGCTCTGAGTTCTGCGAGGTCATTTAACGTATCTTCTCCTTATGGGTGTTGCTACAGCAGAGACTCAGTGGCTCATAGACCCCAGTCTGGACATTTCCCTCATGATTTCAGATCATCTACATAAAATCTTAAGGTCAAGTAGCAGGACAATTATTTCATTTTTGTTGATATCTATAATCTTTTATTGTCTTTATATTCATTTATTCAATATATAAGTATATTATATATATATTTACTCTTCTTCCTTAAATACTTTAAATTACAAAATAAGAGAAGATAACAGATACAAACATGTCTGTGCAAATTAACTTTAAATATACAGTATGGCTTAAAAGTCATTAATTCTTTCTGCCTCATAATCATAATACATTGGCCTGATTTAGACATGACCAAATAACTCAGCAACAGTTGAATACATTATAAAAGTCCACACACAGCAGAATCTACTTGTCATAAGAATATATGATGTTAAAACCTTTTTTTAAGAATGAGAGAAATTTTAAGCATGCCGTATCAATATTAAAGGTGTCAAATGTAACTTTTCATAAACATTAACAATATAATTAATCAAATAAGACAAAAATAAAGTTAATTCATTTCCTTCATATAACTAAGTTTGTTGAAATTTTATCTAACTTAAGAATTAAAATAGGTAATGGTCTAATCTTCCTGTCATTTTTAAAGCCATTTATGAAAAAAATGTGTGTGTATATATACATGTGTGTATATATATATATATATGTATATATATATATATATATGTATATATATGCTGTCTGTGTCTATATGCACCTGTGTCCATGGCTTAAATGTAGCACCACAAGAAAGATTCAAGGATTTAAAGCTACTAGTTGTGAGTGGAATTTGTGGAAAGGCACATTTTTGAGTAAATGAAGCCAAGAATTTTCTCATAAATTGAGCAGTCCTAAAATGGAAAGTGAGAGTCTTCAGGAAGAAGTGGATTTTTCCTCCCTTTGTTGCTGTTGTTTTTCAATTATATCCAACTCTTCATGAGCCCGTTTGGAGTTTTCTTGGCAAAGATCCTGGAGTGATTTGCCATTTCTTTCTCAACCTCATTTTATGAGGAAAACATGGTGAGGTGACTTTCCCAGGGTCACACAGATAGTAAGTGTATAAGGCCAGATTTGAACTCAGAAAGATGAGTCTTCCAGACTCCAGGCCTGGTCCTCTCTCTCTGGACCATCCAATTGCCCTGTTCTTTGTCGTTGGAAGTCTTCAAATGAAGGCTACCTGTTCTCTGTCACATAAGCTGTAGTGAGACTTTTATCTAACCAGAATTGGACAGTATTTTCTAGGTATATTTTGTTATTTATTCATAGCTCATGGTCATAATTCATGTAAAGTTCTACAAATCAGAGGAAGTATTTTTCATAGAATCCCATAGCTCCAAAGGACCACAAAGGGACTGATCATCTAACCAATTAGACGATTCTTGGTAGGACCAAGTTGAGATTCCATAACAAACATTAATAGTGGTTGTAGTCAGCACCATTTAGTAATATTCTCTATCTTCTTTCAACAGTACATGAATAGGATAAAAGACAATTTCAGACTTGATGAACATAAAATGGTATATTTGTTATTAATGGCAACAAGATCAAAGACATCATCATCTCTGTGTATAGCAGAGGAATGGTGGAGTATGATGGAGTAGGTCATGCTAAATAAATAAGTTGAAGAAATTAGAGGTTAGTTTGAAACAATATCAATATGGTGTTGAAGTTCTATAGTATAAAGGCAGAGGTTGAGAGGTAGAAAAAGTCAGGCAAGTAACTCATTGAGGAAAGAAAGTGTATCCTAGAGGTTGGTAAACAATAGACACAAGAATCTTGAATGGGAAGTAGATATGGGTTGATTGAATCTCAAAGAAGGAAAGGTGTTGAATGTACAGCAGTAGAGAGTGAGCTTTGAAGTGTCATTGGGGAGCAAGAAATATCTCAAATACCACAGCTATAAGCATGAGTGAAAATGCAACTTATACTGAAAACAAAGGCAAAGGAGACTGTTATCAGGAGGGAGTTGGGTCTCAGTAAGTATAAGATAAAGGAACTGAGAAGGAAAGTTGACACCAACTTGTTATCTATGGAGTAGGCATTCTAGAAAGTATAGTGAAAGGAGCAGGCTGCCTTAAATTGAGTCATTGTTGGAGTGTGTGTGGGGTGGTGGTGATGAGGATAGGAATAAGGGAGCAATTCGTGAAGACACCAAGAAAAGTGTTGAACAATGGCAATTGGGGGGGGGTTAGAATTACTGGGACGAAGAGGAAATGGTGTAATGGGAATATGTTAATAATTAAAGAATAAATTTGGCTAAATTATGTTGTCCAGCAAAGGTTAGCATGTTCACTTGCCAAACTGTTCTCTAATTCAAGAGTTATAGCTCAAAGACAGTTTTAGCCTAAAAGCTTCCATTTAACAGGAGAAGTAGTTCCCAACAGCACAGGCTATTGATTTTAGGATAAAAATAAAAACAGCAGTCATTGGATTTCTTGCACCAGGGCTCAAAACTTATCTAGTTTTCCAAGAGGTTCAATTACGAACATGGAGGGACCAGACAAGAATCTTATCTGGGTGTGCTGCTGCATAGATTCTCTACCTCTGAAAAGAGCCTCAGATTATTTCTTGTACTGAAAACAAGATCACTTCCCAATCACTCTGTGGATAGGACAGAGTGGGGTGGCGAGGGGAGGGGTAGCAGTGTTTGTGGCCTTTTAGGATGTGAACTTTCTTTGTTAGTGACTTACTAAGTTTTAAGTAGGGGTACTTTATGTTTTTGATTAATTAACTTAAAATAGACAAAGGGAATAAAAATTCACTTTCACAGTATATAAGTCTGTATGTGTATATATATGTATATATATATATATACATATATATACACCAACACTTGCATCTATCTATCTATCTATCTATCTATTGACATGTGGTGGGGGTGGGAGGAATTAGGCATGAGTAAGAAACTGAAGGCTGTATTTGAAACCTCAAGTCCATAAAGCATCAAGTCCATAGAGCACCACAATCAAGAAGATAAACTAAAAAATAGACTTGGGTCTAATAGCATAATTTTCCTTTTTTTAAAAATCAGTTTCAAAATCCATTCTAGTCTTTGTTGTCAGCAAAGAGTAATATCCCCTATAGTTAAATGCACTCAAGTTATAGAATCTCTAAACTTTGCTATACTTTTAGAACTAGTGACTCTCATTCCATGCAATGACCATAAGATCCATGTTGAGCACTATGAAAATATCTACCTTTACAAATAGAAGCTTGACAGATAACAAATGAAACCACATGAATTCAAAATGAAAGTCATATTCACACAGGAAGTCCCTCGGGTAAAGTGTCCAAGTCAATTGAAATTGGACTGAGAAATCACAATCTCCAATGCAGTCAGCAGAAGCTGAAGAATAGCAACTGAACATCACAATGAAAATAAATACCTTCTTATAGTTATAGTCCTTCATCTGCAACCCCCTCCTACCTTATTGAAGGTGCTCAGTCTAGCCTATGAGAACTAATTATCTTTGTGTTCATGGTCAGATTTTTCTTGGCTCTTTTACTCAATGTCATGAGTAAAAAAGTGACTACCCTAGAAAATTCCCATTATTACCTAAATGTACATTTGATCAAAACTGTATAGATTGGAAAATACTACCTGTATAGCTTGGAATTCCAGCCTGATTTATACTGTAAGTGACCTTTATGTCTATGTCTCCTCAAGATTCTAGCTCATTCACTTTTGCTCTGGGAAGGCATGTTATTTCTATCTTTCCTAGGACACAATGGTTCTTGTGTCTATGTGCCTCTAATCTGTGTCTAATTGAGGACGTAGAAAGGGATTAAGGAGGTAAGTCTGAGCTGAAAGGTTATTTCAAGAGTTAGCAGCTGATGAACCATGGCTTCAAATGAATTCTGAAAATTGGCCTTTAAGGATCCTACTATCAAGAAACAATGCTCCTAAACTAAAGACAGCCACACCTCGTTGAAAGATTATGCATAGAATATCTTGAAGAATATCTAAAGATTCCACTTGTCCTTTCTATGGCATTGCTTGATCATTCTCCAATAATTTGGCCTTGTCTTAGATTTTTGTCTATGTCCCATCTACCGTGAATTCATTATACCTGATAACTATAGCACTTGGTTAGGAAGCTTTTCAGGTGACCATTACTGGGTCAATCAGTCAAGAAATATTTATTAAACACCTCTCATTTGTCAAGAATTGTGCTGAGGACACAAAGAAAGGCAAAAGATAATCTCTGCTCTCAAGGAGTTCCCAAACTCTTGGGGAAAGACAATACATTAAAAAAGTTGTAAGGGGATGGCAAAGAGTATACAATGAAGTCCAGAGGTATGCATCTAGGTGAAAAATGAAAAGATGATTGCCCTCCTCCTGAAATGGAGGATCTAAAGGAATTCTCTACTCTCCACCCTCTACCTTCTCTAAATTGAGGAAAGGAAAGCCTTGAGGTATAGACAGGTGGTATTGAAGTGTGAGTTGAGAGTTGATGTAATCTTATGGAATGATGAGGTTCCTAGGGACATGGTAAGTTCCAGAGGAGTACAGGAAGGTGAGAAATTAAAATATTTGCCCAGTCATACATGAACAAGTTAGCTTAGTTCAGTGCCTAGAACATAGTACTTAAAAGCATTCATTGACAAGTAAATAGGTTCTATCTTGTTATCACCATTCAGCACCATTCTCTAGAGATATGAGAAAAGAAGTAAATTCAGCCAGTAAAATTTCATTCTTCTCAGTTGCAGAAGGATCAATGTGGTTTAGAGTTTTATGTGGAATCATAATACTTCCTAAGTAACATGACTGCATTACCTGACCTTCTATTTCCTCCTTTTATAAAATTGGAATAATAACTTTGAGATAGGTTACTACATGGTTGTGAGACTCAAATAAGATACTATTCATAAAGCTGTTTGAAGGCTTTAAAGTGATATATAAATGTCAACCTAAATATATAAATTATTATTATGTAGCTATACTGACTATAGATCTCACAACATTTTAGTTCCTCAGTTCTAGTGCAGAGTGTTATTAGACAGAAGAGTAGCTTAAGACATTAATCCATCTCAACACAAACATCAATGAGTGCTCTACCACTACCACCATCACCACAATGATAATTTGAAGGGAGAAGATAAAGGACAAAATGCTACAAATACTGCCACCATATCACATTTCTCAGCTTCTACCACACTTACCACAGCACATTTTCCACCTCCTCTCACCACATTTAATGATTCTCACCAAATGTTTTCTCACTACCAAACACTGACCTAACTCCACATAATGGATTCTGTAGCAACCCCCTTGTAGCTTTCTAAGAATTGTATATCCCAGCAGAAATACTAATAATCAACAGAATGCCTGATCAACTATTCCTTGCTTCAACATTTTCTCTTAAGTAGTAGACCCACTTAAGGGAAGGCTCCACTGTGCTGCTCTGGGAGCCATGTGGCTCTCTGTTGTTCACATCATCCTAATAATAGCCTGATCTCCCAACAACTGGTTTCTTTTGGCTCCATATTAAGTTTGAGATGGTTGCAGACCAAGTGAAAATGTCTACCAGGCTTTTGGAGATGCCCAAACAGAGCTAGAGGGAAAAAAATCAGGGCTAGAGTTAGTAGCTAAAGCTATGAGCCTGCACAAATCTTCCAAGTGAGAAATGATAGCCAAGAACTGAGCTTTGGGAAGCATCCATAGCTGGGGAGCAGGATGACAGCAGAACAGGAGGGCAGGAGATGTCAGAAAAAGAACAGAAGGGAATAGTGCAGTGTCCTGTTACAAAGGGAGTGGCAATGTAGTGAAGTTAAGGAGAATAAAAACTGAATAAAGGTTTGGGTTAGATGAGTTGCAGTTAATTGGTGGCTTATTTTTTTTATAATACAATCTAAAATGGATTTTATCTACACTACATTTTAGGTTTCTAGTTCAGTAACATTTCCCTGAAGAAGTTTCATACCTTTAGATATATTATATAAATCAGAAAACAGTGTAGTTGAACAATTATAAAAATTATTTACTTTATCTGAATAAGCAGAGTGAAAGAAGCACAACCAGGAGAACATTATACACAGTAACTGTAATATTGTAGAGCAATTAAATGTAATAGACTTTGCTCCTAACAGCAATTTGATGAACCAAGACAATTCTAAGGAACTTGGGAAAAATAATGCTATCCACCTCTAGAGAAAGAACTGTTGGAATAAAGATACAGATAAAAACATGTGATTTATCATTAGTTTATTTGGACATATGTTTCAGGGTTTTGGTTTTGTGGGTTTGTTCACTTTCAAGAATGAGTAATATGGAGATAAAATAAAATGCCAACCCAATATTCAGATAAAGTAAATATATAATAAATAGTACATGTGTTAAAATCCTTCTTGTTCTACTTTGCTCTCTATATGAACTTGGGCAAGTAACTACCTAATTGGTTCTACATTTCCTAATCTGTAAATTGAGAGTGCTAAAGACATTTAATGTATCCTCCAGCTCCTTGTAATACATGAGGCTATGGACTGAATCCAGGCTTAGTGACCTCTACTCCAAACTGATGTCATTTAGACATCAGGAATTGGTTTTGAGCCTGGAGAAGAGACATTTCCTAACTGCTGCTATAACCAGGAGGTCTAGATGAGCACAGAAAAAACCAGAGGTAACCTAGGAATTGTAAACCTTACCAATCACCTAATACAATGCCTTTGATCTAAAAATAAAGAAATTGAGGTCCAAAGGAATAAAGTAATTTGTCCAGAGCCACAGAGATAGGAAGCAGTAAAGTCAGGATTCAAACTTTTTGGCTTCCAATCTAACAATTTTCTGGTATCCCATTTCTGACTTTCAAAAGGAGGTAAATGCAGCCAGGCATGAGAAAAACTGAGCTTCACCAACTTGCTGTCCTAACATAACTTATCTATGCAGCAACTGACCCTCCTAAGCCCTCATTTGATTTTTCTGTGATCTCTATTCAGGTTATTTCAGTCCTGACTTGCCTATTTGTCTATCCTGCTCAATTTCATTATTTCCTTAAAGAAAATGATCCTTCTCCAAGCCATTTAGTTCTTTTTATAACCCCTGCTTCATAAGGGTTGGTATTCAGAAAATGTGTCTTGATGGACTGATTGACATTTTAAGTTTAAAGAGACCCTACCCCAGCATAAGACTGGCCAAAGTTCTTCCCAGACAGTTTCCACTGACTCTCATCAAATGCTTTCTCAAACATAATCTGCTTTTCAGTATAATTGGCAAGTACATGCAGAAGATAAGGCAAATGTTATAGGTCAGAACTCTGTTTTTTAAAAGGAAAGAAATGTTGATGGTCTTTCTCCATCCAAGAAACTATCTAAGCCTTAACCACACTTTCTCCTTATGCCTGAGACCTCCTATAACAAGTCTTGCCTTGTCCTTGAATGGAAAACCTTCTCTCCTAAACCTGCCATTTTGAGACCAAGAATATATCATAATATAAACTGTAATAAATATTTTTTGAAACCACAATCTGGGATTTCATGATCAGCTAAGGAGTATCTTAGGAATTCCAGAGAAGAGAATTAAACAATCATGAGTTCTTAAACTAAGAAAGTTCTCCCTGAGTCGTTAAGAGGTTCAACACCTGGGAACAATCAAAGCTCACTAAGTATAGTGTGTGTGAAGAAATGGTGACTTTGGGCAATTATCTCAGTTGTTCAGGTCATTTCCCTTTAAAGATCTAAATAATGGTTAGAAATCTGATCTGGATCCTATACTGCATTAACAGCCAGACTTCTGAATAATAAATCTGCTTAAGCAACACAAACATTGCGAATTCAGTTCAAGGTTAAGACCATAGAGTTCTTATTTCACCTAAACGTGTTGTCCCATACTCTTCTACATATGAGCCTCCTATCCTATGTTTTCTTTCTGGAGGAGTCCTCAAATGTGGATGAAGTCTGGGACCTGCAACTGATCAATTTCTCCTTCCAGACTTTAAATAAATAAATAAATGAAACGAAAAGGATCTTTCTACAGATTCTGTTATTTACAGCCAGATTCATAGAATAGTGGAATAAACTAGACTAATGGTCAGTAGACCTTAATTTTAATTTTGATTCTGCCATTAATTGTTCTGAGCAATTAATGGCAGAATTAATTACAAAGAGAGGATTGGGCTGAGCAGACTCTAACTTCTTTGATAATTTGATTTGTAGTATATCTATTTCTACCTTTTTGTTTGCTCTGCTTTTCTGGTTTATTTTCACTGGGTCATTACCCAGGTTGTTGGCACCTCCACCAGAACAGAGGAAAGAAAAAGAATGTAAAGTCCAAATCAGTCAATTTTGATCCCAGTCAACAACTCTGAGAAAAGATTAGATGAAATTACTAGTTGACTTTTCAGGTACTAGAGTACCTGAAAGCAGGTGCTTGAGTAGATACTCTGTGGCCTATAGGAGTAATGGTTTCAAGAGTGATCAAAAGAGAGAGTTTGTAGAAAGAACAGCAATGATTGCCACCACAAATAAGTGCTAGATCTCATTAGTTAGTTTTTAGAAACTTGCTTTACCTTTTCAACCATTCTGGTGGATGTAGTTTCTGCCTATGTGACATGATCTTGGGTGTAGCATAAGGTCTAGAATATTTAAAGCACTCTCCTCCAACTTTACTTGCATTTCAAACCATTAGAGTGATTTGGAGATAGATTTATTTATAGGAAGTGTTGCTAAAACTACATATATAACACTTTAATTATAACCATACACTCATAAACCTTCATAATAAGACATCAGTGATCAGCTAATTACAGAATGACAGAAACACAGAGGCCATCTAATTAAATCTATTATGTGCTTATTGTCTACACAGCTACAGAAAAGTAGTCATCCTCTTCTTACAGACCACCAGTTCTGGGGAGTAGAAGTACAAAATAGAAGACTAGGAGGCTGAAGCTCAGATCTCTCCTGGCATTCACACCAACCAGCTCACTGCTGGCCACAAACCACACTCTTGAGTAAGCACTTAATGTCCTGGTTGTCATTGTGCTACCTATTTCCATATAGGAACTAGAACACTTCATGCCTGATACAGATTTCTGGCCAGAAATTATCTGAACATTTATGGCTGAATAAACTTGCCTCAGCAACCTGATATTAATGATTTTACTGCTCAAATACACAAAATTGGAGACAAACTGTATCTTGAACAAAAGACCAGCAATTTATTGTCCAGAAAGTTTTCCTCCAGAAACAGAAAGGTGAGATGGCTTTTACAACTTTATGATGAAGATCATTAGAGTGTACACATTTCATCAATAAGAAATTATAATGAGATTGAGAGGAAAATACACAATCATTTCAAATGTGTATAGGAGCATTTGTTGAAATGCTCTTAAAAATGAAGAAGGGGCCAGGTCAGCAAAAATAATTTGCCATGAAGGGTTGACAGAAACCATTCTTGTCAATCATGGAAAACTATAAAGGCAAAATCCATTATAAATTTTGAAAAATAATAAAAAATCTCACAAGGACGTTTTGAAAAATGGAGATTTATTTTAAAGTGTGAACAATGTCAACTCTAAACAACTATGTTCATAGTATCTTTGCTTTATGTGGCACTTGTATGCATTGCAATATAATTTGACATGCTGCAAACATTGAAAAGATTTCCAACTCATTTTAGTGAGTAGATAAAAAAGGGGGGGAGGTATTGTTTTGTTTTGTTTTTTACCTAATAGATATTTTGGTACCCACATGAATTCTACATAAAATAATGACTGACTACTCATACAAAGTATATTATGATTTGAACTAGATTAGTTTCTTTTAGATATTATTATACAAGGATTTTTTAAAATATATTTTCAAGAAGGCAATTGTAGACTTAAAATCATCCCATTTTCAAAAGGTCTAATTTGTCTTGCAAGCAGTAATTAATTTTCCCCATTAAATTAATATCATCTCTATATATTTGGGATTTTGTTTACTGAAAAAATTACTGTGCAACTGTATTCCTTTGTTTTAGTTTTCCTGGACCTGGGATAGAATTTTCGAAGGGACCTCTCATATATGTTCAAAGCTCTCAAAAGCTTATTTTTGTATTTTTAGAAAATGATATAATTTTTTGAAACTATATAATTCTTCTTCAAGAAGGATTTGTTTCTTATGTGTTGAGGGAAGTTATATGATGTTTAAACTACAAACTTGAGAATTCTGCTAGGTATCCTGGTGGATAGCATGAACCTTGTATCAAAATAGTTTAATATTTTATACATGAAAAGGATCAGTTTCCATGATATTCAGCATATTGTGCTCTCATATAGAAAAGAAAAAAATGCCTTGACAAGCTTGAATAATCAGTGCTATTATGTTTTTTTTACTTGAATTTCTTTTTTTTTCTCTTTCTTGATCCTTTATCACCAAAGATAATTGAGAAATAACTGACTGGATGGTCTGTTGCTAGAAAAAAAGAATAATTTTTGTGGAGATTTTCTCACGACCAAGCAAGTCTGATATATTTTCATAAAATTTTTCTAAACTAGCAACATTATGGAACTTTGTACACTCTCCCTATTGATAGGGATGTTATGAAAAGTCACAGTGCATTATGGGTAATTCAGGCAACAAACATTCACACACCATTAATTAATTCATCACCTAAAAGCTAAATATTGATTTTTTAATGGTTTTACAAATCTATTTAAGCTTCTGTGATGTGATTAAGGGTGTATTTACTGTAAAGTATCTAACAAGTACAATGATGCTACTCTTAGCAATAACAAACAACTTAGATGGTATTAGAGAACAGGGAATCTTATTGGTTAAAGTCAATTCCAGCCTGCTGCAATTTATATAAAATGCAACACTCCATTAAAAAGTGGATTTATATATGTATGTATGTGGTGAAAAAATATGTAGATAGTCACAAAGCAGAAGATGCTTTCTCTGAGTTAAATTAAAATATAATTCTATATTAAAGTATCATTTTTACTCTAGTGTAAATTAATTGTTTCAGAACAAATAATATTACTTTGTCATTGCCATAGTTAGACAAGCCTCTCTTTCAGTCTGACTCTGAGAAAACCAGCATTATTTTGTGTAATTTCTGATTCCAGTGCTGGAGAAGTACTTAATTTTAGAGTTACTTAAAAGCCATCTCCAAAACTGCAAGATTTTTCCTTGTCCCAATGTAGAGGGGGTTGAATCACAGTATACCAAATGAAGTATGCCTGATGAAGGGCCTTTGGGAATCACCCTATGGAGCATGTGCTGAATGCCCTGGTCATTACTGGGCATAAATATGTTTAGTACTAAGGTATTCGGTGCAAAGGGATAATGCAACAACTCCTTGGTCCCTGTGAAGGTAGCAGGAGGAGAGGGCACTTGTTAAAGGATTAGTCACTGTGGATGAATTATCTACTTAGTAAACTTTTAAGGATGAATACTTGTTATTCTTTTTTCTTCTCTCCACAATGTGTACTCTGTTATATTCTTCCCAGAGGTTACTTATTACAGCTCTCTCTGTGATTTCTCATATATACAAGAGGAGAAATCATCTAACTCTTCCTTTACCTTTATGGCAGTTGCTTGAGTATGGTACCTAGTGCATATATTCATATAAGTGAGAATGATTTGAGATCTCAAGGTTTAGGCCACATCTTCTGCTTTGTACTCCTTTACCTGAGCATAGGTGACCAAATATTGATCCTGAGATAGGTATTTCCAACCTAAAATGAATCCTTATGAGTTGCAGACCTTGATAGCTACCTGTCCCTTAGCTGAGGAGAGACAATGTTGGAGTTATTCCCTGGAGTTATTACAATGTGCCTTGGGGAAGATGACCAAATGATCACTAAAGGAAAAGGTGTCCAAGACCTACCATAGATTTCCAGAAAATATAAACTTATAAGATGGTTTGGGAATAGAGATCTAAAGTGAAGGTGAAATGTCCATCCAATAGTTCACCAAGCATGTCACTTTTTAATGTTTCAAAAAAAGATCTACTGGAAGAATGTACATTTTATAGTCATTGCCTCATTCTTTAAGTCTTTATCAATTTGCTTCTTAGCATTTCCTGTTTTCAGTATTCCTTTTGCCCCAAAGTAATAAATAGCCATCCTATACCTAATCTTCATTATATACTAAGTACCATTCTACTTTGTTCTGGTGAGGACCTCAGCATTAGTGGCACATAAAATAGTTTTTGTGTTTTTTGAATACAATTTTTAAAAAGTGAAAACTGTTCTTATATCACTTTTGGTTACCAAAAATGGAGCTGGATAGAATTGGCCTATGGGCCATTGTTTGTGGGTCCTGAGCTGAAATTTCCGGTTAAATTTAATGAACTAGAATTTAGAGATAACAGAAAACCTTAAACTTCGGTTCAAGAAATAAATTTTATAGATACAAATAGGTCCTCCATTTGATAAATGGGCAAAAGATACGAACAGACAATTTTCAGATAAAGAAATCAAAGTCATATGTAGGTATGTGAAAAAATATTCTAAATCACTATTGATTAGAACAATGATGTGCAAACTTTTTAAAGAGGGGGCCAAAGAAAAGGAAATGCTCATCTGTTGGTCTGTTTCTAAGGCAACTCTTTTGAAGTTTCATTGTATTTTATCCTACTCATTGTATTCATCAGATTAGGAATATTGTTGCTGGGGCAGGATAGAACATTTCAGGGGGCTCCATCTGGCCCGCAGGCTATAGTTTGCCCATCACTGGATTAGAAAAATGCAAACCCAAACAATTTTTAAAAATCATTTCACACCCATTAGATTGACTAAAATGAGAAATATTGGAGGGGATTTGGAAAAATGGGGACACTAATACACTGTTGGTGGAGCAGTGAACTAACCCAACCATTTTGGAGAACACTTTGGAAATACACACAGAAAGTTATAAAACTATGTATACCTTTAGGTCCAATAATATTATTGCTGCGTCTGTTTCCATAGGATATCAGGGGGAAAGGAAAAAGTGTCTTAATGGATGCCCATAAGTTAGAGTTAAACAAATTGTGGCATATGATTGTGAAGAAATATTACAACACCATAAGAAATGATGAGCAGGCTGATTAAAAAAAAACTGGGAAGAACCATATGGGATAATCAACAATGAAATAAGTAGAGCGAAGACAACACCATACACAGCTACAGATTTAATACTTAAAGAATAAATTGTGAATGTTCCCTCCAAAAAGTCAAATACAAATAGGAGAGGCATGGCTATGCAACAGTTTTTCTGAAAAAAAAAATTGGAAGTAGGGAGACGAAATTGGTAGTAGATTATGAGTTCACTAGAATTCCACAATGTGATTATAATCAGTAGAAAAAACTAACAGAGTCAAAATGTCTATGACTGGGGCAGCTGGGTAGCTCAGTGGAGTGAGAGTCAGGCCTAGAGACAGGAGGTCCTAGGTTCAAACCCGGCCTCAGACACTTCCCAGCTGTGTGATCCTGGGCAAGTCACTTGACCCCCATTGCCCACCCTTACCAATCTTCCACCTATGAGACAATACACCAAAGTACAAGGGTTAAAAAAAATGTCTATGACTTTGTGGATCTTATTGCCACTGTATTTTTCCTGGATCAGACCATTTGTGGAATATTATGTTAAGTTCTGGGTACTACATTTCCAGAAGAAAATTGATATTCTATAGAGTATATGGAAGAAAACAACCAGAATAATAATGAACCTTGAAAAAAATTCAAAACTTTTGTCTTGCCACTGGAGTTATATGACTCTGGAAGAAAGAACAAGGTTGACAATTTTGAGCAACTTTTCTTCACTTAAATCCAATTCACACACAAGTTAAGACATCATCCATTAATGGAATACTATTGTGCTGAAAGGAATAATGAACTGGAGGAATTCCATGTGAACTAGAATGACTTCCAGGAATTGATGCAGAGCAAAAGGAGAAAAACCAGGAGAACCTTGATACACTGTGGCACAATCAAATATAATGGTCTTCTTTACTGGCAGCAGTACAATAATGCAGAACAATTCTGAGGAACTTATAAGAAAGAATGCTATTCGCATCCAGAAAAAGAACTGTGGGAGTAGGAACAGAGAAGAAAAACAACTGCTTGATCACATGGGTCAATGAGGATATGATTAGGGATGTAGACTCTAAGATCACCCTAATGCAAATATTAATAATATGGAAATAGGTCTTGATCAATGATACATGTAAAACCCAGTGGAATTACTTGTTGGCTATGGGGGTGTGGGAAGAAGGAAAAGAACATGAATCATGTAACCATGGGAAAATATTCTAAATTAATTAATTAAATCATTTTTTTAAATTAAAAAAAAGACATCACCTGACACATGATCTTCTTAGAAAAACAAAGGATGGAACAATATCTGATCACAGAATTAGGAGCAATTCCTGATAATGCAAAAGGGGAACATTGGCTCTAGAAATAAAAATAAAGTTGGAAATATTGGAATTTCTAAAAAGTGGAATGTCCTATTTCATGAGACAGTGTGCCCTTGGCCACTGTAGTCTTCAGTTTAAGGTTGGGTGACTACTTGTTGAGTGTGTTGTACAGATGATAATTATTCAAGTATCAGACTGGATAACATAAATACTGAGGTCCTTCTAACTCTGAAATTCTATGCTAATGGATTGCCCAAGAGTCCTGGATTTGGTGTCAGGGAACCTCTGAAATCAAGATCTATGACTTCATAATTATGTGATTTGGGACAAGTCATGATTCCTCTAGGCCTTAGCTTCATTTTCTACATAATGCTGCCTCTTTGGTACCCATTTATAGCACAAGTAGTTTATATTAACAAATAACATTAAACTAATTGCATTGGATCCTAAAACTCTAAAGAATCCTCTCAGTAAAATCAATAATAATGTAAAATAAATTGATTTTAGGCAACAACACTGAGAAAACAAAGTGGATGAAAAAAATAATTTAACAAGATCATTACATGAAGAACAATTATTTCACTGAATTAATCCATTCAAATAGATCTAGATATAATTCTATCATGAACAGAAACAGCAGATGGATAATAAACTAAAAAGAAGAGTGAATAGAAGAAACTGAGCTAGTTTGCCTTTGGGGAATTGTACAGGATTTCCCATAATCCTAAATTATTCAATGATGCAGAAAGCCTTCTGTTAAATAACAGAATTTTACCTGTAATGCTATCCAGATACAAATCATAAAATACTTCCAATGTCAGAGGAAATAATATTTCAGAGAATGGCAGAGTAAAAGCATGTCATGAGTGTAAGTAGACCTCAGAGTATTACCAATGGTGATATGCATATGAAATGGAATAAAAGATATTAAAGAACCAGAAAAAGAGCTAGTCTGTCCACATGTGAAAATGAAAGACAATATATGGATAGCTTAGGTGTTATGCTCATAGCCTAAAGATATTAAAAGAAATAAAGGATAAAATCTAGATCACATAGTATAGCCTGTATGAAACTTTTATCCAGCCATGGACAAAAATTTACAGCTTGAAAAAATGTAAAAGGATTCTGAAATGGTTTAAAGGCTACCCCAGTGGAGGAAAGCACAGGTCTAAGCCTATGAGCATTTGATAAGTCAGTCTCAAATCTCATATATGTATTATTGGTAAAGGAAAACTGGTTTATTTTTTAAAAACCCAAAGTTCTATTTACATCAATATGTTTATAGTAGCACTTTTTGAGGTAGCAGAGAATTGGAAATTGCAATTCCAATTGCTCATTATTGGTATTTCAATGCCTTTTCCATACAACAGTTCTTCAAAAACATGAATATAGTTTTTGTGACTCTACTTAAGTTTTCCTGGGCTAAACATCCAAGCAAGCTAGGTGAGATAGTGGAGTCTGGAGTCAGAAAAACCTGATTTCAAGTCTAACCAATTAATCTCTGTTTTCCTTAGTTTTCTCATCCATAAAAAAGGATAATAATATAATTTAATTCCCAGAGTTGTTTTGAGAATCAAATGAGGCAATATCTGAAAAAAATTTAGGTTAGTGCCTGATACAAAGTACACAATTAATATATGTTTATTACTTCATGCAGTTCTAAAAATCATTCCCCTAAAGCTATGATCTTTCCAATTCTCTTCTCCTTCCTTTGGATGTTCTGCAGCTTATCAATGTCCTTCCTCAAATGAGACATCCCAGAACTGAGCACAATATTCTGGGTAGGCACTCCATAGGAAAAAGTACCAGTGTAAGACAATAACCCTTTCCATCTTCAGTCTTTGACATCATCTCTCTCTTATTCAGCTTGATATCATATTTGCTTGATATCATATTGGCTGCTGTATCAAATTATTGATTCATACTAAGTTTGCAGGTCATTAAAACTCCATTTTGAGACAAACTGTTGTCTTATTTCATTCCTTCATTTTTTCTAATGTAGTCAACTTCTTAAACCCAAGTTGTATATATAATGTAAAATTATTATTCCTATTTTATAGATGGGAAAATTGAAAATAAAGGATTCTCCTTTCTTTCCTCCTCTTTCTTCTCCTTGAATAAAGTAAAAACATTTTTTTACTCCAAGACAAAAACTCTTTCTTCTACACTAGATGATATATAAATATGCAGTCCCTTTAAAGGAGTTTACAATCTAGAAGGGAAAGGAAAAGTTTAAAAAAATTACCAGGATACAAGTGAGAATGTTTTCTCTGTGTATATATCTCTATCATTATGCAAGATGCAAGGTTAGTAACCATTTATAACTAGGGGATCAGAGAAGCAAAGAGAAGAGGTAGGAGAGGGCCTAAACTTTGAAGAAAAGAAAAGAAATATGAATAAAGATGGGGACAAAGTTTATTTCCAGGCTTGAGGGAGAATGCATGCAAGGTCCTAATAGAATAAGTACAATGCAGAGTTGAGAAGGCCACCAGCCTCTGAGAGTCACATATATAAGCATCGTAATCCACAGTATTAGAGAGAATCTATATCAAAGGAATATGGAAACCTCCTTAACAAATCCTTTCATGTTCCCTGAATCCTTTTGTGTTGTCCAGTATCATATCAGTTCTTACCTTATGCTACACTGAACATACAAGAGATCTTTTGATTTGGAACAAGGATGGGAAATATGGAATGCCACCTGGAAGTTAATTCAGTTGGAAAGATTTCGTATACAAACAGAAAAGATTAATGAATGGACAGCATGTTTCATTTTTAAATCAAAATAATGGCAAGAAAATAATTCCTAAATGGAACTACAACAATTACATTAGAGAGTATAATTATAAGGAAGGAAGCTGGATGAAAAGGGCCAGAAAACAGGTTCTGAATGTTATCCTCCTACATGACCAAACAAGCAATATTCTGGATCCTATTTTTCTTGGAATCTTTGACCTTATAGCTATAACGGCCTTGTAGGGAGTAAGGGAGAAGAACTCTAAGACATTAGATAATTGTATGATTGCTTATCTGTTTTTGTCTCATCCTCCAGAGGAAGGGGCTATAATATTTCTACCAAGAACAGTTGCTGCTACAACTGAGTTTTCCAATGACATCCAACTGTTAATGGGAGAAGGAAAGCTATTTGAAGCTCCTCTTCCTGCAGAGATAAAAAGGCAGCAGAATAATCCTGCCAGGTCTTTTGATAACATTAATTAGTTGCAGAGTTAGGCTGATTTGGGGTCTGTGAGTGCCTTAAGTTGGGAATGAACTAGATTTTATGTTCAGTGACAAAAAATATCTCGTATTTTATGAACAGGATTCAATAAAGATATTTTTATAATTAAAACCCAAAACACGACTGCAATCTTGACTTAGGGAAGGGCATGTCCTTTATTGATGGTTGTTTCCTCCTACCTCCCCACAAATACCACCATTTGGCACTTTAAAAAAAAGTTTGCATAATCAGGATTGTAAAAGGGCTTTTGTAGGTTATTGAAGAAAGCTTTTCTTGTTTGTGGTTAACATCAAACAGGTTTTTTAGTCTCTTGGAATGGAATTTAAACATTTACTTATTTACATATTTCTGTGCAAAGCCCATCCTTTCAGCATCTGGGTGTTTTACATCAATGAGAAACCCACAATTCCACTAAATGATGCCACTCACTAGCCAAGGATTGTCAGAGACCTCAGTTATGTCATACTCCTACTTAGAAAATTAATCTTCCACTCCACCTAAAGAACTAATTGGTAAATGTACTAGAATAGCTATTATAGGATTCCCCAAAAATTACCACCAGTTGTAACATCTAAGAAGACCATTAAGCAATTTTCAAGATTGAGAATGCAGGAAAGACTAACCAATGAAAACACCAACAGGAAATCCAGTGACTAATAGGCATGCCAGCTATTTACCTCCCAAATCTCAAAATCCCAGAATTCCAGAATTGGAAGCCATCAAGGTCCATTTAGTCCAACTGGACCAGAAGAAGAATCTTCTTTAAATCATATCTGACAAGTGGTCATCGAACCTTTTCTGGAAAACCTCTAGTGAGGAAGGGCATACCACCTGATGAATCCTTTAGTCCATCACATACATGAAAAAATTGCTACTTTAATATTTGTTAGTGGTCACATAGTCTTGAAGCTAATTATTGCACACCCTCTAAGTTTGTTATCCCGAGAAAAAGAGATAAAAAGGCCCAAAATAATTAGAGGCAATTTGGGGAGGGGATAGTGAAGTGAGAGTGATCAACCAAAGGAAGCTATGTGACAAAAACTTTATAGATTTCTAGGATAAACACATTGTTCAAACAAATTGTTTGGCTTTAGTATGGCTACTTCTCTCTGATTTGGCACTCATGGCTGCTAAAAAGTTGAGGAGGGAAAACATGAAAAGACTGGAATGAAAGATTAAATAAAAAAAGTATGTAGCACTTAATAAGCACCAGACACTGTGGTAAGTAAGCATTAAGGATAATAATGGAAACAGGTAAGCAAGTATTACCCTGGTCTCAAGAAACTTACAATCTGATTAGGGATGAAACACATAAAGGGGAGCAGCTACTAGGCAAATAGGATAGAGATCCAAGTCTGGAATCTGGAAGATCTGAATTCACATATTGACTCAGATCTTACTAGCTGTATGACCCTGGGTAAGTCACTTAATCCTGTTTGCCTCAATTTCCTCGTCTGTAAAATGAGCCAGAGAAGGAAATGGTAAACTACTTTAATATCTTTGACAAGAAAACCACTAATGAGATCAGAAAGAGTTGGACATGATGGAAACAACTGAACAAAAATGAATTAGGATAAAAATGACCAGAGTTTAGGGACCAGATTTAAACCTGGATCTATATTCAGTGAAAAATGAGGCACAAAGCTTAAGTATTTCTCTCTTGCTTTAGGTAAACTTTTCCAGTACAAGTATCTATTTAAAATTAACATTAAGCGTTGCCCTTGTTATAATTAATTCTATACTCATATTAATGGTAAGAAAAGTAAATTATCATAGGAGAAGGTGCTGGTACTGGGAAGAGGGTAGATGATTAGGGAGCCAAAAAAAAAGGGTACAATTCCTATAAAGTCCTCATTCCATAGGAGGGAATGTGTTGTACTAGAAAGAGCCCTAAGTTAGGCATTAATTTATCCACATTCAAACGATAGCTATTAACTATTTACTAGCTGTGTGATTTTGGTTTAGTCAATTTCTTTGAGCCTCATTCTCATCTGAAAAATAGAGTTAATAATATTTGCACTATGTACTTCAAAGGGTTACTATGAGGATAAAATAAGATAATGCATGTAAAGAACTTTATATACCATAATGTAATATATGTGTCAGTCATTATAATTATAAAGAGAAGCAGAGACATTTCTAAGTCCAAGAGTATGACTGGTATGGAAAAAAAGCAGAGAGAAATAATAGATTAAGGCTATTTGCACTATGCACTGTTTTCCTGACCTGATAAACAAGAATATTTTTCTGGTCCACACATAAAATCCATGACCATTAATTTTCCCCCCAAGTTTCTCCTGCTCATACCAAGTTCCCCTACCAGGTAAAAACAAAGTGTTAGGTGATATTACTCCTAAAAATATCTCATTTGATCCACACAAAAACTGGGAATCAGGTAATTATTAAACCTCCTTTTATGGTTGAAGAAACTGAAGGCAGAAGTAAAATGACTTGCTCAGGGTCACACAGATAACTTTCTCAGACCAACTTTGAACTTGGTCTCAGGATTCTATTCACTGTGCCACCTTTAAGTGGATGCTAAACTGATAGTCATTTGGAACATATCCAAAGCATAGCAATTTGAGCAGAGGCTTAAAGGGAAGTATCTATTGATATGCCTAAAGGCTATGTCTTTGGCTTAGTGCTGGGGTGTTACCAGCAGTCTAGTTCCCCTTGGGGGCAGGACAATTGAGCGAAAATGAAGTGAGAAGAGCCAGAGACCGAGTAGGTTTGCAGTGGCTGATCTGAAGTGCCATCTGTTGATTTTAATTTTTATACCCTCTTTTCTTTATGATCTCATGCAGGGTTTTTTTTCCATACATTCAAAATCACATATTAACTTTTGAAACATCACAAGATTGACATTTACTAATTATCTTACTGTGGTTAAACAAAGAAGCAAGCTTGTCAAAAATTATTCATTATGGGCTGGTTTAGTTTGAACTTATGCTTTTCAGCCATGCGTAAGGTACAAGTACATCAGTTCCTAGCTAAACATAATAATTAATTATATTTTAACTAATTATATTATGTATATAGTTATGTTATACTATTCATTCCCATCATCAATCAAGGAGATAGTTATGGTAGTTGATTACATCCAATAAGATACAATAATATCAGTCTGGTCCAATGCTTTGTTCCCATGGTGTTTTTTCTGTTATAGGATCACTAAGAATACAGTTCTGGTAGGGTGATTCTGTGCTAGTTTGTCATTGCCATAATTTCCTTGTGTTTCACTGTTTCTATGGTCTGTAGGAGTTTGGGAACAAACTCAGGCCAGGTATTTTCTTGCTGGGAACTTTAGAAACTTGCATTAACTCACTAACTGCTGGTTTTCTGCTGGGCTGATTCTAGGGGAAATTTCTATACTCTAAGGGGTTGTACAGGGGTTTATTTTTGGATAGTGGGTAGTCTTTGGCTGTGATTGTTCTTGCCATAAACCCGTATTGTTTTTCTGTGTCTCCTTTGAGCTGGATAAGGATATTTATTGCAATAATTTCAATGCAAGTGAATGTCACTGTAAAAAGAATCATATAGGGTAAACTGTGTGTGGAATCTCCATCCTCCTGACAACCTGCCGTGCTGGATTGTCAGAGCTTGTGAGTAGCCGTGCTAACCTCACAGCCTCGATGGCTTCCGGCAGCTTAGGTCTATTTAACATAAATATATGTGTATGTATTATGTGTTTGTTTATATGCATACACACATATATGATCTCTATAGAGATTAAATATAAACATATATCAGTGAGTTAGAAGTCGAAGATGTTATGTTTATCTTTGAATACAGAAATGAGGTATCAAAAAGCTAAAATGATGGGATTAAGTGACTTAGACAACTTTTAATGAGGACAAAGTAAAAATTTTACACTTTGGGTTCAAAAAATCAATGATATATCCTCAAGGAGAAGATAAGATAAGATATAAAGGTAGAATGATATTTGAAAGATCATCATTTGTAAAGAGTATCAGATATTTTTTTCTATTACATACAAATCCAAATTAGGTTTATAGAATGGAAAGTTTAAAGAGCTAGATAGTTAGGGAAGTGAGGAACAAAAGAAAAAATTTTAACTGTAAAAGCTGTCCAAAAATGGGGCAGGCTGCCACAAGAATTAATCACTATAGCTTAAGCTTTTCAAGCAGAGGCTAGATGGCTGTTTTCAAAGACCATATTAGAAAGGGAATTCCTAGCCTAAATTACCCCTGAGGTTCCCTGTAACTTAGAGATTCTAGGATATTGTAGGAATACTTTTTAGTAATTTACATATTGAAACAAGGCATATTGAAAAATAATACATAAAACAATAGGCATATGTGCACATATATGTTAACATTATAAATGATTCATAACTTTTTAATTTTCCTGTTAGTGTGAATTGTCTTCCAATCCAGGAAGCATCTACTTTAAAACTCCTTGATTTTGGCTGAGTTTGAGAGAGGCGTGGCAATTATAAAGAAAGATGGGAAGAAGGTTAACTCCAAGGTCCTTGTATTTAAGAAAGCCTCTACATTATACTTTTATATCAGTTTCAAATAAAAATGGCATACTTTTCATATTTTGGAAGTTTTTATTTGTTTTTCCCAAAATGTACCAAATATTCTCAAAGCATATTGTGAAGGAAACTGATTACTCCTCTATACTTTAGCCAGGTATGTAGGTTTTGGAATATGATACTGTCTTTTCTGTAAAGAAATGATTGATACTTCTGACCACCTTTTCTTGTTCCAAAGAAGAGAATAGATCTTGATTCCTGTGAGAAAGAAATCCATAGTTTTGAGTTTAGAGCAGTTACTGTCACTTTGGTCCCTACTGCAGATTGTTCAATCATGAATGATATAGCAACTAGAAGGTCATATTCATGGTCTTTAAAAATATTTTCTTTACAATCCTGTGAATACAAGCATTATAATGCTCATTTTACAAGTGAAGAAGTTTCAGGAGGCTAAGCAATTTGGGGTTATCCACTTAGCCAAGTTTCAAAGGTCAGACATGATCAAAAATGCCAAGAGACAAGTCTGTTCTCTTGAAGTTTTCAATTTTGTTAGGGAGATAGATAACTATATTTAATAACACAAAGCAACATATGATTCTGTCAAATGTCTTTAGCAGGATGTTGGAGGAATCACAAGAATTGAAATGAAATAATCATCATTGAGATCTATATTCGAAGCTTTACAAAGAAGGTGGAGCTTTCAATTGATTCTTGAAGCTTAGATCTGCTGTGGATAGGATGAAAGAATTGGGAATACTTTTCATTTAGTGGAAGAGTGTAAACCAAGATAAGGATAAGGGAAGATTTCGGGGGGCTTTGGGGGGGCAGGAGGTTTGTAGGAACGATTAGTAAAATGTTCACATAGGATTAAGATATATTATAAAAGGCCTTGAATTTCAGCCTATCAGGAGTTAGGAGATTATTCTGTGATCAATGGGGAGTGACTTAAGGACTTTGAACAGACTAATAAGATTTTAGAAATGTTCCAGGAAAAAAAAAGATTCTAATTGAACCCCTAACCCTATATCCAAGAGAGAAAAAAAGAAGAGATGGCTTCCCAATGCATATCCTCTCCCTCCCAGGTCTTTAGTGAAAAGTTGAGCATATCACTATTGTTTTGGGATCATGTTTGAATTGAGAGTATCAACAATATTTTAAGAGACAGAATTGATATATGTGCTTCTCAAATTTCTCATTTAATCTCTCATTAGCTGAGAAATGTCAGAGAAAGTCTGTGAAGAAGAAACAAATGGCATTTCTCTACCCATCACATGTTTATAAATATCCACTGATACTTTAGCCTGAACAATGAAAATAATTCACTAAATGATAGCTGTAATGAAGTGTAAAATAAATGGTAGTTTTTGACGATGATAAAGATTACTGGGCAGGGCAGCAGACATATTTATCATCCAGCTTAGACATCATAGACCTGCTATATTAGAGAAGCCAGAAAAACAGATGAGGTCAAGTGTTTTTGTTGGTATTATTATTTGTTTTGTTTTAAATTTGAAACTTTGAAAGTGCTTGATGTCCACTTTCTTATGATCAGGACTGGAAAACTGAGGAGAATCTGTAGGGGTATATCTGTTGATTATGGAAAATTCAGCCTCTGTCTGATACTCAGTTATCTCCACTAATTCCCAGAAATGGTGATGAGTGCCCCAAATGACCTATCCAGGGATAAAGAAGGATATTTTCATGCCAGTTCTGCCAAGCCTTGGCAAGACCATTGCAGACTGCTACCATACAAGTTCAAATTAGTTCCATAGTCCCTAAGTTCCATAGAAAATTCATCAAAGCTATTGCCATACCTGGGAAAACCCAAATATCAGCAAGCATTTTTTCAGACCCATGAAATTCTCTACCTCTTAACACACATCAATTTACCCTGACAGTCACACCATACTTACAAGCACAAAGGGTTTTGTCCCCTGTGGGACCTTACTTAATTTTGGTAAACAGTAAAGAGTGCGATCATCATCAGTTCCATCTCCCCAGAAGCATAGAAAATGTGGATCTGCCCACTGGAGTTGGTTTATTTCAGAATACATCTATTTGTATTATCTATATGCTTCACCAGAAGGACTCTGTTTGCAGGAAACACTGAATCATCCACACTCATGTGAACATAAAACATGTACAATACGTTTCTCCAAACATGATGGATGTGCTCTAATTGTTGATAGCTTTGTCAAAAGTTGAAACAAATAGTTTGAAAAGTTGAAAATGATCACTAGAAACTTGAGTTAAAGTACAGGTAGGTATTTCCCTTTACTCTAAAGTTTAGAGAATAAGAAAGCAAGGTACAAAGGGAAGGGCATTAGAAGTGCAATGATTGGAAGCTAGAGATCTTGAGGTCTGATTCTTGGACAAGTGACTTAACTTTTCTCTAAGTTTCTTCATCTGAAAAATGAAGGACAGGGATTTCTGACCTTTTGGATCTCTTATTACCCTAAATATATGATCTCATCTTTCTGGAACTTCATTCCAACAAAACCAAAACATTAAAAGATCCTGCCAATTCAATTCAACAAATCATTCCACCAGCTTCCAGTATATGCAAAACATAATGTCAAGTGCTAAGGGCGTACTAATAATGCATTAATGATTTGTGATTTTGTTAAACTGAAGGACACCCAGTGTAGAAACCCATTCTGTCAACACATTAATTTAATATTTATGATGTATTACTGAAGCTTGATGGAACTAATGCACAAAGAGATGTTTATATGACTTGCCAATTCCATATAGCAAGTTAAGTCTCAAAGGCTAATGTTTGACCCTAAGTCTTTCTGATATCAAAATCAGCATTTCCATCCATGATGTCATATTTCTTTTTCAAGAATTATATGCGAGTGTGGTAAGGCAAAAAAACAACAGAATCCCTACTATGAGCTCATATTCTTCTGTCACAATACAACAAATACATTTATTTCTAAAAGGGAAATTGAGGAGGAAGAGAGCACTCAAACTCAGAGTAGGGGCTGTAAAGAAAAATCGATAGAGGATATAGCACTTATTCTGAACCTAAAAGGAAGACAACAAATCTGAGAGGGGGAGTTAAAGCAGGAGTAAATCATAGGCATGGGAAATGTCTTTTGTAAATAAATGGAAGAAGGAAATGAAAAATAAAGTCCAAGAGATAGTTACAAGTGTATTTTGGCTGGGATAAAGATGCCATAAAGACAAAGTATGTGAAATTATGCTGGAAAAGAAGATTTTAGCTTACCTTGATCATGGAGAGCCTTAAATATTGGACTGAGGAGTTCGTATTTTATATAATAAGCAATGGAGAACCATAGAATATTTTTAAGTAAAGAAGAAAATTGACCAGATTTTTGTTTTAGGTAAATTAGTCTTGCAGTCCTATGGAACGTGGATTGGAAAGGAGAAAAAAATGGAAACACTGAGACCAATTAGAAGGCCATTTACAGTAGTTTAGTCCAGAAAAGGAAATATCTTGAACTAGGGAGGTGGCTTTAGAGGGAAGGGAGCAAATGCAAAAGTTATTGGGGCACTTAGCACAACACTTGGCATACTGGCTGGAGCATAGTAGGAGCTTAATAAATGTTTATTGACTTAGTGGCTCTCTCTATCTCTGAAGCTGTAAAGACTTTGGGCACGTAGCCATTGACAGGCTGGGTGTTTATTATCTGAAGAAGGGCTTAGCTACTTGTGGCAAGGCTTATCACCAGAAAGTTGGCTACCTCTTAATACATATGATTTGACTATAGAAACTCATGAAGGCAATCTAATAAAGGTTGTTATAACTTGCTGAGGAAATACATTTATTTCCCTCATAATATTTAAATTCTAGCTACACTTCTGAAATTAGAGTATTGATAATATGTGTTTATATGGAAAGGTTGGAATTTAAGGAACATTTCTGAATAGAGAATATTGTATGTATCTGTTGGCATATATTTCTAAATGGGAATTGGGACCTTGACTTCTTAGCCCAAACAGAGAAGAAGAAAATAAAATTCTTCTTTGAATAAGCTTTGAATATAAAAATAAAAGGATCTCCAGACATGAGAAAAATCCCTAAGACTTGAGGAAATGGGAGTTGGAAGGAAGTAAAAAAATACTACAATATTTTAAGAGCACTATAAAACATTCTCAGACATAATAACCTCTGATATACAGCAAAAGACATCATGGCATGAGGCTAAACTTAAAAATGAATCCTTCCCATTCCAAAAGTATTCAGTTTAGTCAATTGGAGAACTTCTTTATTTTGTAGGAAGAGGTCTCTATTTTATAAGGCATAAGAGATGGAAAATATGATTTACCTTACAGAAATTTATTTTTATAATCAACTCTGCAAGGCCACATAGGGTGGATGGATGGATAGCTAGATAGCTAGATGCATTTATATCATGTATGTGAAATATAATGTGTTTTGTAATCTAGTCAATCATATTTTAATATTTTAATCTGTGAAAATGATTTGTGTACAGATAGTGAGGTAGCACAATGGATAGAGCAGCAGACCTGCTATCAGGGGAAGGACCTGGGTTCAGATTTGACCTTAGATACTTTCTAGCTATGTGACCTGGGCAAGTCACTTAAGCCCCATTGCCTAGTTCTTGTCATTCTTCTGTCTTAGAATGGATACTAAGACTGAATGTAAGGGTTTTGAAAAAGAAAATGAGCTGTCTCGTTACAAAGAATACCAAAGGGCCATCCAACATGATGTTCATCAGCAATTATGCTTGTGCTAAAAATAACAGTGGCTCTCTATTGTCTTCAGGAAGAAAATCCAAATGATCTTCAAAATTCTCCACAATTTATAATCACTGTAGCTTTTCCAGTCCTTCTTAAATATTACTTGCCTTTACATATTCTAAGCCAAATTGGACTTTAAAATATCTTGTGTTTTCATTTCTCAATATCTACTCACTATTCTCTGTTTCTAAAATATCCTCCATCCCTCAGCCTCATTTGTTAAAAGACTACCCATCCTTTTAAAAGAAAATATTGTCTAATTTTTATTTTTTCCAGATGACAGGTTATTACAATTTTTAATCAGTTTTCTGACATTTTGTGATCCATGTCCTCATCCTCTCTCCCGCCCCTCCAACCTCTCCAAGACAGCAGGTAATATGATCTAGATTGTACATGTGTTATCATACAAAACCTATTTCTATGTTTGTTCTATGGTGAAAGAAGACACACCTTGCTTACACTAGAGAAAAATTCATGGAGGAAATAAAGTGAAGAATGGCATGCTTCAATATGCATCCAGACTCTGTCTCTATCTTCTATAGCTCTGGATAGTCACTTTTTGTTGGTGTTGTTGTCGTAAGTCCTTTGCAGTTGTCCTGGAACCTTGCATTGCTGATGATAAAAAGTCATTCACAGTTAATCATCATTCTTTATTGCTGTTACTGTGTACAACGGGGCCTACTCATCCTTGAAGGCCCAAATCAAACATTTCCTTCTTCAGGAAGTTTTCTCTGATTTCCTCTGAGACATCACATAATACATTGTCTTCTAACTCTTTAAGCCCTATTATGAAAATATGTGCTATTTATTTGTGTTAGTATCTTATTCATCTAATAGAAAAAAAAAGTCCTTAAGGATTAGGACTATATGTTTTCTAAACTTTGTATTTCACCCAGTGCCATAACAATCTAAAATAGGAGCATTGAATGTTTGTTGTATTTTATTGAGTATTTGTTCAATGATAGGTAGCATATTCATTATACATTAGAGATGGTTAAGGAATTGTTTATTAAATGTATTAATTACAAACTTAAAAAAAACTTGTTCTCCCAGGCACAAGTTTCCAATCACAAAATATTAAATTTAAATAGAACATATCCCTTTGCCAAGAAAATGAAATATAATTGTAGAGAATCTTAATAAATATTATTATTGAGCTAAGGATTGAAATTATGAGATTCTGCATGGTTATCCATAGATACTAGTCACTTGTATTTAATCTACTAAAGCTTAAAACTATACCCAGACTATTGGGACACTGTGTGTGGTAGTGGTGAGGGGTAAAGGGTAGATTGGGGTTTGAATGTGGTGGTATGTAACGCATACAATAAATATAGTCATTGAAAAATATCTCAATGTGTTTCAAGTACTCTGATGACTAAGAAAGTCCAAAAGATCTAATGTAAAGAAAATGGCAGATAGAAGCTATCTTATTCAGTGAAGAACTTCACTAGTTCTCTCTAAGACCTGATTAACCACCAAATGCCAATGAGTTTTTTTCCATCAGTCTTCCCTTCAATAGTTTTGTCACACAATTGTTCATTGAGGCCCATAAGCACAAATTCAAGACTTTTACAAGGAAATGGAAATGCAATCGGCCATCTGTAATCCAAATGTTACACAAGTACCATTGAAAAGACCCTTTGAAAAATCCTTCCTCTTTGAATGAATACATTTAATAAGCTACTTTATTAGACAGAAATGGTACTAAGCATCAAAGGGACTTGTTTTAGGAAGTATATGGGAAAGCCTATAGGAAATTCTATACACATACATTTTTCTCCTCAACTTCCTGCAGCTGTGCATTTAAGAGAGACATTTACCTTTCTGGATGAACTACTTTTTGCCCTTTTGATTTATTAGGTCTCTGAATAGGTAATATTCTCTTCTTACAAAGCCTATGAACCAAAATAAAATAAGTTCCTTCTTCAATTTAATACTTTTTTATTAAGTTACCCACATTTAGATTTATCATTGAAATGGAAAATTATTTTTATAAAACCATAAAGCAAATCAATGTGAGAAGCTTTCAACAGAGCTTTGGTTTTACCATGATTAAAACATGGTTTGTGTAATGTGCTAAGGATAGCCAAGGAAAGGGAATAACTTAAAGGTAAGATGACATTGCTAAGACAATGAAGAAAAAATAAAGATATAATGTTCATAGAGCCCATATGCAGATCAATGAATAAAGGAGGAATCCTAGGGTTTAAAGTAGCTATTTCACTCAAATGGGGAAGAAGATAAAATATCTTCTGTGATCCTTTCCATTATTACAGTCTGTCTACTATTATGTTTAGATACTGTGGAGACCCTATGGCTACTATTATTGCCTATATAAATGAATGAAAAAAATATTTTATAAGTGTTTACTATGCTTTGAGAAGTGTGCTAAGTTATGGAGATATGAATATAAAAACTAGACATTCCCAGTCCCTGCTCTTAAAGGGCTTACATTCTTATGGGTTAGATACTATAAAGAAATGGTAGGGAAAATGGAGAGATGCTTTAGTTTGAGAAATAGAGATGCTGAATGGAAAAATAGCATAATTGATTGATATATTTTCTCTAGAGAGAATGGTAATATTAACTTAATTACTGTTCTCATTGTAAGAAGTGGAAAGCATAGGGATGTGGAAAGAGACTCCTTGACAATTTGGCAAAAAGTGACCAGGACAAAGGTGAAACTATATGATGACTATGTAGGCACTCAAACCGCCAATATTAGCAAGATATATATCTTGAAATATATCATATACTCAAGAGCAAACATAGCACAGTAGCTAGAAGATAGATCTTTGAGTCAGAAAGACCATGGTTTAAGCCCTGCTTCTATCATATACAAATTATGTGACTCTGGGCATATCACTTATTAAGCTCTTCAACTTTCTAAAAGTATAAGTTACACACTAGTTGTCCAACTGCATCAATATAAGAAGTTTCTACAACAAGACCTCTCTACGTGAATGAAATCATACTTGGTGGCAACATAATCTTCATCATCATCATCATCCCAACTCTAGATATTACAAGTTAATTTAGACAGACTTTGATATTGTTATCTACAGAGTTATCTGTGTATGGTGTAAATAGTATACTATTTTTTTTAATCCTGAGGAAGAATTTCCTAGGTCTCAAAAACATCTGGTCTTTGGAAGAGTTGACTGTACATGAAGATCATTGGGCTTCATCAACAGGTTTCTGATAAGTGACCTACTGAATGGATCTAAGACCTAAGATCCATTCAGAAGAAAAGAAAAAAAAAAAAAAAAAAAAAGCATTATCCGGTAGACCCACTGCAGAGACTCAGCCTGCAATTGACTGATTTTAGGAGGCATCCCTGATTTATTTTCAACCTAAGAAAATTAGTGGATATTTAATCAAAGCAGAAGAGATGATAATTTCTCCCCATCTTTGCGCTATCTCTCACAGGATTCATCTGTTCATGGTGAATTACAAGAATCCTCTGAATGGTTCCACACAAAAACGTGACCAGCCCTTGCAAATAACAATAATTTCTTCTCAAATATTGTTCTTGTTTCCAAGAAAATAACATTTAAAGATCAATTACTATTATTTTATTTAGTGGATCTATTATACCTTATGATAGTAAAATTTTACCTTAAAACATATATATGTAGATGCATATATATTTAAAAGTTCAGAAATAATATAAATACTAAAAGATAGTATGGAGAAATGCTTAAATTTTAAAAGTAGGATAAATAAGAAAATGAGAAGTTTCACTTACAATGCATTTAGAGACTAGTGAAATTTTATTTTTGTACTTTGGTAGGCTATGAAATAATTTCATATTATTTATTTATTTATACATTTATACAATTTTAACAAAATAATATTTATAATATTTACATTTTAAATTTTAGAATTAGAAGACTACTGAGAAGTAGTCTGGTTCAGATTTCTATCCAACATAGGATCTCTTATTGTGCCATAGAGAAAATGCCCTTAACCTAAAAATAAAATAATTAAATTAAAAAAAATTTTAAAGATAAAATAAAACTTAAATAATGTATTCTTTTTATATGCTTGTGTAACCACATGAAGTATAATGACTTGGATTTTTTTTTTGTACAAGGGACTCATAAACTTAACTGAAGATGTGGTCCATTTATTTTAGTGGACCAAATTTTTTCTAAATCAATATCCATATAAGTGAACATGAAATAAAAGCTAATTTGTCTAATTAAAAGAGGTACAGTTCCTTTTCTGAAAAATTTCTCCCCACCTGTAAATCTTCAGATGATTTTATTTTCCAGTTTTTGAGTGCCAAGAATTAACATTATTCTACTCACTTTTTTGTTTGCTTGTTTTTTTTTTTTACCTTTTAAGTGCTACAGGATTCTCCTAAGAGTTCAATACGGTAAAAAGAGTGTTGAATACAGTAAAAAGAGGATCTGAGTTCAGATTTCATCTCTGATGTTACCTTGAGTGCGTCATTTAGTCAGTTTCTACATCTCTAAAATGAAAGGATTGTACTAAACAGCCTCCGATTTCCTTTCTGGTTCTAAAGCAACAGAAATTTATTGATAAAGTCTTTCCACTTCCATGTCTAATACACTTACTTTAGGAGTATTCTTTCATTATAGATAATACTGTTGGAAGTTGACAAGAGAACAAGAAAAGATTATAAATGGTAATGATTTTTGCTGTTTATAAGAAACTTAAAAAAACTCTTGGTCTCAACAAAAGGAGTACATAGGAGGATTTTTAAAATTAAAATTCTGCCCAGCCTGTGAGACTTTTACCATATTGTCCCAGGAATTTACTACAGGAGTGCACTTCATTTCCCTCTATCAAGAAAAAAATATATACATAAACATTTTTTTAAAATGGCTAATCTATAGACATTTGCTCTCTGGGTGGGTTTCTCTCAAGTTTGTAAAAATTTTCAGCTTTGGGAAGTCCCATATCTCATTCCTCCAAGTTTTCCAGCTCCTGTCTTAGCTTATACACTGTCTTAAGAATATAGTGTCACTTTAAATATTCTGTATCATGATAATACATTTTCAAGAAATTGCAGAGGTCATTCTTTCAAGCTGATGCAAGCTTCTTCCAAACACATGCTGCAAAACTCAACCCCATTAAAAACATCAATTTTTTTTTTCTTTTGGTTCATTATTTGAAATTAAATTCCAGCTGTCTGGGAAACCTGATCCATCCCTGGCTTACAGGGCCGAATCCCCAGTGCCGGGCTGTAATTCTTTTAGACACCACAAATGGGTTTGCAGTAAAGTTTACTGCAAAAAAAAAGGCAAACCACTGTATGTTTGTAAAAGAAATACTTCATCCATTGCTGACTTTTCAATAGAAATAACAATAAAAAAGATGCTCGAATTTTCCAATGTATATATTTTTGGTAGTTTATTGCAAAACAAAGCAAAACAAGAAGCAACTCTAAACTACATAACAAGCTTCAGATTATAAGATCACTTCTACTGAGCCTCATGGCCTGGGGGAAAGAGCTGAATGCACAGTAGTGTTAACTTCAGAGATTTCACAGATGTCAACCCTCCTCTTAAGCAGTAACAAACTGATGATAATACACACATTACAGAAAAATAAAGCATAAAATGAAAATCAGAAATAGCCAAGAGATCAAGAGTTGTGCTGGCAAGCTTTGTTCTGCTCTAGTTAGAATTTGTTCCCATTAAATTCAATCCTTCCCCTCCTAGTCAGGTGGGAGTGGGAGAGGATGGATGGATTGTTATAAAGCAGTGGAGAAGGAATTCCCTTGTCAGTTTATACAGTAGAAGGAAATTATTGCCCACCTAAGCAGGAATCTGGCAGTTACAAAGAAGGTCACTTTCTGCGTATATTTCCTGGACTACTGAGTCTTGTTATAGGGGGATGGATACGTATAAGGGCAGAATGGGGAGTGTCCATGGTCCACCCCTAATATATTTTCCTATATTATGACTTTCAGCTTCTAAGAAATATTTGTTTCATCTTCACCACCACTAGAAATAGCAAGACCCCCAATATCATCATCTTTCAGGTAGACTCAATTGTCAAGCCCTACTCCTCTACTGAAGCTATACACAGAAATAGTCCTAATCTTGACCACGTCACCCTCAAATGTCCTACATCCATGATTATGAACTCCAAAATGCCTTTATTAGCTTATAAGTTTTTTATCTTTATATCATTCTGTCTTATGAACCTCTGACTTTGATTTGTGCCCTCTTTGTGACATTTAATCCCTCTATACTGGAACTCTTTTCAGTCCATCCCTACACTGGCAAAACCATCCCTATTTCATTCCACTGGTGAGCTAGTTCAGCTATTCCTCTACAGGAGATCTTTGCTCCCTTATCCTATTGTTGATCATGCCTTTCTAAGCCCCAACCTTAGATTATTCCCAGTATCTATTATATTCAAACCTGTTCATGTGATACTGAAAACTTTCTGCTAAAGAAACTCATGAATAGGTCCACTCTAAATGTATGTAGCACAATCTCAAGGGGACCTTCATTGCATCAGGAAAACTTCCCAAATGATTCATTGCATCATTCAGTCCAGAAGCTATTCAAAATCTTTTCATCTCTCCACAGATCTCCCATGGTACCTCTCCTACTCTCTCAACTAAAGATATTGCCTTATACCTCAATAAAAAAATTGAGTTCATACACTGAGAGCCCCTTCTGTCTTCCTCCACTCACATCATTCATGTCTTCCCTCACTAAGTTGCCTTCTCCTTGCCAAAGCAAATGTCTTTATATACACTCCTGATTACATTCCATCCTGTTCTCCACAGCAGATCACCTGTTCCCTAATCACCTCCCTTTCACTAATCTGTAATATCTGTTGCTTGCTTCTCTGGTTCCCTCAAACAGGTTTCTACTATGTGTTTTTTTAAACCCTCATTTAATATGGACATCCATTCTAGCTGTGCACCAATACATCTCTATTCCTTGACTAGCCTCCTTGAGAAAACTATCTACAAGTGGTGCTTCCATTTCTCTCTTACTCTTCATCTGGACTCATCATTCAACTGAAATTACTCTTTATAAGTGTCCAGTAATCCATTAATTAGCAAATATTTCCCTTTCTTAATTCTTATGATTCTTGAATAGTCTGAAAATGTTGACATGGTCAATTGCCCTCTTCTCCTTGAAACTCTCCATCTCTAGGTTTTCATACTATTTTCTCCTGGTAATGACTTAGAAAATAAGACTGGTACCAATAAAAATACACCAAAATTATTTCATTGAAATAGAAAAAATGATAATAAACTTCATCTGGAAGAAAAAAAAGTCCAAGAATATTAAGGGACCTCATGAAAATATATGAAAGAAGGTGCCCTAACTGTCCCATATCTCAAACTGTGACATTATAAAGTGACAACTCAAAACAATCTGGTCCTGGCTAAGAAAGAGAATGTAGGACTAATAGAAGAGATTACTATTCAACATGTAATAATAAATGACCATAGTAACCTAATATTTGACAAACCCAAAGATCCAAGCTTTTTGAAGAATTCCCTCTTTGACAAAAACTGCTGGGAGAACTGAAAAAGAGTATGACAGAAATTAGGCATAGACCAACACCATATACCCAGGTAAATTCAAAATAGATACATTAATTAGAAATAAAAGGTGATACCATAAACATATTACTGAAATAGAACATAGCTTACCTATGTTCTATAGATAGATAGATAGATAGATAGACAGATAGATAAGGAAAGAATTTAGGTCAAAATATGATATAAAGAATATTATGATATGTAAATAGATAACTTTGATTCCATTAAATTAAAAAAGTTTTGCACAAACAAAATTAATGCAACCCAGATTAAAAGGCAAACCACAAACTGGAAAAGAAGTTATAACAAGTATCTCGGATAAAGACCTCATTTCTCTAATACAGAGAGAATTGAGTCAAATTTATAAGAATACAAAGCGTCCCCTATTTGACAAATGGCCCGAATATATGAACATTCAAATCTCAGATGAAGAAATTTAAATTATCTTTAGTCACATAAAAATGTTGAAAATCACTATTGATTAGAAGAATATAAATTAAAACAAATGTGAGATATCATGCCTCACCCATAAGACTTGCTAAAATGATGAAAAAGGAAAATTATAATTATGGGAAGGAATGTGGAAAGATTGGGATACTAATACACTGGAACTATGACCTGATACAACCATTTTGGAATGCAATTTGGAACCACACCCAAAGTGACATCAAACTGTTCATACACTTTGACACAGAAATACCACTAGTAGGTCTGTATATCAAAGAGATAAAAGATAGGGGGAAGGGACCTACTTATATAAAAAAATTTTAGCAGTTGTTTTTGTGTTGGCAAAGAACTGGAAACAATGTCCATTAGTTGAAGAATGAATGAACAAGTTATGATACATACTTGTAATGGAATGCTCTTGTGTCATAAGAAATTACAAACAAGATGGTTACAAAAAACCTGGAAACATTTATATGAAGTGATCAGAACCAGGAGAACAACATTCATAGTAACAACAATAATGTGTGATGATCAATTGTAAATGATTCAACTGTTATCAACAAGGCATGGATCCAATATAACTCCAAGAAACTCATGGCTAGAAAGGGCTGGTCACCACCATAAAAAGACTTGACAGAGTCCAAATGGAAATTGAAGCATACTAGTCCTCATTTTATTTCCTCTATGAGTTTTTTTGCTAGTGTATTTAAGCATTATGCATTTTGTTTTACATGAGGAACGTGCATGTATTGTATGATAACATGTACAAAATATATTACCTTCCTTCTTGGAGATGGAGAGAGATGGGAGTGGGGAGAAGACATGAATTGTAAAATGTCAAAAAATAAGTGATAAAAATTTTATTGATATAATCTGGAAAAATAATTCTAGAAATGAAAGAAAAGAATATTCACATAAAATATTTAGTTTTAAATGGTTAGTAAAATACTTAAGAAGTTTGCTATAGGGTAAGAGTTTTGTTTTTCTTTGTTTTTTAAACTAGTTTCTTCTTCATAGATTGGAAATTTTCTACTGTATTGCCTGCAATTTGCAGGAATCTTGTCTGAATCCTCTATAGTTTCATCATATCTTATATTCTTTACTTTGTTTTATGCATAATTGTTTTAATAACTTGTATTTTGTGGGAATTTAACTTGACATTTAATTCAGCCATAATCCAGGTCTGCTTTGCTTTTAATTACATTTGCCAAAATAAAAAACAAAATAATAGTAAATTCTGTCTGGGCCTTCTTTCCTGGAAAGAAAAATTTCACCTTTTCTTTCTCCATACTCATTTTGTGATCTTATATACTATCTTAAATTCATAGGTTATATACCAAAGCCTAGTCTCTTTCTTAAGATCCAGTTTCACATTACCAACAGCCTTTGGTCATATTTCTACTTGGATATCACACAGGCATTTCAAACTCATCATACCCAATAGAGAATCTTCACTTCTCCCTAAAAAAACCCATTCCTTTCTTTCCAATTTTCCTATAATTGTCAAGAGCATCATCTTCCTCCCACTCACTTCAGCTCACATCTTCAATGTGATTCTCACCTCCTTACACATACCCCTCATATCCAAGTTCTTGTCATTTCTACCTTTATAATACCTCTATTTTATGTCTCCTTCCCTCCAATCGCAAAAGGAGGAGGAAGAAGAAAGAAAGAAGGAAGAAGAAGAAAGGAAATTCAAAACAAGAAGAAGAAGAGGAGGAGGAGGAAGAAGAAGAATAGGAGGAGGAGGAGGAGGAGGAAGATGACCGAAAACCACTACAACAACTACAATATGACATAAGTCTGCTTTCTGAATCAAAAATTGTGATAGTTCCAAATCTCTCAGATTACAGATGGAATGCTTATCCTTTCGCAGTATCAGTCTGATTATGCCAGTCAGTTATTTTAGCTGATTTATTATATTGTTCAGAAAACATTAATTATTATGCTCTTTAAATCTAATTAGAGTTTGTTTGAAACCAGAGTGATGCTTTGATCCTAATAAACCTCTTAGGATGCCAGAGATGGCTTCAAAAAAATTTAGGTTCTCCCAGGTCCAACATCCACCAGAAATATTCTTATTATAGATCCCTGCACCCTAAGCTTGTGTTTTGGGTTTCCTTGTGATTTTGCTTTGCCCAAATTTTATTGAATACTTCTATTTACTAATACCCATCTCAATCTACATTCCTTTCAAGTTGTTCTCTGGGCAAAATAGCTTAACTGTGTATATGTGGTTCATGTTCATATATTTTTATCAAAATCCTATAAGACGTAAAACTTCCAGAGCCTGGGAAGAGGAAGCCACATCACTTTTCCAATTCATTCTCTTCTACTTAATGACCTAATATATTCCTTTCTAAAACTATTTCAGACTTTTGGGTCTTGTTTCTCATGAACCTCATAATAAAAGTTCTATTGCCCTAGGGAAAACAGAATTAATTTAAAAATTTTGATGCCATCTTTATTTTCCTACACAATTGTGTTCTTTATGGTTCCCCTGCTCTGGAATTTATAGCTTAAAATTTCATAGAGATGCATGTTTAGTGAAGCCTGAAATAAATATGACCAATTTTGAAAAGACTCATATTTTTATGACTATCTTAGATTATACTCAGGTTTACAGTAGTACTTTGGACCAAAAGTTTCTCATGATAATGTTTTTGCAATAATCACTAATGATACCCTTCTGGTCTGCCGTGGTGTCTAACACTTGATAAGCCTTTAGTAAATGCTTATAAATTAATGATTTGATTGTCATTTCCCAGAAAGGGTCTTTCTCAGATTGTTGGTCAGAGTTTAACGTTCGGCTTGTTTAACTACCTATGTTTATCTTTATCAAAACTACCTAATGTTGCTGAGAATGTGCTTAATGTAATCAGATCATCCCTTTCCCTCATCATCTATGTTTACATCAATTGATATAGCTATACATACATAAAATCTATAATATAATCCATTTAATATGTGTATAGTGTGATATGTGTAATGCACTACATAAAAATACATGTAACGTGTGATATTACATATAACAAAGTAAAATGAAGAAGGAAATGGTTAGTATCTATATTCCAACTTCAGACATCAGTAGATAAACTCCGGTCTAATGTCTACCTTTGTGCCCAATTAAAGCCAAGAACAGAAATAGTGTCTATGCAATTTGTTCAGTTTCCCCTAGATGCATGCTGAGCCAGGCTATAGACAAAGGGTTGTCTGAGACACACAAAAAATGCAATAGAATCATGCCATGAGGAAATTTCTCTTCCATACGGCCAAGAAATAGTTCAAAACATAAAAGAAATCTTGAATTGCTTTCTGGACAAATAAAGGCTATTCTTAGTTGCACTTACCAAGGTGAGTAGATCCTACCCTAAAACTGTCTTTCTCATTGGTAGACTTAGGCCAAGCAGCATATTTTCTATTTATTCTTCTTATTTTTTAAGCTACAGCAGCAACAATACACAATTAAATAGCATTTTGTATCCTTAGAGCCCCCAAATGGGCATTTCCCTCCAGCCCCAACTCTAGCCTGACTAAAAGAAATTAAGTTCAGCAAATGTTTTGGCTGTTAAGACACCCACATTGGACATTTACTTCTAAAGCAAATGTTTTATTTAGAAAATGTAGATATGGACATTGTGAAACCTACAGTAAAATGTTTATTGGGCACACAATAAAATCTAATTACATTTAAAGTAAAACCTAATAGTGTACTCAAGGCCTCCATTAGCCTTCTGTATATATTTCAGAACTCAGAACAAATACTATAAAATTTGTAAAATGTTCCTTGGCAAGTTTTTAAATGATTAACATGCTATTCTCAAAATTTAACATAAAAATTGCCTTTAACATGAAATACTAAAACAAAAGCATGTTTGAAGTGAGCACAGCTTGTCATGAAAATGTTGGTGCTTTGTTTTCCATTGCTTATTGTTATTGGCATTGTTTTAATCTCATAACCTGAACCAAATTCCAAGATGCTTTTTAAATGCTCTATTAAACCAGATCACTCTTTTGCAGAATTTTTTTTTGCATTCCTGAGAAGAGAATAGCAGCAAGTTCAACTGTGAAGAGAATTCAAGGAACCTCCTAATCACTTGTCCTTTTTTCCCCTTTTCTCCAGCTTCTAGCCAAGCTTGAGAATACCTATAAGCCCAGGTTGAAAAAGCATATGTCCATATAAATTATGTCTTTCATGTTTCCATTTTTCCATTTATTCTCTGGAGGTAACATTCACAATTTATTCTTCCAGTATTAAATCTGTAGCTGTGTATGGTGTTTTCTTGGTTCTACTCATTTTACTGGTTATTATCCCATGTTGTTCTTTCCAAACTCTTTTCTTCTAAATTAGCCTGTTCATCATTTCTTATGGTGCAATAGTATTCCATTCCAATCATTTATGATAATTTATTTAGCCATTCCCAAATTAATGGGCATCCTTTCAATTTCCAGTTCTTTGCCATCACAAAGAATACTGCTATGAATATTTTGGAATATATAGGTTCTTTTCCTTTTCCCCTGAGCTCCCTGGAAAACAGAGCCAACAACAATATTGCTGGGTCTTAGAGTATAAACAATTTTATGTCTTTCTGAGTATAATTCCAAACTGCTCTTCAAAAAGTTTAGATAAGTTCACAGCACCCTCAAAAATGTTTTAGTGGTCCTAGTTTCCCACATGCCTTTCAACATTTGCCAATTTGCCCTTCTGCCATTTTAGCCAATCTGAGGAGTGTGAGATGATATATCAGGATTATTTTGGCTTGCATTTCTCTATTTAGTAATTATTTAGAGAATTTTTTCATATACTTATATATGGCTTAAACATACATTCTCAATCAGCGTGAATGCGTTTTTTTTTATTTCAGCTTATTTATTTGTTCTAAATAGGATTTTCTGGTTGGGAGGAGAGGTAGATTGGTGGGTAAAAATTATAGTGCAAAAAAAGAATTAAAGAAAGAAAAGTGTCAATAAAATAAAATAATAAAAACTGAAAAGAGTAGGAGAGTTTAAAAATGAGACATGGATAAGCAGGATGTTTTTGTTACTACCATATTAAATTTCACATGCTTTAAAAGCAGTTTTGTGTATAACATTTTTTTCTGTTATAAGGCAACTAGCTTTTACAAAATGCTTATTAATGTGGCAGGCATTGTACTTAGCTCTGAGGATGCAAAAATAAGTAAAAAGAAAGTCAGCCTCTACCTTTAAGGAGCTGACATTTTAATGGTTAAAAGTAAACTATAAAAGGGATCTCAAAAGAGTTGGGGGGAGGAAGGAGAAGGTCCCCATGTTGGGGCATAATGATGAAATCCAGATAGTCAGAAACACTGCCAGGAAGGAACAAAATATAGCTGTCATAGGACCATCTATAAAGGAGGTCCTGGAAGAGTGGGACTGTAGGATTGGCATGGCAGAGGAGTGTTCCAGGCTGAGAAGGCCTCTGGCACTGAGGGAAATTCCTTGGAGAGAAGGTAATTGAATCATGGTGGTATAGTCCAGAGAGCCAGAAGCTGATCTTAGAGGGGAATGAATATTTGTGGATGTATATTAAGGATATAACTTTAAAAATATAAAAAAACAAAATCTATATTTAAAAGAAGTCACAGTCTGACCACAAAGGTCAATTTGTAAGGTTTCACTCTAATCCTATAACTCCCCTGGATTCCTAAAGCTCTTCTGACCTTTTGATAGTTTTGGAATGAGCATGGGAAGAACAGAATAAACATTATTCACATCCTCATAGATGTGAACCAGTTTGCTTGAGTATAGCTTTATTCAGTGTGTGGTGGCTTTTGGCTGGCACTAGGATAACTAGGGAGGAAACATGGAATGGCAGTCAGAGAGATGATGTTTAAGAAATGTCTTGCAGGCTCATGATAATTTTAAAGCCATAAGAGCCTTTTAAATTATCATTGAAGAAATGGTTACAGAAGCCCAGTTTCTACTTTGGGGTTTTAATACTAAAGTTACACTTTAGAGCAAATGTGTAAGATCATAGTCTCCAAAGACAACAAAGATCAAGGATATATGACAAAGGTAACCCATGGGAAAGCAGGGACCTAGCGATACTTCAGGAAATGCATGAAAGGATCAGTAGCCAGAAAATTTAGGTTTTTCAAATTGAAAACAAAAGAAAGGAAAAATACCTATCAAGATCATTTCAGGCAGACATAGGTGAATTTTCTGCTCCTGAGGACTCTATCATATTGGATGACTCGAGTAGTGATGACTTATAGTCTTACTGTGAACTTATGAAATAAAAGGAGTTTATCTGGCCACCACTACCCTGAACTACTTTTTATTCATTATTGTTGAAGGAGTCAAACTTCTTCATTAAAAATAATTCTTCATTAAAAATATTGGTTTTCTAGTTTTTTTTCAATCAATTGCAACTACATGTTATCTTTACATAAAATAATTGAGAGAGCAATTCTGTTCTTAAATGATATACTATTGATGAGGTTTAGACTACGAACATCACTGTGGATGCTGAGGTAAAGTGCAGATGGAGAAAATGAGTTCACAGGAATAAAGATATGAATAATGAAGCCACTATGGAAGAAGGAATGTACTGATGTCTATTTCCCATTTAATGAATTTTTGCTCAATTTTTATTTTCAATTTTTATTCTTCCAGGAAATCAAAATTGTAAAGATTAACTATCAATTTTAAATTCCATTACTGTGGATAATTGAGAGTTGGTTGTAGGATGAAATTATGTGTATATCCGTACATATATCTATGTTAGTATGTGTATATATTCAAGGATTATACTAAAAGGTAAACTCCCTGAAGTCTCTCATAGAGAGAAACTGTATGAGGAGTGTAGGAAAGCACATACCTTATTCTACATTGGAGAATCCACACTGGGGAGAAACCCATGAGTGTGGAAAAACCTTTCATCAAAGTTCAAGCCCCATTCAGCATCAGAGAATCTACACTGGGGAGAAACTCTATCCAGTTGTAAAAGTTTCAGTCAAGACTCAAACCGTGTTTTACATCAGAGAATACACATAGGAGAGAAACCATACTAATGTGATAAGTATGAGAAAGCCTTCAATCAGAATACAAACTTTATTAAACATCTGAGATGTCACAGTGGAGAAAAAAGTCTTTTCAGTGTCATAAGTGTGACTCAAGTCCCTATTACCAATAGAAAAAGAAAACACTGGAGACAAAATCCTTGATATAATCACTGCAGTTAAAATATCACCCATAGATTTCTTATTTGAACAGCAAGAAACCACTCTAGACAGAAGCTCCATTGTTATAATAAAGAAAAAATTGTTCAAAAAGCATTAAAACCTTACTAGCAATCTTAGTAATGGTTTGAGAGTCAATCAATTTACTCAGCTTCACTTTACAGAAATTTCAATAAAAATACAAAGATTCCTTGTTTTCAGGGGACTTACATTCTACTTAGAGGATATATATAATATGTCGAGGATATAATATGTCTACAATTAAGTCAGTCCCAGTCTTTTCCTTGAAATCTTGTGCAATCACATTCTACTTCCAAGTGTACATTCCTATTATGGCAAATAATAAATTGATGGGTCTGTTGTCAGAATTCCCTCTTTGAACCAGCAAAAGAAAAAGTCTAGAAATTGAGCTATCTAGCTGCTGTCTAAATGACATCTAACCCTCTAGACATCTAGCCACTAGATGCTGTCTAGACATATAGCTATCTAGACGCTGTCTAGATGCCATCTAAATATCTAGCTGTCTAGCTGCTATCTAGCTGTCTAGACATCTAGCCATCTAGCCACTGTCTACATGCGATCTAGCTATCTAGAAATTTAGCTATCAAGCCATCTAGATATCTTGTCTACTTGATATGGTCACTTTGGCCTTTTAGAACTTCTAACTTCCTTCAAGATGCTGTTGAAATGCCATCTTCAAAAGGAAACCTGTTTTAGG